>NW_004444054.1:1667719-1734185 GCF_000243295.1 Trichechus manatus latirostris
GTATTTGATTTTTTTTTCTTTGCTTTTTCTGTTATTGATTTCTACTTTTATGGCTTTGTGGTCAGAAAAGATGCTTTGTAATATTTTGATGCTTTGGATTTTGTTAATGCTTACTTTATGGCCTAATATGTGGTCTGTTCTGGAGAATGTTCTATGTGCATTGGAAAAGAAAGTATACGTGGCTGCTGTTGGGTGTAGTGTTTGGTATATGTCTATGAGATCAAGTTGGTTGTAGCATTTAGATCTTCCATGTCTTTGTTGAGCTTCTTTCTGGGTGTTCTGTCCTTCATAGAAAGTGGCGTGTTGAAGTCTCCTACTACTATTGTCGAGCTGTCCATCTCTCTTTTCAATGTTATTAGAGTTTGTTTTATGTATGGAGCCCTGTTGTTGGGTGTGTAAATATTATATTATAGTTACGTCCTCCTGGTGTATTGACCCCTTAATCGTTACATAGTGTCCTTCCTAATCCTTTGTAGTGGATTTTGCTTTAAAGTCTGTTTTGTCAGAGATTAATATTGCCACTCCTGCTCTTTTTTGAGTGTTGTTTGCTTGATATATATTTTTTCCACTCTTTGAGTTTTAGTTTGTTTGTGTCTTTGAGTCTAAGATGTGTATCTTGTAGGCAGCATGTGGATGGATTGTGTTTTTTTTAATCCATTCTGCCACTCTCTGTCTGTTTATTGGTACATTTAGTCCATTTACATTCAGCATAATTATTGATAGGTATGAGTTTAGTGCTGTCATTTTGATGTCTTTTTTTGTGTGTTATTGACAGTTTCTTTGGTCCACTTAATTTTCTGTGCTGAGTCATTTTTCTTTATGTATTTTCTTTTCATCTGTTTTATTGTTGTTGATTTTGTATTTTCTGAGTCTTTATATTTTTCTTGTTTTTTATTTTGACGTGCAGGATTCTTAGTTTCCTTTGTGGATACCTTAATATTTACCCCTGTTTTTCTAAGTTTATACCAGTCTTTTATTTCTTTATATCGCTTTGACTTCCTCTCCATATGAAAAAATCTATGTCTACATTTTTTAGTCCCTGTATTTTGTTTTAATGTCATATTTTACATACTGACATCTCTGTTTCCCTATTTTCAGTGTTCTAGCTTTGATTTATTTTTGTGACTTCCCTATCTGGGTTGATATCTGACTGCTCTGTCCTGTGCTCTAGTCTTGGGTTGTTATCTGATGTTACTGATTTTCTAACCAGAGGACTCCCTTTAGTATTTTTTGTAATTTTGGTTTGGTTTTTGCAAATTCCCTAAACTTCTGTTTACCTGGAAGTGCCATAATTTCACCATCATATTTGAGAGACAGTTTTGCTGGATATATAATTCTTGACTGTCAGTTTTTTCCTTCAGTGCTTTATATATGTCATCCCATTACCTTCTTGCCTGCATGGTTTCTGCGGAGTAGTCTGATCTTATTCTTATTGACTCTCTTTTGTAGATGACCTTTTGTTTATCCCTACCCGCTCTTAAAATTTTCTCTTTATCTTTGGTTTTGGCAAGTTTGATTATAATATGTCTTGGTGACTTTCTTTTGGGATCTACCTTATGTAGGGTTTGATGAGCTTCTTGGATAGATATCTTCTCATCTTTCATGGTATCAGGAAAGTTTTCTGTGAACAAATCTTCAACAATTCTCTCTGTATTTTCTGTTATCCTCCCCTGTTCTGGTACTCCAATAACTCGTAGATTATTCCTCTTGATAGAATCCCACATAATTCTTAGGGTTTCTTCATTTTTTTCTTTTAATCTTTTTGTCTAGTTTTTCTTCAAATAAGTTTGTGTCAAGTGCTTTATCTTCAGTCTCTCTAATTCTGACTTCCATTGCCTCAGTTCTGTTCCTATGACTTTCTATCGAGTTGTCTAATTCTGACATTTTATTGTTAATCTTCTGGGTTTCTGACTGCTGTCTGTCTATGGGTTCTTGCAGCATGTTAAATTTGTCATTATGCTGTTCTCTAATTTTTTTAAGTTCCTCTATTGCATGTTCTGCATTTTGACTGAGTTCCTTCCTGATCTCTTGAAGAGTTCTGTATGTTAATATTTTGTATTCTGCCTCCAGTAATTCCAATAAATTTTCTTCCTCCAGAAGATTTCTAGAGTCTTTATTTTGGGAGCTTGCTGAAGCCATCATGGTCTGCCTCTTTATGTGACTTGATATTGACTATTGTTGCGTAGCCATCAATGAGTTATTATTTTTATTTATTTTCTGTTTCCTTATTGTGTCCTAGCTTCTTTTTTCTTTTTGATAAGCCCAAATAGGCTGCTCATGTGAGCTTGCCCAATCACCAGTGCCCCGAAGCTGGAACGTCCTGCTGCCAGGTGGCCAGACCTGCCACTAAGTATGTGAGCTCTGGAGTCTGCCGACTCCTCCTGTATGGATTCAGCTCAGGTGTCCAGGTAGTGAGCCACCAAGTGTGTGGTGTAGGCTCTCATCTATGGTCCTAGACAGGCATGGGTGATTGGAGTAAGCACAGCATCCAGCTGCAGCAGGGGGACACAAGCTGAGCAAGGCAGGGGGCTGACGGTCATCCCCGAGTATCCAGGAGGAAGGCATGTCCCTGTTTCCTATATCGCATAGGTGAGTGGGACTATGAGCACCCATTGCTGTTGGCTGTAAGAACTGGGGGGCACCTCTTATTCTTGGGCCCCTATCGCAGGTGGCTAGGTGGTGTGGGTGGAGCCACCAGTCTTCAGGCCCCTGATGTGGGTAGGTGAAGGCTCTGCTTAATCGGCAGAGCAGTGTCAAATGTCACTAACCTGCCACTTCACAGCTGAAACAATTGAAGTTAGACTTCATGTATATACCCTGTTGTACTGTGGTAATGAGGGCCTACGCTGTTGAAATGGGCCCACACAAGTCTGTGCAAGGCAAAAGGCACTCAAAGTCCATGGACCCTTTATGCCTGTGCTTAGGCAAAGGAGTTGTGCCTACCCTGAGTTCCTGGCTTAGGGGAGCCGGCATATTATTTTTTCCCTGTTTGTTAGTTTGTTCCCTCTCTAAGGTCAGGGTAATGACTCAGGGCACATGATGGGTCCTACTTCTGGCCCAGGGGACTCGGCAGTTGCTGAAACCATCCTGAACCCAGTGCAGAGCAGGGAGCAGGGAGGTAAATGGGAGAGAGATTTTTCCCCTGAGGTGGGTGTTTTTGATCTGTGCAGTAGGCCATATGCAGATATTTATGTTTCGCTGATCGAGGGCTGCTTCTCACTGGTTCTGGATGGCCGAGTAGACTCTGTGCTGCTGGGTCTCTCTAGGTGTGGAAAACACCTTCTGAGTGCTGCTGCTTGCCTGCCTCACTGCTCACCCCCAAGCTGATGTGGCTTGAAGGACTCTGGCTCCCTCTGGGTCAAGTCTGGCAACTCCTCGCTGCTTCCGAACCATCTCTCCCTCCCCCTCCCACTCAGTCCAATTCCTCAACTTTGCCTTTGATGTTCAGGGTGCCTAGATTGTCATATATAATCAATTCCCTTGTTTTTTTTGGGTCTATGTTGTAAGAGGGACCACCAGAAGCATCTGACTACTCTACCATCTTAGCCCTGCCTCCGTGCTTTTTTTTTTGATATTTAAAAATTTCAAATATGAGATAGACATTATTTTTTTTTTAATCCAAAGCTTTCAAGACTATAGAATTCAGTAGGGATCATTAGAATTCATAGAATGTAGAAATAAATTTTCTAAAACTAAAATTACTTTTATTTATACTTAAAGCCTCTTTAAGATTAGTATCTTTGCTGGAGAGAGTAATCTCTCTATGCCTTTGAATAGCCAAACAAAGTAACTTAAATAAATAGAAATAATCAGTAATCAGAGAGATACACTTTGTGACTTTTAAAGTTTCACTGAAATGCCCTAATCAATCCATTGTGATGATAATGTTATCTTAAAAGATTTTTAAGAATAATGACTACAGGTTTCAGAATAATACCTCAGGATTTGGGATTCTTCTGATTTTTTCTCACGTTAGCCTTGGACTCTGTCCTGCATGTGATAAGAGACAGCTCCATCCATTCCTCCAACAAGAAAAAACAACCAGTTGCGGTAGAGTCAACTCCAACTCTTGGCAACTCCATGTGCATCAGAGTAGAATTGTGTTCCATGGGTTTTCAGCGGCTGATTTTTCAGAAGTAGATTGCCAGGACTTTCTTCCAAGGCACCTCTGGGTGGACTCGAACTGCCAGCCTTTAGGTTAGCAGCTGAGCACGTTAACCGTTTGTACCATCTAGGGACTCTCTGATAAGGAAAACCTCTGTGATTTCATGAAACATTGAGAGCAGTCTGTCTCTAGTTGGGGATATCAGGCAGCAACATCAATTAAATGTCAACTGGCCATGATGGGCTGTGTCTTGCAACATGAGGACACAAGGCCCCAAGCCCCTGTGTATGGCACTGCACCAGGAGAGCCGTGCCTTTGGCTTCTCTTCCAGCCAAGGAGGAAGCCAAGAATTGGATTAAGGTAATTCGATTCAGGGTCTTGAGGTTGACCCTGAAACACCTTCTCCTTCATTATGTTGTTGTTGTTTGTTAGGTGCTGCAGAGTCAATTCTGACTCATAGAGACCCTGACTCATAGCCACCCATGTGACAGACTAGAACTGTCCCGTAGGGTTTTCTTGGCTATAATGTATATGTATTTAATATTTTAGTGTTTTTTCAGTGAAAGCTTACATAGCAAATTAGATTCCCATTTGACAATTTCTACACAAATTGTTCAGTGACATTTGTTACATTTTCACAATGTGTCAGCATTCTCTTTAATTAGATTCTGGTTGTTCTGTTTCAAGTACTCTAGTTTCCCTGCCTCCTTATTTTCTCATCTTTGCTTTAAAGTAATTGTTGACATTTTGGTCTCACGTAGCTGATCTTTTAATGGAGCACCATACTCACGAGTAATATCCTTTATTCTGTGTGCCAATCTGTTATTTCACTAAAAGGTGACCTCAGGGGATAGTTTCAGTTTAAGGTTTAAAGAGTCTATCTCAGGGCCATAGTCTCAGGGAGTCCCCTAGTCTCAACTGATCTGATAAGTCTTTTTTTGTTGTTGTTGTTGTTAATGTGCTTTAAATGAAAGTTTACAGTTGAAGTTAGTCTCTCATACAGATATTTATACATACATTGTTATGTGAGCCTGGTCGCTCTCCCTATACTGTGACAGCACACTCCTCCTTTCCACTCTGGATTTCCCGTGTCCATTCAACCAACTCCTGACGCTCTCTGCCTTCTCATTTCCCCTCTGGGCAGAAGCTGCCCATTTAGTCTCATGTATCTACTTGAGCTAAGAAGCACACTCTTCATGAGTATCATTTTATGTCCCATAGTCCAGTCTAATCTTTGTCTGAAGAGTTGGCCTCTGGAATTGTTTTCGTTTTGGGCTAACAGAGAGTCTGGGGGCCATGTCTTCTGGGGTCCCTCCAGTCTCAATCAAGCCATTAAGTATGGTCTTTTTACTAGAATTTGAGTTCTGCACCTCGCTTTTCTACTGCTCCTTCAGGGACTCTCTGTGGTATTCCCTGTCAAGGCGGTCATCGGTGGTAGCTGGCACCATCTAGTTCTTCTCGTCTCAGGCTGATGGAGTCTCTGGTTTATGTGGCCCTTTCTGTCTCTTGGGCTAATATTTTTCCTTGTGTCTTTGATGTTCTTCATTTGCCTTTGCTCCAAGTGGACTGGAACCAATTGATGCATCTTAGATGGCCACTTGCTAGCTTTTAAGACCCCAGACACCACTCACCAAAGTGGGATGCAGAACATTTTCTTAATAAACTTTGTTATGCCACTTGACCTAGATGTCCTCTGAAACCATGGTCCCCAGACCCCTGTCCTTACTACTCTGTCCCTCAAAGCATTTGTCTGTATTCAGGAAACTTGTTAGCTTTAGTTTAGTCCCAGTTGTGCTGACTTCCCCTGTAGTGTGTGCTGTCCTTCCCTTCACCTAAGATAATTCGTGTCTACTATCTAGTTAGTGAATACCCCTCTCCCTCCCTCCCCACCCTCATAACCATCAAAGAATGTTTTCTTCTGTGTTTAAACCTTTTCCTGAGTTCTTATAATAGTGGTCTTATACAATATTTGTCCTTTTGCGACTGACTAAATTCACTCAGCATAATGCCTTCCAGCTTCCTCTATGTTATAAAATGTTCCACAGACTCATTGTTGTTCTCTACCGTTGCATAGTATTCTTCTGTGTGAATGTGCCATAATTTGTTTTTCCATTCGTCCATTGATGGGCACCTAGGTTGTTTACATCTTTTTGCTATCATGAACAGTGCTGCAGTGAACATGAGTGTGCAAATATCTATTCAAGTGATGGCTCTTATTTCTCTAGGATATATTCCAAGGAGCAGGATTGCTGGATCGTATGGTACTTCTATTTCTAGCTTTTTAAGGAAGTGCCAAATCGATTTCCAAAGTGGTTTTACCATTTTACATTCCCACCAACAGTGTATAAGTGTTCCAGTCTCTCCACGACCTCTCCAACATTTATTATTTTTTGTTTTTTGCATTAATGCTAGCCTTGTTGGGGTGAGATGGTATCTCATTGTAGTTTTGATTTGCATTTCTGTAATGGCTAATGATCATGAGCATTTCCTCATGTGTCCGTTAGCCACCTGAATGTCTTCTTTGGCGAAGTACCTGTTCATATCCTTTGCCCATTTTTTAACTGGGTTATTTGTCTTTTTGTTGTTGAGGTTTTGCAGTATCTTGTAGACTTCAGAGATTAGATGCTGATCAGATTTGTCATAGCCAAAAATTTTTTCGCATCTGTAGGTTGTCTTTTTAGTCTTTTGGCGAAGTCTTTTGATTAGCATAACTGTTTTATTTTTAGGTGCTCCCAGTTATCTAGTTTCTCTTCTTGTGTTTGTGCATGATTAGTAATGTTTTGTATTCTGTTTATGCCATGTATTAGGGCTCTTAGTGTTGTCCATATTTTTTGTTCCATGATCATTATCATTTTCGATGTTATATTTAGGTCTTTGTCCATTTCGAGTTAGTTTCTGTGCATGGTGTGAGGTATGGGTCTTGTTTCAGTTTTTTGCAGCTGGATATCCGGTTATGCCAGCACCGTTTGTTAAAGAGACTGTCTTTTCCCCAATTAATGGACTTTGGGCCTTTGTCAAATATCAGCTGCTCATAGGTAGATGAATTTACGCCTAGATTCTCAATTCTGTTCCGTTGGTCTATGTATCAATAAGTTTGGAATTTTAAGAATTTTAGTTCTGTTCCACATTTTTCTCCCCTTTTCGGTGTCTGTTGATTGTGGCCCTGGTCAGAATGGTCAGTAGTGGTAGCCGGGTACCATCTAGTTCTTCTGGTCTCAGGGTAGATGAGGTCATGGCTCATGTAGGCTATCAACCCTGTAGACTAGTTTCTTCTCGGAGACTTTGGTTTCCTTCTTTCTCTTTTGCTCCTGATGATTAGAGACCAATAGTTGTATTTTAGATGGCTACTTATAAGCTTTTAAGACCCCAGACACTACCCACTTCACTAGGATGCAGAACATGAACTTTGTGAATTATGTTATGCCAGTTGACTAAGTTGTTCCATGAGACTAAGGTCCTAAGCCTTCAAATCCAAAAATCCAATCTCGAAAGGTTTTTGGTTCTATCTGAGAACTATTTGTAACTGTGTCCTCTATGAATATATATGTGTGCGCCCACATACCTGTACGTACACATATGGGCTGTAATCTTTATGGGAGCAAATCACTAGAGATTTTCAGAGCTTCCCTCCTGCAGAGCTGCTGGGTGGGTTCGAACTACCAGCGTTTCTGTTAGCAGTCGAGCGCTTAGCCATTGCACTGCCAGGGCTTCCCTCCATCATCCTGAGGACTCTCAGGTGCTGGAAATGGACTGGAATTCTTTACTTCTGTGAAAAACAGAGGAGGATAGAATTTACAGGCAGGGTTGATATCACTCTGTAGAAAAGAATTTTTTTTTTTTTTTTTTTTAATTTTCTCCAGTTTCACGGGGCAGCAGGTCCGCCAAGCTCCTCTTGCTGCCATGGTGAAAGTCGACCTCCTTGGAGGGGAATTTTAAAGGTCATCTAATCCAAGTATGCCTCAAAAGCAAGAATCCTTGCTGCTTGGGCAAAATTTCTGAGCATTCTCTTATAATTAAAGGAAACCTGCTATCCCCAAAGGTGAACCCTGTTCATCAGTACACATATCTTCCTTATTTGCATTATGCTTAAGTCCGGCCAGTGATCTGCTCATGCTGTTACAGCCAACAAATAAAAATTTGATCCTTTGTGGAGGAAGATAACATCATCAAGAGCCTCTAAAATGTTTCCTACACAATGTGTAGCATTAAATTAAAAAAAAAAAAATTATCAGGCATTCTAGGAGCAAGGACCAAATAACTAAAAATCAAGAGGAAAAATCTGATCGTGCCCCTTGTGAGACTGCTGGAAAGTATAGGTTGCTGTTGTCTTCTCTGCCTCAGTGCCCTGTGCTGCAAATCATCAAATGCCCAAGGGGAAAAAGCAGCAGGGAAGGTCTGCCTCGTGTCTTAACATGGTTTGCTTTGTGCTGGCATACTGGCTGCTCAAATCCTGGCTACTTTGCTTGACTTTAGATCCCTTCAAGCAGCCTGACTTTTGTATTTTGCATATTTTTTGTGATTGTGCTTTTTACAGCAGGAGGGTTGGTCTGACGCAAGCTACTCGTGACCAGAAGCAGACTGAACACCGTGGTAATGAGAAATGTTAGTGAAACGTTATTATTTTCATAAACTTTAGGATTGGATAACATTTTGTAGGAGTTAAGATTTCAGCTTCACATTTTGGGAACTAGAGTTCAGGCTCTTATTTTCATTTCTGGAGACGGATTTCAGTACAGGAAAGCAAGCTGGATTATCCACGCCATGACTTTACCCATTAGTTTCCATCTTTGATCTGGAAACTTCCTAGCAGACATTCTTCTTCTCACTGATAGAACTGTTGAATGCTTGTTGTTTGTTAGTTGCTATCAAGTCATTGCCAACTCCTGGCAACCCCACATGTGCAGAGTAGAACTGCTCTATAGGGTTTTCAAGGCTGTAACCTTTCAGAAGCAGATCGCTGGGACTGTCTTCCAAGGCACCTTTGGTTGAGTTTGAACTGCCAGCCTTTCGACTAGTAGTCAAGGGCTTAGTCATTTCTGCTACCCAGTTACCAGTCAGTTTCTATATTTGTATACCTCTTATGAACATCTATGAAGAAAAATATTCAAAGTATTTAGGTAGGTTGCACCATCTCCAAGAAGACCAAATCTTTGATCCATTTCCTTTTGCCCCCTCATTAGGATTTTGCTTGCATGATGAAACAAATTGTTTCCAGTCAACACTTAAAAAAAAAAAAATCTTCAGCACCACAAGATGACTTTATAGAGTTGTTGTTGTTGTTGTTTTGTGTCCCCAAGTTGCTTCAGACTCATGGAGACCCTATAGGATACAGTAGAACTGCCCCCATAGTGTTTCCAAAGAGCAGCTGGTGGATTCAAATTGCTGACCTTTTGGTTAGCAGCTGAGCTCTTAACCATTGAGCCACCAGGGCTCCCTATTGGACAGTTCTGTGTTGTCCTATAGGCTCACTATGAGTCAGAATCGACTTGATGGTGATGGGTTTATCTAGTATAACTAACTAAATGCCATATTGCACATCTAGTCAGTTCAGCCAAGCTTTGAATTGTGGTTCAAGCTGTAGGAGTATATCTAGTTCATCATTTTATTATGTTCCGTTTTTAACTTCTTAGTACAAAGCCTTTCCTGGTGAACGATTCAATGAGCTAACATAAATTATCCTTGTAAAAAATGTTGTTATTGAATTTATATTTTGTAACATATGAAATTACCACCCACAGGAGTGCCATCTCTTTAGATATGCTTACTCCATTAAACTTTAAAAAAAAACTTTTCCCAACACATCGAAAGAAATAATTTCCTGCTGCTTCCTATTCATCATGGGCACCATGTTCAACTATTCTTCAGTCACATCAAATTTGTCTTTCATACCACAGATCAATATAGTTTACCATGCTCTCATCAGCTGCAATAGAAAATGTCACAAATGATTTATCTTTCTTATGCAACTTGTCTTGCAAGTTTTCTTCTAAGTCTTCAACAGTCTGAACAACAGTGTTTGGGGTTACACTTGCATTTGCAAAGGTTATTTCTGTCTGTTAATGATACATAATTAAAGCTGCATTTGATAAACACGTTCAGTGTTCAGTGCTTCTGTTCTACCTCCTACTTCATTGCCTGGAACCTTAAAAGCTTGCAAGAGGCCATCTAAGGTACAGCAACTGGTTTGTATTCGCCTGGAGCAACAGAAGCAGGAGAGTCAGGAATAAAAGGAGGAGATGCAATGTGTGGCTAATTGCCTCCATGAACAACTACATCCGTTGCCATGAGACCAGAAGAACTGGCTGGTACCCGGCTACCATAACTGAATTTTGATCAAAGATTCTATAGCAGGATCCTGATCAAAAGGGGGAAAATGCAGAATAGAATAGAGGCTGGATGAACCCTTGAAACTATTGCCCTAAGAAAATCTTTAAATATTAAACCAAAAATATCCCCTGAAGTCTACTCAAAACCAAACATTCTTTAGCTTAACTAGTGAATAATGTCTGCCTTGAGCATTGTGCTGTTTTAAGATCTATCTATATGGGATCAAATTGACAACAGCAACTTGAAAAGATTAGATAGGAAGCTTAGGGATGGTGAGTTTATGTTAATGGGGGAGGAAAATTCAGAAAAGGAGGATGAAGAATGGTTGCATAACTTAAAGGATGTAATGTCACTGAATTGTACATGTAGAAATTGTTGAATTGGTATATGTTCTGCTGTGTATATTCTCGACAGCAACAACAAAAATAAATTATTAAAAAAAAACCCACACTAATAAACTCACCATCTCTAAGGTTTAATGCACAACAGTTTTTTCACTTAATTCATAACCACATTTCATAGTCCCACCACCTAGTTCATTCACAGTTAGAAACAAATCTTGTTGGAAGGTTTGTTCTTATTTTCATTTTATTAAGTTTTCATCACAAATTTTTTAACAGCATTTATTTTGATGGTTTATTGCAAAATAGCATTTTATGCATATTCTTTCAGCACAGACGTGCTTTATTTGCATGCTGAACAGCTACCATATTTTTATGTGAAAGTGAAGACTATGACTTTCTCACATTATTTATGGTGCATCTAGCTTTCTGGATCTTTCATTTTCTTGCTTTTAATATGAACACAAGAACATTTCCCTTTCCTTTCCTTCAAGTGTAAGAGAAACAACAACACAAGCTCAATGACTAATGGCAGATGACATTTGACCATAGAATTGTGTAGACGTTAGAGAATGGCGAGGACTGTGACAAACAGGAAAACACATGCCCTTTCTAACAGTGGTAGCCGCTACCCAACTTCAGCTGGGTGTCATGCAGTCTTTCCATATCTTCTGATTTTTTAAAAAAATAAAAGCCCTAAATTCAGATTTTTGTGTGAAATCTCTCAGTTTTGGATGTTGTTCATTAATTACATGATTTCCATAAACAATCAAACAGAATATGTGTTGGGCTGATTTGGCTTGCAGGTACCAGTACTGAAACCTCGGTTTTGTAAAATAGACTCCAAAAATGTTAGAACTAGTAGGAACCTTCCGGATTATCAAAATAAACAGCTATCAAGAGAAAGGAGTAAGACCAGAATCCAGACTCCTGATTCCCATTTCAGGAAACTGTAGGCTTCTAATCTGTTTACTAGAAAATGTTTTTGATCTAGCCTATTATTACAAACCCTGCTATGACAAGACTGTCAAAGAAAAGGAGTTGAAGGGTGGCGGTTGGTTGGTTGTACGTGACCTATGTATTTATCTGAATTAAGTGAACAGTTCTATCTACTTTTTGTACATTTTATCTTAATTGATATGACTGTGGGAGGAGGGAAGGAGCCCTGGTGGCTCAGTGGTTAAGTGCCCCTCTGTTAACTGAATGGTTGATGGTTCAAACCCACCAGCCGGTCCAGGGGAGAAAGATGTGGCAGTCTGCTTCTATAAAGATTACAACCTAGGAAACTCTGTGGGGCAGTTCTACTCTGTCCTATAGGGTCGCTGTGAGTCAGAATTGACTTGATCTCAAAAGGGTTTTTTTTAATGGCTAACAAGAACCTGCAGTGATTCCGAGCCGTATGCTGGGAGATATGTCTCTATGTTTCCACTCTCCCGCAGACATTTTGTATTTGTGGTGAGCCAGTCTCGGCATTTTAATCCTGTTGAAGAACTTGCTATTTCCGGGGAAACATTTCTGCCATCATTTGGAAAGGGAGAGGTAAATCTACCATATTGCTAGGAGGTTGACAGGCACAGAAGGAAAACAACTCTGTGGGATGCTTTTGGAAGGGAAATAACGAGCTGTTTTAGTCATTCCGATTTAAGAAGGTTATTCTCATCCGAAAAGGACCTTTGAAAGGTTGAAATGGAATACTGCCCCCGCTATACCTCACATGGCACGCAGAAGTAATAGGCAATTATTTTTGAAGGTGCATCTCAAAAGAAAGCTACATAGGACTAAGCCGACATTCTAAGATAAAATGGGGGAACTTAGGGATTATTCAATGAATTTCAAAAAGTGTATGATCTGTCCAATAGACATTTTGTTACTAAGGAAGGTAAACGTGCATCACACATTTTAATAACTATATAAGCAAACGGAAACCAGAACCGTTGCTGTCGATTCCGACTTCTAGCAAACCTATGACTATATAGTATTCAGTTTTATGAGTGTTCCATTGTTTCGCCAGTTTTCTACTGAAAAACATTTAGATGGTTTCCAGAGCTGTCTGTTTCATTTTGGGGTTTTGGGTAGTTTTTGTTGTTTTTCCTTTCTTTTTTTGCTCTATTATTGACAATACTGTAACCTTGCATGTATGACCAACTGCCTTCTGCAGATTGATTCCCTCAAAGGTTATGTGAAATGCTAATCTTGATAGATCTGGCCAAATTTCCATCCAGTAAGCTCTTGACTACTAGCCAAAAGTTTGGCAGTTCGAACCCACCCAGTGGCTCCTCGGGAGAAAGACCTGGCGATCTGCTCCTGTAAAGATTTTAGCCTAGGAAACACTACAGGGCAGTTCTGCTTCCAAAAGGCCACACCTTGAAAACCCCTTGGAGCACAGTTCTACTCTGCACACATGGGGTCACCATGAGTCACAATCAACTTGACCACAACCAGCACCAATAACAACAACAAAGGTTACTATGCTCCCACCAGTGTGGATGAGTTTGCCTATTTCCACATACTCTCACCAGAATTGACTACACTATTGTCAGACTTTTGTATCTTTGACGATTGGATAAACAGATAGTGGTATCTCATGGTTTTACTTGCATTTCTTTGATTTACCGTGAACCTATCTTTTCATGTTTATTTGTCCCCTGTATTTCTTCTTTTATTAATTATCTCTGCATAGTCTTCACCTATTTCCCTATTGGGATATTCATCTTTTTCCTATTAATTTATAAAAAGAATTTATTTTCAGGATAGTAAACCTTTGTGTATCATGATTTGTAAATGTTTTTCCCGTGTGTATGTTGTTTATTTTAAATCATGTTTACAATAGGATTTTTGTTAGTAAGTTTCTTACCTTTTGTAGTAAAATTTATCCACTTAAAGTTTTTTTTTTAAATAATTCGTTTTATTTTTCTTGTTCTTGTTGAGAAGATACACAGCAAGTCATACAAATCAACAGTTTCTACATGTACAATTCAGTGACCCTGATTACATTCTTTAAGTCCTGCAGGCATTCTCACCCTTCTTTTCTGAGTCGTTCCTCCCCCCTTAACATAAACTCACTGCCCCCTAAGATTCCTATCTAATCTTTTGAGTCGTTGTTGTCAATTTGATCCCATATAAAGAGATCTTAAAGGAGCACAATACTCAAAGCAGACATTCTTTTCTGGTTGAACTGAACTATTTGGTTATCCACTTTATTTTTAATTCCTGTTTTGAGTTTTTTGGAGTTTTTTGTTGTTGTTGTTTGTTTTGTTTTGTTCAGCGTTTTTGTTTATTTTGGGGGTGGGGTTGTATATTGCTGACAAAGATTGGCATTCTTGGCATATTCAGTTGTGTGTTTGGATTTTGATTTTGGTTTTCGCTCAGCCACATTTTCCATGAGTCCTTGAAATAGAAATCTTTGGCTCACCTGGAATTGATTTTGGTGGAAAGTTTGAAGGATGGGGTCAAGCTTTATTTGTAGCCAAGTGGCTAGCCAGCTGTACAAACACTTAGGAAATAGCTCCTTTATCCACTGCTTTGTAATGCTGCCTTTATCACCTGCTGGTGTCTCTCTGCACGCTCTGTTTTATAGATTTGTGTATTTCACACTGTGGAATACTACAGAATTTACCATCTGGTATTATACCCTCCTTAATTCTTCTTCTTTTCCCCACATATAGCTATACCCACAAATTTATTCTTCGAGATAGCCCTTCACGGTCATTTTTGTCAAGGTCATCTTCTCACAAAATAGGAGTTAGCACTTCTTATTAGTTGTCCACATTTTTAGTTAAATTTATCAGTTCTTTATTTATTTGTCAATAATTTGAGTGAGATCTGAGGGCTTTCTTAAACTAATAGAGCTATTGTTATTACTTATACTTTTAACTAGCCATTGAATCAATACTTATTGTTTACAGTATTTTCAGATTTACTAGGTATGCTAGTATAAACCCATTGCCATCAAGTTGATTCCGACTCATAGGGACCGTATAGGATAGAGTAGAGCTGCCCCATAGGGTTTCCAAGACTGTAATCTTTACGGAAGTAGACTGCCACTTCTTTCTGCCGGGGAGTGGCTGGTGGGTTTGTACCACCAACATTTCAGTTAGCAGCCGAGCACTTAACCACTGTGCCACTAGGGTTCCTTATGCTAGGATAGCACTTGAAAATAATAATAATTTTGTGTCATTTCTAATATTTAAAACTTGGCTTTTATTCTGTTGTTTTAATTACACTTCTTAAATACCAGTAGCTAATAGTAGTATTAATGAAGACGTTTATCTCATTTTGGGGTCTGTTGGGAATGCTTTTAGTGTTTGTTAATCTGAATGTTTCAGCTGATGGTCTGAAATACCTACTAAATCCTCAATGAGATGGATTGACACAATAGGCTCAAACATACCAACGATCAGGAAGATGGTGCAGGAGCAGGCAACATTTCGTTCTGTTGTACGTGGGATTGCCATGAGTCAGCTAACTCCACAGCAGCTAACAACAGGAGTCATTTTAAGGAATTATCTCTATTTCTACTTTCTTCAGTCTTTTTTTTTACCCCGGTCAGGAATGAATGTTGAGTTGTATCAAGTGTTTGTTTAAAGTGATAATCGACAGACTCCTATGATTTTCTCTTTGACTTGTTGATATAGTGAATTACTTACATAGTTTTTCTAAGATTGAGTTCTTTTTTCTCTGTACTCTGGAACTAGTTAATTTGCATACTAATTATTTCTTTCTTGAAATAACTCACTCATGAACCCTTCTTGGCCTGGTCCTTTTGGATTATTATAAACAATAACCATCAACTTCTGAGTTATTTCCGTGCTTTTTGGGGTATTTGGGGATTCCAGTTAAATTTTGTAACATATTTTCCTACAAAATGATCCATTTCACCCAAGTTTTCTAATCTGTGATCACATACAGTAAAACTTACAAAAGCCGGAAACCTGTCAGAGAAGGAAAGCTCAAATAATTTCCACTAAAACAAGTGATAGAAAAGTGGTAAGACCGCACCCTGTCAAAGGTGGACAACGTGCGAGAGCTGGAAAACAAGGCAGTCCCCTTGAGTTCTGGCTCTCACAGGTTTCACGGTGGTTCTTTAAACTTCATCTATATCTCTGTCTTCCCCTTCCATATCCAGTATTATACATTTGCTTTTCTTCTTGGTTAGCTAGAGGTTTATATGGTATATTGAGGGTGTTTCTCAAAAGAAATCTTTCATTTATTTATCTAACATTTTTTTTCTTTTCCCTGGTTTTTCTTCTATCTTTAAATCAGTCCTCTGGTTTTCTGTGGGCATATTTCTTTGCTCTGTTAATAACCTCTTCTGTTGAGTGCTTGCTCCAATTATTTTATTCACTCTTATTTAGCTCTGAGTATACCTTTGGCTGTATTCTGTGGGTTTTATTAAGTAATTAGGGTAAGACTGGCGCTATTCGATCACACTATTGTCTGGGAGTACAAAGACATGGAATCTTAACCTCCATCAATCAAATAATTCGACAAGGTTCCCAAGGTCTCAAGCTGGAATACAAAGGCCCTATAAAGCTGGGGTGAACCATGTAGAAAACGAGTTTCTCCTAACCAGATTAGTTTTAAATAGCTTTGTGTGTGTGTGTGTGTGTGTGTGTGTGTGTGTGTGTGTGGTAAAATATACGTAACAAAACATTCGCCAATTCAACAATTGGTTGACATCGTACAATTCAGTGACATTGATTATGTTCATCAGGTTGTACAACCATCACCACTGCCCTTTTCCACATTATTCCACCACCATTAACAGAAACTCATTTCTTTCCCCCTACCTCACACCCCTATAGCCACTAATAGGCTTTGTTCTCTATGCTTCTACCGATTTCATATAAGTGAGATCATATACCTGTCCTGTAGTGACTGACTTATTTCACTCAGCATGAAGTTTTCAAGGTTCATCCACGTTCTGGCATGCAAGAGAACTTCATTTCTCTTCATGGCTGAGTAATATTCCATGGGGTATATATATACGCCACATTTTGTTTATCCATTCATTAGTTGATGGACATTTAGGTTGTTTTTGCCTTTTGGTTATTGTGAATAGTGCTGCAGCAAACACTGGTGTACATGTTTCTGTTTGCATTCCTGCTTTCAGTTCTTCCAGGTGCATACCTAGGAGTTGAATTATGGGGTCGTATGGTAGTTCTGGAGCCCTAGTGGTGCAGTGCTTAAGTGATATGGCTGCTAACCAAAAGGTCAGCAGTTCGAATCCACCAGCTGCTCCTTGGAAACCCTATGGGGTAGTTCTACTCTGTCCTATAGGGTCGCTGTGAGTTGGAGTTGACTCTACAACAACGAGTTTGGTTTTTTTTTTTTTTTTTTTTTTATGGTAGTTCTAGACTCTTGGGTGGTGCAAACGGTTTGTACTGGCTACTAATCGAAAGGTTCAGGTCTACCCAGTGGAACCACAGAAGAAAAGGCTGGCGATCTACTTCCATAAGAGCACAGCCATCGAAAGTCCTATGGAGCACAGTTCTCCTCTGAAACACATGGAGTCATTATGAGTCAGAACCAACTCGATGGCAACAAGTTTATAGTAGTTCTGTGTTTTAATTTTTTGGGCACTCATCAAACTGTGTTTGTTTAAATAGTGTTTGATTAAAGGCAAAAGTGCAGCCTGTTCTATTTTACTCCTTTCAATATGCATAGCCAACTCCAATTCAGTATTAGAAAAGTGTAATGCCTGACCACCAGCACTATGAGAAATAGAAACAGGGAGGTACTGTTGAGCACATTAGCTCCACATGCCTAGTGTCAAGCTGAAGTAGGCCACAGCAGGGGCTACAATGGAGGAAGAGAGAAGAGAGGGAGAAAACTAGATGTTCAGGTCTCCTGCCATGTAGGAGCAACTCTGCCATTATTGCTCCAGCTTTCTGGAAGGGAGCCGCAGAGCAGTCCGGCCTGTTGGCCACTAGCAAATGTATCCCAGTCAGCGTCCTAGAATGTGTTGTGTCAGGTATCATTCTCTGTTGGGAAGAGCAAGAGAAAGGTGGAAGATGAACACAGAAAAAAAGAAACTTATTCTCTGAGATCAAGAGTTTTGATCTGTACTCTAAATTTTTGTCATTTTCTAGATGTTTGTAGTTTTGGTGACTTTTTTGACCCAAGCGTTGTCTAGGAGACTGTTTTTTAAATTTCCAGTGAGTCTAGTTTCCTTGTATTTTAGGTACTTATGTCTGCTTATGGGAGCAGTGGCCGTTCAGTTGGTAGAATTCTCATCTTCCATGCTGGAGATTGGGGTTCAATTCCCGGCCAGTGCACCTCAAGCTCAGCTACCACCCATCTGTCGGTGGAGGCATGTATGTTGCTATGGGCTGAACAGGATTCAGTGGAGCTTCTAGACTAAGATGCACTAGGAAGAATGGCCTGATAATCTATTTCCAAAAATCAGACAATGAAAACCCTATGGATCACAACGGTCTGATCGGATATAGATCATGGAGATGGCACAAGACCGAGCAGCGTGTCGGTCCATTGTGCATGGGGTCGCCATGAGTCAGGTCAACTCAGCGAAAGCTAACAACAACACAAACAATGTCTAAAAGAAACCAGACCTACTGGACTAGTTGAGACTGGAGGACTCCCCGAGACTATTGCCCTGAGATACTCTCCAAACCTTGAACCAGTAGAATGGAAGGAATATGCATTTGCTTCTTCGATGCTTGGGGAAACCTAGGAGTCAGGCCACTTGTTGTTGAGTCAGACTATAGGGGGTTGACAGGGGGGACTAGCCAGAGTGTACAGAAGCAAGTGCAGTCCAAGGGGTTCTCAAATTTTGGGGGGATCACAGACTCTTTTGAAAATCTGAACGAAACAGTCTGGGCCCTGTTCCCAGAAAAACACTGTTAAGGATTGAATTGTGTCCTCCCAAAATATGTGCTGTAAATGCTAACCACTATACCTGTGGCTGTAATCCCATTTGGGAATAGGGTTTTCTTTGTTATGTGAATGAGGCAGTATCAGTGTAGGGTGTGTCTAAAGCCAACCACTTTTGAGATGTAAATGGAGCAGATTAGGCATGGAGAAGCAAGCAAAGATAGGGGAAGATAGATGCCACTGAACCAAGGGACAGAGACTGAAAAGAGACAAGGACCTTTCCCCAGAGCCAACAGAGGGAGAAAGCCTTCCCCTTCACCGGCATTCTGAGCAATTGTTAAGCGCTCAACCGCTAAACGAAAGGAAGGTCTGGGATTCAAACTCAGCAGCAGCTACGTGGGGGAAAAGACCTGGGAATCTGCTTCTGTAAAGATTACAGCCTAGGAAACCCTATGGGGCAGTTCTACTCTGCCAGAATCGGCTCAACAGCACACAACGGCAACAGCCTCCAGAACTGTAAGAAAATAAATTTCTGTTTGTTAAAGCCATCCGTTTGTGGTATTTCTGTTACAGCAGCACAAGATAACCAAGACAAACACACATTCATTTTTGTCTTAGATATCTAGTGCTTTCGTAACAGAAATACCACAACTGTGTGGCTTTAAAGAACAGAAATTTATTTTTTCACAGTTCTGGAAGCTAAAAGCTAAATCAGGGTCTCCACCCTGTTGATTTCTTCTTTGTTGGCCGCTCCAGATGTTCTTTGGTTCCTTGGTGTTCCGTGGCTGGTCGAGGATCCTCACAAGGCATTTGTCTTCCCACTGTGTGTGCGTCTGTGTCCATTCTGCTCCTTTTGTAACTCAGTAGTGATGAGATTTAGGAACCACCCTACAGTGCATGACCTAAACTGACTGAGTGATTACATTATATTAGATTACAGTATAGAAGATGATATTACATGCACATATAAAGGGGTTAGGATTCCGACACATATTTTGAGGGAACACAGTTCAATCCATAACAGTTTTGCACACAGCTTAGGGATTCCTGGAGCCCCTCTGTAGACTTCCCAGAGTTAAGAACTGCTGAAGTCAATGTAAGATAAAGCCTAGTTGAGGTTTTGATTCTGAGTCCTTCTGGAAAGAAAAGGTAACTTTGTTTCGACCGCACAATCAGTATACAGACATCGTAGATGCCATTGGAATTGCGTTTGATGTGCCCAGTGTTTCACCAGGATATGGTTTATTATCCCTTGCGCTGTCTAAATAGGGTTACCGGAGTCCCTAAGTGCCACTAACGGTTAAGCACACAACTACTAGCTGAAAGGTCTAGTAACCACCCAGAGGCCTTGGAGGACAGGCTTGGCGATCTGCTTCTGAAAGGTCACAGCCTTGAAAATTCCATGGAGCAGTTCTACTCTGCACGCATGGGGTTGCCATGAGTCGGAATCGGCTCTACAGCAAATAACAACAACTACCGCTACTGCTACGTAGGGTCACTAGCAGTGTCACTAACAGGAACGGGGAAGCGTTTATGAACTCGGCCACCATATGGGTAGAATGTACTGACCACTGCGGCCTCTTTAGTGATCTCTGTCAACACTATGAGGATTCTGGCATATAAAGTCCCAGCTACCTGATGTGACACTGTAGATACCATCTGCAAATTTAATGCTGTTGTCATGATGGTTGGAAGAACTCTTAGCATGACATTGAATATCTGATCTTTGCTTACAAAGTCAAATAAGCTTGCTCCCACTGCTGCTATTTTTCTGTTGCCTTTGCACTGAACCGCATTGGTAATGCTAAAAAAATAAGCTGCCCGGTCCTGCACCATCCTTACAATTGTTGCTATGTTAGTGTAGGGCAGGAATAAATAAAATGTTGATTTTTCTTTAATTGGATTCTTGACGCACTATAACAATTTCAGCACGTTATCATCAGTAGGTGACTCGGTTCTGGGTGAACTCATATGATTAAAATTCCTGAGTGGTGGATTCTGATTGAAGTATAAACGTTCTCAGCCAACAAATACAATTTTTACCTTTCTTAGGATTTTATTTTATGAAGAGCATTTTTCATGAACCACATTGTTTTTATCTCAAATCTGTTCCCTTACTTTGATTTACTTTCTTTTTTGCTAAGAGTTAATAGATGTCACCAACCCATTGCCGTCAAGTTGATTCGGACTAATAGTGACACTATAGGACAGAGTAGAACTGCCCCGTAGGGTTTCCAAGGAGGAGCTGGTGGATTCAAACTGCTAACCTTTTGGTTAGCAGCAAAGCTCTTAACCACTGCACCACCAGGGCTCCAATATAGATGTCACAATTCTATGAAAACCTTATACATAAAACGCAGCCTTCCAGAAAAGAAAAATTTATAGTTCTTATAAATTTTTTTAAAAAATCTCTTATACCTCCTATCTCTCACCCTTACCAGCTTAATGGCATTACAGATTTGTTTTTATATTATTAATTATTAACAAAGGAAGGAGCCCTGGTTGGCATATGGTTAAGGGCTCGGCTGCTAAATGAAAGGTTGGCGGTTCGAACCCACCCAGTGGCTCCACAGGAGAAAGGCCTGGAAATCTGCTCCCATAAAGATCACAGCCTAGAAAACCTTATGGGGCAGTTCTACTCTGTCACATGGGGTCTCTATGAGTCGGAATCAACTTGACGGCACCTAACGACAGCATTGACAAAAAAGAGGAGAAAAAGTTAAACCATACTTTTCATTTAATGTAAATCAAATGCAAGTTACCACAATCTGAAATTATGAGAAGAGGAACACCTTTCAACACAGTTGACAGAACACCATGCTCGGGTTAGAATACCTAGATGCCGTTCCCAGCTCTGGGTCTTTATACCTTCTGTATGTCTGGAGCAAACCATTTTACCTGTGTGAGTTTCTCTTCTCCTGTCTGTAAAAGTTATATAATAGTATGAGAAAGACTTTAAATGAAAAGTAAATGCCTTGCAGTGTGTAGTGTCTTTCCCCAATGCCTTAAACTTTTTTCTTTCTTAGCTATTATCTCATTTTGTAAAGATACATCCATTTGTTGTTTCCTTGTGTATTGCCTGTAAACTTCAAGGGAACAGAAAGTGACATGCCTAGTACCTAACCTGTTGTCGTTCACTGTATTTGATTCAGCTCCCATTCGTGACAACCCCGTGCACAAGAGAATGAAACACTGCCTGGTCCTGCGCCATCTTCACCATCCTTGATATACCTCAGTCCATTGCTGCAGCCACTGTGTATACTGAGTGCCTTCCAACTTAGGCGGCTCATCTTCAAACTCTGTATCAGACAATATTCTGTTGTGATCCATAGTGTTTTCACTGGCTAATTTTTGGAAGTAGATTGCCAGGCTTTCTTCCAGGTCCATCTTAGTCTGGAAGCTTCGCTGAAACCTGTTCAGCATCATTGCAACAGGCAAGCCTCCACTGACAGATGAGTCATGGCTGCTCATGAAGTGCATTGGCCAGGAATCACACCCGGGTCTCCCTCATGGAAGGAGAGAATTCTGCCACTGAACCACCAATGCCTCCTACCTAACATACCAAAAAAACAAAACAAAACCCACTGCCATCAAGTGGATTCTGAGAAATATTGACCCTATAGAACACAGTAGAACTGCCCCATAGGGGTTCCAAGGAGCAGCTGGTGGATTTGAACTGCTGACATTTTGGTAAGCAGCTGTCTTAGTTATCTAGTGCTACCGTAACAGAAATACAAGTGAATGGCTTTAACAAACAGAAATTTATTCTCTCACAATCTAGGAGGCTGAAGTCTGAATTCAGGGTGTCAGCTCCCAGGGAAAGCTTTTTCTCTCTGTTGGTTCTGGGGGAAGCTCTTTGTCATCAATCTTCTGCTGGTCTAGGAGCTTCTCAGCACACGGACCCCAGGTCCAAAGGACACTCTCCACTCCCAGCTCTGCTTTCTTGATGGTAGGAGGCCCCTCTCCTCTCTGCTCAATTCTCTCTTTTATGTCTCAAAAGCGATTGACTCAAAATACAGCCTAATCCTGTGGATTGAGTCCTGCCTCATTAACATAACTGCCTCTAATCCTGCCTCTTAAACATCATAAGATTTACAACACATAGGATAATCACAAAATGGTGGACAACCGCACAATACTGGGAATCAGGGCCTAGGCAAGTTGGCACACATTTTTGGGGGACACAGTTCAATCCATAATAGTAGCCAAGCTCTTAACCACTGCACCACCAGGCCTTCCCTACCTAACATAGTATGGTATATGGTAGCCAACACTCTCATCTTTCTAGCTCAATTAAAGGGTCACATCCTCTTGGAAGCCTTTTCTAATCTGCCTCCCTCTCTCTCAGTAGAACTGATATTTCGGTCTCTGTTCAAACCCCTACGCCTACCCAAGAAAAACCAAACCCGTTGCCATCGAGTCAATTCTGACCCATAGCAACCCCATGTGTTACAGGGTAGACCTGCTCCACTGGGTTTTCTTGGCTATAATCTTTATGGAAGCAGATCACCAGGCCTTTCTTTCGCATTGCTGCTGGGTGGGTTCTGACCACCAACTTTTATATTAGTAATCAAGGGCAAATGGTTTGCGCCACCCAGGGACCTACGCCTACCCAGTACAAATGTCTGAAAAAGCACATGTTGCATTGATTGCCTGCATTTTATATAAGTCTCTTTCTTCCTGCAAATCATTAAGGCTCTCGAAGGTAAGGACCATGTCTTGTTCATCTTTGTAGGGGTTTAAAATTTTAAGTAAATGAAAAAAACATTTTTAATTATGGATGTTGGGTTAGCACAGTAGGTAAATTGTCTTATTCTCTGGTTCTTTGTCCCATGAACCTGCGAGACCAGCTCATTTCTAGGTTGGCAGAAAGTTGCTGATCTAAGAGATGTGTTAGAGCTATCGTACGTCTTAGTCTCCTAGAGCTGCCAAAACAAAAGGCCACAAAGTGAGTGGCGTAAAGGACAGAAATCATCTTCTCACATTTCTGTAGATGTCCAAATTCAAGACATTGGCAGGGCTGTGCTATCTCTCTGTCTGCTGTAGTGGGAAGACCCTTTCTGGAAGCCCTGGGCATTTCTTGGCATTCCTTAGCTTGTGGATGGATCATCTTGTGCTGCCTTCCCTGGTGTGTGATTCTGTTTCCATGTCTCTCCTTCTCTTTAATAAGATGCCACTCAGAAGAGATTAGGTTTAGGACCCACCCTACCCTGGTATGGCTTCCTTAATTCAGCTGATAACTTCTGCTGAGAAAAATCCTATTTCCCCAAACAAGGTCATATTCACTGGTGCAGAGGTTCAGTCTTAAACATATCTTTTGTAGGGACAGAATTCAGTCCATAACACCATACATGCTGTCTTCCCTGGAATAGTCATATTTGATGCCTGCTAACCTCAGTGTCCCATGCAATTTATCGTTTGTCCCTGATAGATGTTATATTATAATTAATTAAGGACAAAGCCTTAGCTTTTGCTGGTGTTCTTTGAGGAACTCTGTATTGTCGTTGTGTGCCGTCGAGTCGATTCCAACTCACTGCAACCCTATAGGACAGAGTAGACCTGCCCCACAGGGTTTCCTAGGCTGTAATCTTTATGGGAGCAGATCGCCAGGTCTTTCTCCCGTGAAGATGCTGGTAGGTTCAAACCGCCAACCTTTTGGACAGCAGCCAAGTGCTTAACCATTGCACCATCAGAGCTCCTTATTCCATAGCCTTACATCATTGGTTAAGCGCTCGGCTGCTAACTAAAATGTCAGCCTTTCCAACCCACCCGCGGCTCCACAGGAGAAAGACGTGGCAGTCTGCTTCCATAAAGATTACAGCCTTGGAAACCCTATGAGGCAGTTCTACTCTGTCCTATAGGGTCACTATGAATTGAAATCGATCTGACGGCCCACAACAACAACGTTATTAAAATTTTCCAGGGCTGCCAAAACAAAGAGAGTCTCCAGGGTCAGTTAAAGGCTGGGAGCTCCCTCAGCCTGGATCTCACCCTGAGCAACACATGGAGCTCAATGAAACAGGACAGGGAGCCGCTAACCTAGGAAATCATTTCCAGCCATGCTCCCAAGCAGTTAGTGAGAATTTCCCATGCTCACTAATGGAGGTCAGGTTTATAATGAAGACACAGCAACGGCCACAGACATAACCTGCTGAATTGAAACTGTGCCTAGCTGTGGCTGCCTTCCCTCCAACGCTCACATTATCAGGAAGGGGTTCTGAGTACCCAGGATTGGAGGATCCATGCCTTTTTAAGCAATGAAAGTAAACAGGCATATTGCAAGTTTTTTTTTTTTTTTTTAATAGAAATGAATAGGGAAAACAGGTAGCAAAATAATACCCAGTGAAAAAGGAGGAAAAACGTTTAAGTTGAGAACAGTTGGATTATGTTGAAGTGAGAATGGCTGTCCTAGTTCTGCTCCAGCCATGGAACGTTGCATTCTGTCACCAAAATCCCTGGGAGCTTGATCGCCTGATTTTGAACAGGAGAAATAATGAGTGCTAATATCAGAATCTCTTCTTTTTTTTTTTTTCTTTTTTTTCTTTGTAGTTTAGATGAAGGTTTACAGAACAAACTAGATTCTCATTAAGTAATTAGTTCACATTGTTTTGTGAAGTTGGTTGCCAACGCCATGACGTGTCAACACTCTCCCTTCTCGACCTTGGGTTCCCTATTACTAGCTTTCCTGTCCCCTCCTGCCTTCTCGTCCTTTACGCTGGGCTGGTGTGCCCCTTTAGTTTTGTTTTGTTTTATGGACCTGTCTAATCTTTGAAGGGTGAACCTCAGAAGTGACTTCATCACTGAGCTACAAGGGTATCTGGGGGCCATAGTCTTGGGGTTTCTCCAGTTTCTGTCAGACCAGTAAGTTTGGTCTTTTTTTTTTAATTATTATTTGTACTTTAGATGAAGGTTTACAGAACAAACTAGCTTCTCATTAAACAATTAGTACACATGTTGTTTTGTGACATCGGTTGCCAACCCCACGACATGTCAACACTCTCCCCTTCTGGACATTGGGTTCCCCGTTACCAGCTTTCCTGTCCCCTCCTGCCTTCCCATCTGTGCCCCTGGGCTGGTGTACCCCTTTAGTCTCCTTTTGTTTTATGGGCCTGTCTAATCTTTGGCTGTCTAATCATCTTCTTAATAGCCTCCAACCAGTGCTGTTGATTCCAGCTGTTCAGAACAATATGCCTCTCGTTTATTTAAAAATGAAAAGTTGTCCCATTGCCTTAAGCTGTCTTTGGAACTAATGCAGTCGTTTAATCTCTCCTGCATGGCTGAATTTTCCATCCCTGCAGATGCATTCCGCGCCACAGTAAGGTCCTGAACGTCGCGGCAGAGAATGAAGACATTAATGTCACAGTGGGGTGAAGATTCTCCCTCTCTCTCCCTCTTTGGTTTTCAGGGAGCTGAAGGAATGATTTGAATTTTAGACCTTCAGGAAATTTAGCTTAAGTTTAGTTTAAATACGTCTCCTCAACTTGAAAAATATTGATCAGTGTTGCGTTCTGAGGTCTCTCTGGCTAAACTAGTTTCCAACTTTAATATGAAGTGTTGGAAGATTTCTTAAGTACCAAGAATTTCCAATTTTTTTATTGCCCTTCAATTCAAGTTTAAATTAGTCTCCAGTGCTCAGAAGACATGAGATTCTTGTAGATCTGAGCAAACTGTCTATATGGACCAAATTTATAAACACCAAAGGCAGCAAAGGTAGGGCAGACCATAATGGTTATCACTCATTGCCTTAGTTAGCTAATGCTGCTATAACAAAATACCACAAGCAGGTGGTTTTAAAGATCAGAAATTTATTTTCTCACAGTTCTGGAGGCTGGAAGTCCAAATTCAGGGTTTCGGCCCTGTCGGTGGATTCCTTCCTTGTCGATAGCCTTGGGCATTTCTTGGTTCCTTGACTTGCCTTGGCTTGTGGATGATCCTCAAGTGGCATCTGTCTTCCCTGTATGTGTGTGTCTGTGTCTAGTCTGCTCTTTTTATAACTCAGAAGTGATTAGGTTACTAAATGGTCAACGTTTACTCTAAAGCAAAGGTGAGAAGGCAAGGGGGCAGGGAAACTAGATTACAGGAAATGGAACAACCAGAACAAAAATAATGAGGATGTTGACACTGTGAAAAATGTAACCAATGTTACTGAACAATTTGTGTAGAAAGTTATTAAACGGGAACCTAATTTGCTGTGTAAACTTTTACCAAAAACATAATAAAATATTATTTATAAAAAAAAAAACTACCCACCCATTTAAAAAAAGAAGAAGAAGTGATCAGGTTTAGGATATATTCTACACTGGGACACAATTCAGTCCATAACACCCAGTGTGTTTTTTTATTAGACATTCGGTGGTTATTCTCCTGGAACACATGCAGTGCTCCCTGTTTTGTTGACAATTCAAAGCACAAAAAGGAAGCAAGTGACTAGTTGTTGTTAGGTGCCATAGAGTTGGTTCCAACTTACAGTGACCCTATGTGCAACAGAACAAAACACTGCCCAGTCCTGCGCCATCCTCACAATTGTTGTTATATTTGAACCCATTGTTGCAGCCACTGTGTCAATCCATCTTGTCCAGAGTCTCCCTCTTTTTCTATGACCAAGCATGATGTCCTTCTCCAGGGACTGGTCCCTCCTGATAGCATGTCCAAAGTACATGAGACAAAGTCTCGCCATCCTTGCTTCAAAGGAGCGATCTGGCTGTACTTCTTCCAAGGACAGATTTGTTTGTTCTTCTGGCAGTCTATGGTGTATTCAATATTCATCACCAGCAATATAATTCAAAGGCATCAATTCTTCTTTGGTTTTGCATGCATACGAGGAGATTGAAAATAACATGGTTTGCGTCAGGCACACCTTAGTCCTCAAGGTGACATCTTTGCTTTTTAAACTTTAAAGAGGTCTTTTGCAACAGATTTGCCCAATGCAGCACGTCATTTGATTTCCTGACGGCTGCTTTTATGAGTGTTGATTGTGGATGCAAGTAAAATGGAACTAAAGTGACCAGAGGGTGATTGATAGTTTCAAGTTATGAGTGAGGCTGTGGTGGAAACTGTAGCGTGAATACAGGCTCTTCTGGCCAAGTGAGGATGGACAGCTTCATTCGGTATGATTAAGAGCACAAGTACAAACCCAAGCTCTGCACTTATGCAGATGAACCTCTTTTTTAAAAAAAAATAATATTTTACTGTGTTTTTGGTGAAGGTGTACACAGTAGTTTAGGTTCCCACTCAACAATCTCTACACAAATTGTTAAGTGACATTGCTTACATTCTTCACGATGGGGGAACATTCTCATTATTTCTGTTCTGGTTGTTCCATTTGGAATCTTCTAGTTCCCTGCCCCCTTGCCTTCTTATTTTATTTTAGAGTAATTGTTGACCATCTGGTTTCATATAGGTGATTTTTTTTTAAAAGGAGCACAGTACTTACGGGTGATATTCATAAGTTTTTGAGCAAGTCTGTTATTTAGCTACAAGGTGACCTCAGGGGCTAGTTTCAGTTCAGGGTTTGGAGAGTATCTGAACGCAATAGTCTCGGGGAGTCCTCCAGTCTCAACCAGTACAGTAGGCATGAAGTTTTTTTTATTTGTTTGTTTTAGGAATTTGAGGTTCTGTTCCAAATTTTTCTCCCATTCTATCTGGATCCATCTATTGTGGCCCTGATTAGAATGTTGGTAGTGGTAGTTGGGCACCATCTAGTTCTTCTGGTCTCAGGTTAAATGAGGCCATGGTTCATGTATACTGTTTGTCCTGTAGACTAGTTTGTTCTTTGAGTCTTTGTTTGTCCTTCTTTGTCTTTTGCTCTGGACGAGTACATAGGTGAGCCTCTTGATACCACGCAGCTTTGGTTTTCTCATTTGTGATATTGGGATAATAATGATACTTACTATCTAGGGTTGTTATGAGATTTTAATGAGAAATTATAATACAGCGCTTGGAATCCTGCAGCCATCATGGGTATGGTGCAGGACCAGGCAGCATTTCTTTGTGTGTGCATGGAATTGCCGTGAATTGGGGGCCAACTCAGTGGCAGCTAACAGCAACAAAGTTAGCTTGGGCAAGAGGAGACAGTCTAGAGGGCAGATCAGTTTTATTTCTATGCCAAGTTTGGAGCCCCAACTTCTGCAGAAATGATATAGTATGTGAGAAGGTGAAATGGGCTCCTGAACAGAATCTGAACAAGGTGGGGACGTTGGTAAGCGATGAAGCTGGGGGCTGGTTTGCACGTATGACTCACTGTGAATAATTTTAAATGCTATTATGTGTGTAATGTCTTTCGTGATAAATGTTTGGCTTCATGGGAGCTTATATCCTGTGGTCTTCCCCAGGCACAGAGGAGGTTCTGTTGAATGAGATGAATGAATGAATGAGTAAATGAACAGATAATCAAACATGAAGACAGAAGATAGAGTGGCCTGGCCCTAGACCAGGGCTAGGGATGGATGAAGGAAAGGATTTAGGAAATATTTTATGCAGAACAGTCTGTGGTATTTGGCGATCAGTTTGACTTGATGGTGTTAGTACAGTGCAGCAGTGAGTCTTAATGGCACTGAGGTTTCTTACTTGGAAAACTGGTGCCGCATGGCCATTTGCTGCTGCTCCGTGGAAGTTGATGTTGTTGTGTGCTGTCGAGTCGATTCCAACTCCTAGCGACTGTATAGGATAGAATAGATCTGTGCCATAGGGTTTTCTAGTCTGTAATCTTTACGGGAGCAGATCGCCAGGTCTTTGTCCGGCACAGCCACTGGGTAGGATCGAACTGCCAACCTTTCAGTTAGCAGCCCAGCACTTAACCATTGAGCTACCACGGCTCCTCTGGGGAAGTTAGACATGTCAAAAGAGGTTAGTCTTCTCCATGTTTTGTTTGCTTAGGCAGTAGGATGTCCATTGGAGAAACATACTGTCAGGTACTCAGGGAAGAATTTTCTAGTCCTGCCTCTGTTTAAAAGTAAGTGTCTCTGGTCTCCTAAGCCTCCATTCCACTTAGCATCCTGTTTGCACCAGCGATTCCTTCCTTGTGACAAGAAAATAGAGTAGCACTTCACAGAAATATGAAAACACTGTCAGCTCATATTACCTGCACCTCACCTCATCCTGCTTTTTTTCAACTTTTTGTAGTGTTCATCCAGAAATGTGTAACTGCCAGCCCAGCTGGAATCACAAGGCGCAGTCACGGGCCGCTGGCTTCCTGCTCTCTCTCTCCCCTCTGCTCAGTACTTTGAAAGTTAGAATACCCAGGCCATCACTTTTTAAAAATTTGTTTCACGAAATTGCTTACTTGAATTAAATGTGCTCTGTGATTTTGTTTCGTTTGGGTTTGTTTTCTGAAAGATGCCAGGTTCGGAGTATCCCCTAGCTTACAAGCAAAATGATTTTTGCCCAAGAGTACACACTTACATCGGCATTAAAGAGTTCCCCGATGAGTATTTTCCACACGAAGCCACTGTAATTGCACCCCGCGGCAACTGGAGGGCGGTGTAAGCAGAGGTGGCTCCGGGAGAGGAGACGCGTCTTTAGTGCTCTGAGGAGGGTCGGGAGGGGAGGGCTCAGGTTAGCCTCGGCCCTTGTCTGGGAAACTAATCCCGAAGCTTTTTTCCATTTCAGACAAGATTAAATGAGGATTTCCTCCTCTGTTAGACGAGCTTCTGTTGGCATGGCTTGCAGCCTTCCCTGGTCCATCAGTCATAATATCATCCCAGAATTGAAATTCTGACTGTTTACACACAAAGGAAGGAGCCCTGGTGGCACAGTGGTTAAGTGCTTGACTGCTAACCGAAAGGTCCATGGTTTGAACCCATCCAGTGGCTCCGTGAGAGGAAGACCCGGCAGTTTGCTTCCATAAAGATAACAGCCTGGGAAATACTATGGGGCAGTTCTACTCTGTCATAGGGGATGGTTACGAGTCGGAATCAGCTTGTTGGCAACAGGTTACACACAAAAGTAAAGAACTCGCCATGTTAAATACTGATTCTCAATTTCCTTTGGCTCACTTCATGACGTTGTTCTATAGTGGTTTTACATTTGTCTAGAAAATAAAACCTAAGACTAAATAAAACTGTATGAAGCACACCAGATTAAAACAGGGAGTCCCTGAGTAGTACAAACAGTTAACGCGCTTACTTGCTAACCGAGAGGCTATTGTTTTGAACTCACCCAGAGGTGCCTTGGAAGAAAGGCCTGGTGATCTGCTTCCAAAAGAGCACAGCCAGGAAAACCCTATGGAGCACAGTTCTACTCTGACAGACCAGGTTAAAGACATCTCTAAGGACCAAGCTTCTAAAATCCTAGGATTTATCCTTCGGGGTTTGCACGTTCTTTAAACCTGCACGTTGAGTGGAACAAGACGGGAGAGCAAGGTTCTGTTTTGCGCAGACTCATCAGTCCTGTCGCTGAGGCAAGGCTGTGGATTTGCTGTTAGACAGAGTTTGGGGAGGGCTAGAAGGTAATGGGGGCTCCAGGAGGGTGGGCAGTGATTTCTAGAAGGTGAAAACGGGCCCTAGTCACTGGGCAGCTGGGATTCAGCAGCACCCTTCAGTGTCCCGGCAGACTGTGTGGAATTGCTGAAAGAACGGATTCACAGAGACTTGACAGAAGGCTGAGTCTGCAGGTCCGGCCTTTGTAATCTGGCCTGGTGCAAATGGCTCGGCCTCCGTCCCTGATTCTGTAGAGTGAGCAGAAGATTGCGCTGAAGAAATGAGACAATACACGTAGGTGCTTAATACAAGTGTTTGTCAGCACTAGGCCTTCCGTAAGTGTTAATTTCTCTTTCTTTGGGGCTAGGTAGCAGCAGCATAGGACAGCACTGTCCTCCTGGATGAGAACTGAGGAATCAGCAAGATCTCAAGACCGTTAATGAGAAAGACCCGTGCCTATTGCCGTCAAGTCGATTCCAACTCCTTGTGACCCCATGTGACACAGTAAAACTGCCCCATAGGATTTTCTAGGCTGTAGTCTTTATGAACGCAGATTGCCAGGTCTTTCTTTCTCGGAGCCACTAGTGGGTTCAAACCGCCCACCTTTCAGATGTGGGTTCGAACCGCCCACCTTTCAGATAGCAGCCAAGCGTTTAACCACTGTGCCAGCAGGGCTCCATAAATCAGAAAGGAAAAGTGTTTATTAGGGATGTCAAGTAAAAATGAAATCCAACTGAGTAAGGAGAGACTTTATCCAAAAGGATTTTGCAAGGAGGGAAGGGACTATTGCCATAGGGAGAATGCTCCAACTATAAGATTAGCAAGCATCTCAAGAGTTAGACAAATAAGGGTTTTTCTTTTTTGGTGGGTTTTTCTTTTATAGAGGAGTGAACAAAACTGAAAAAACCAAGCATGGAGAACCTGGAATGAAAGGGAAGCATGATTAGATAGTAAATTAACCAAAACCAAACAACACTGGTTGCTGTCAAGTTGATTGCAACTCATAGTGACCCTATAGGACAGAGTAGAACTGCCCCATAGGGTTTCCAGGGAGCTGCTGATGGATTTGAACTGCCGACCTTTTGGTTAGCAGCTGACTGCTTAACCATTGTGCTACCAGGGCTCCAGAATGTCTTACACGGAGGCAGCCTATTCTCTGGAAGGGGCCCCTAAGGAGAGGTTGTATGCTGGCTCAGGTTGAGGGTTGGCTCAAGTTTGGGGACTTGGGGAAGGGAAGAAGCATCACCAAAGTCTGGTGAAGAAACACTTTGTTTCTGGTTAATCAGTGGGACAAGCAATTCAGTGACTCATTGATGAAGCAAGAAATGGAGATTTGGAGGATCTGTGTCTGGCCTTGTCGTGGTGAACAAGGGACATCCCTGAGTCTTATCTAAGTCATATGGGGAGGGGTGTTTCTTTGTAGTCAGCCATTTTCTAGAACACAAAGGGCCCGGGGCAGGGGATTGGTTCTTTAACCCTCTCTCTTTTCCTGGACAGCAGGGTTCAGGTAAAATTGAACACTGTCAGGGATTCCAGCTGTGAGACTATGGAACAGAGTTTGTCGAAATGGTGGTGACTGTGGGGGCCAGCGCAGGAGCTGTGATTAGCATGGGCTGTGTCACTGTGTCCACCAGAGAGTGACTCGGAATGTGGTGTCCAGCATTGGGACCCCTTGTCCTGGACCAGCATATCAGGGAGCCTCGGTGGTCAGCACTGAGGTGTTGAAACAGAGGCCAGACCAGTGGAAATGTGTCTTAGTGCCAAGTCCTGTAGGGTGAGGTTTGGGAGATGGAGACTAACGGCTGACTGACTCAGGTAAGGGGGTGGGAGTGGGTTAGGGAGAGGCATGGCTAAGCCTAGAGAGGGTGAGTAAAGAGGGCCCAAAAAAACCAAACTTGTTGCTATCGAGTTCACTCTGACTCATAGTGATGCTATAGGACAGAGGAGAACTGCTCCATAGGGTTTCCAAGGCTGTAATCTTTACGGAAGCAGACTGTCACATCTTTTTTCCATGAAGCAGCTGGTGGATTGGAACCAGTGACCTTTAGGTTAGCAGCCAAGGACTTAACCACTGTGCCACCAAGGTTCCTTGAGGAGGACCCAGGCACCAACAAACACCACCATCCATCCATCAGTTTGACGTACTGTGGTAGCTTACGTGTTGCTATGATCCTAGAAGCTATGCCACAGGTATTTCAAATATCATCAGGGTCACCCATGGTAGACAGGTTTCAGCAGAGCTTCCAGACTAAGATAGACTGGGAAGAAAGGCTGATGATCTACTTCTGAAAATTAGCCTATGAAAACCCTAAAGATCCCAATAGAATATTGTCCGATATAGTGCTAGAAGATGAGCCCCTTAGGTTGGAAGGCATTCAGAATACACAATAACCACAACATTGGACTTGAGCATACCGATGATGGTGAACATGACACAGAACTGGGCGACATTTTGTTGTACATGTTGTGTTGGAGCCGACTCGACAGCAACAGCAACAATAAGCACGTGTGTGGCTCTGAGAACAGCTGTAAACAGGATTACACGATTATCTCATTTGCTAAAAACAGAGAAGGAAAGAAATAGAAGACTTAATTCCAGTGTTTCAAAATGTTTGACTGTTTGCAACAAACAAATAGCCTCTCTGCTACTGAGGGGTAATGAAGTTGTTTATAATTGCCATGTTTTGCTCCACTCTTAATTGTTCTTAAACTGGCTTTATCTACTTTGAAATGAACTCTCCTTACACCTCCAATAGGATCCTACCACGACCTGGAGTTTGATTTGGTCAGGGCTCATGAACACATCATCCAAGCATATGTTCTGAAACCAACAGTGGCTTGTCATGGATAAGAATATTGGCAGCCTTTCTCATCTGCTTCCCAACAGTCCCTCTGTGAGGCTGCCTTCTTCCAGTCCAGCCACCATTGCTGCAGAAGAGTTGGTGTTCCCAGTAATATTTACCTAGTTTAGATAACCTTCCCTATCCCATGACTCCTGCTCAACGCAGAGCCTTCATGTATCTTATCAGCCTACTGAAACAGCCTCTGATTCTGTCCTTGCCCCCAGCCTTGCCCTACTTGAATCCTTCTTTCCACTCTGCACCCATAGTGATCTTTCTAAAATAAACATGACGTGTCATCTCTTTGTTTAAACTCTTCAGTGGCCTATTCTTGCCTTCAGGATTGAGTCTAAACTCTGTAAGGTGGCATAAGAGAGTGAGCTGAGAGACCCCTGCAGCTCTCCACCTGCCTCCTCCCACTGCCATCTTGAAATGCTCACTTCCATGCTTTCCTCACTCTGTCACCCCTCCCTGTATTTGTTCTTACTATAGATTCCCTTTCCTTTCCCTCTTCTCTTACTGGTTCTTGAGGACACAGAGTAGACCTCAGCTCTTCTCTGGGAAGCCTTCACCCTCCCAGAACACCTAAGTTAGCGGCCCCACCTCTGTCTGTCCATGCAACACTGTGTGTACTTCTGTCCCAGCATTCATCACTCTGTGCTGAATTGTTGGTTTACTTCTCTGTCCCACCCAGGGATGGATTACCCAATAAGCAAGCTACACACTGGCTTAATTGTGTTTATTTACTAATCTGTAGTGCACAATTTCACCAGGTTATCACCACAGCAACCATGTGAAACCCATGAGAAATTGTTCACTACAGATTAGTAGATAAACACAATTAAGCCAGTGTGTAGCTTGCTTACTGGTTAATCCACCCCATTCCCACCCCATCCTGTGATTTCCTGAAGGACTGTCTCTTTCATCTCTGATTCCTGAGCACCTAGCAGGATGAATAACCTTCTGTGTAAAACTGGACTTAGGACCAATAGAACCAGGCAGCATGGCTCAGGAGACGGGAGAAAGGAGCAAGTAGATGAGCATTTAGAATTCTATCTGGCCAACTCCTGACATGGAGGGGACCACAAGGGCTAATGAGCACGTGTGTGTCCTGTGTCTGGGACCCAAAAATGCCATAGACATTCTTGGAACACCCCAGTATGTGGGGCATTGACCCAGGACATCACACAAATAACATCTAGAGGCCATGTGTCCCCTGGAAGAACCATATATGGGGGGGGAGTGCCTTGTTTATACTTCATTCTGTTAATCATGCTGAAGCTTTCAGAGAGGAGGGACCATCTACCTACCTGCTGATTGACTGATTATCAGTAGCCAGATTAACAGATTTGCTGCTGCACTTATGAAGCTTCACCAGCCAGCAAAGCTGACCTCTCTCCCATTCTTCTCATATACAGTATAACTGTTCTCATATATCTCTTGGAAAGAGCATCAGCCCCTGCGAAAGCACAGATGAGGGTTAGGGATGAAATATCAATTTTAGGGAAAATTCCCACTTTCTGGTTTTTCTTTAACCTCACAGTTATGGATTGAATTGTGTCCTGCAAACATTTGTGTTGTAAATCCTAACCCCAATACACAAAGCTCTGGCAGCGCAGTGGTTAAACACTTGACTGCTAACTGGAAGGTTGGGGTGATTCAACCCACCAGACACTCCATGGGAGAAAGACCTGCCATCTGCTTTCATAAAGATTATAGTCTTGGAAACCCTATGGGGCAGTTCTACTCTGTGTTATAGGATCTCTATGAGTCAGAATCTACTCAACGGCAATAGGTTTGGTTCTAGTTTTATATGTATGGATGTAATCCCATTTGGGAATTGGGTTTTCTCTGTTATGTTAACAAGGCCATCTCAGTGTAAGGTACATCTTAAGCCAATCACTTTTGAGATACAAAAAGAGCAGATTAGGTACAGAGACAAGCAAGGAGACACAAATGGAGAAAGATTGACACCATATGGACATGACCCAGGAAACAAGGAAGAGAAGCTGAAAGAGACAAGGATCTTCCCCCAGAGGAGACAGATAGAGCCTTCGCCTAGAGCCAGAGCCCCGAATTCAGACTTCTAGCCTCCTAGACTGTGAGAAAATAAATTTCTATTGGTTAAAGCCACCTGCTTGTGGTATTTCTGTTATAGCAGCACTAAGATACCCGATACTGGGTATCTGTCTTTCTCAGAGCAGTGAGCCTGTGGTTACCTCATTCATGCCTTAAATAATAGCACAGGTTCAGGTTATCACAGTGCAGGGTGGAAAGAGTTAATACTGCTCCTGATTTCAAGATGATACATGAAAAAAAAAACCCAACAACTAATACTTGTTATCAGGAAAAAAAAAAAAAAAAGTCAATTTTCCTTCAGTAACATAATACGCTCACTTCTACTCCTTAGCAGGGCTTTTACAAGGAAATACAAGTAGGAGGCTTGCAGAGAAAGGACAGAAACAATGATAAGCCTTGAAATGATTGATTCAATTGTTCATTCAGTCATTCACTCATTCATTTGTTCAACAAATACTCGTTCTGCCCTTTGCCTGGCCCCAAGTCACTGTCCAGGATGTGTCCCACATGTGAGAAGATGGCTGTCACACTGTGTGGCTGTGCTGATATAAATATATGTGCAGAGGACTTTGGTACTTCAGAGCAAGATGCTATTACCACTGTCCACAGCCTTCCCAGAATAGCCTCCTGTGGCCATAAAGCCTGAGCTGGGTTCACCTGGCAGGAGGACAATGGAGGAAAGCCTTCCAGACGTATTCAAAGGCACCAAAGCAAAGAACAATATGGCATATTCACAAGGTGACAAATAGTCCAGTAGTGTTCGGCCTTAAGGTACAAGGAGGGAGTGGCCTTTTGAAAAAATTTTGTTGTGGTAAAATATATATATGGAGCCCCGGTGGCATAATGGTTAAGTGCTGGGCTGCTAACCCGAAGGTTGGCAGTTTGAACTCACCCAGCAGCAACAAAGAGAAAGAGCTGGTGATCTGCTCCCATAAAGATTATAGCCTATTTGGGGCTGTGGTCTCGGGGAATATCTAGCTCAATTGGCATGCATACTTTACAAAGAAAATGTTCTACATTTTACTTTGGTGAGTAGCGTCTGGGGTTTTAAAAGCTTGTAAGTGGCCATCTAAGATACTCCACTGGTCTCACCCCATCTGGAGCAGGGGAGAATGAAGAAAACCAAAGACACATGGGAACGATTAGTCCAAATGACTGATGGACCACAAGTACTACAGCTTCCACAAGACTGAGTCCAGCACAACTAGATGGTGCCCAGCTACCACTACCGACTGCTCTGACGGGGATCACAATAGAGGCTCCTGGACAGAGCTGGAGAAAAATGTAGAACAAAATTCTAACTCCCAAAAAAAGACCAGACTTACTGGCCTGACCGATACTAGAGAAACCCCGAGAGTATGGCCCCTGGACATGCTTTTAACTCAGTACTGAAGTCACCCCTGAGGTTCACCCTTCGGCCAAAGATTAGACAGACCCATAAAACAAAAGGAGACTAAATGGACACACCAGCCCAGGGGGCAAGGACGAGAAGCCAGGAGGAGACAGGAAAGCTGGTAATAGGGAACTAAAGATCGGAAGGGGAGTGTTGACATGTCATGGGGTTGGTAACCAGTGTCACAAAACAATATGTATACTAATTGTTTAATGAGAAGCTAGTTTGTTCTGTAAACCATCATCTAAAGTACAATTAAAAAAAAAAAAAAGACTACAACCTAGAACACACTATGGGGGCAGTTCTGCTCTGTCACATGCAGTCATTATGAGCTGGAGTAGACTCGACAGCACCCGTACAACAGCAACAATAAAATATATATAGTAAAAAATTTGCAGTTTGACTATTTTTAAGTGTAAAATTCAGTGACATTAATTACATCCGCCATGTTTTGTGACCATCACCACTGTATTTCCAAAAGTTTTTATCACCCCAAACAGAAACAGTAACTCCCCATTAAGCAATAACTTCTCATTTTCCCCTCTCCTCAAGCCAACTACTAATCTACTTTGTCTGTATGCATTTGCCCATTCTAGATATTTAATATACGTGGATTATACAATATTTGTTCTTTTATGTTTTATTTCGCTTAGCATGATGTTTTCAAGGTTCGTCCATGTTGTAGCATATATCAGGACTTCATTTCTCTTTATGCCTGAATAATACTCCATTCTATGTATGTACTATATTTCATTCATCTGTTGATGGTCATTTAAGTTATTTCCACATTTTGGCTATTGTGAATGGTGCTTCAGTGAACATTGGTGTGCAAGTATCGAGACCCTGCTTTCAGTTTTTTTGGGTATATACCTAGGAGTGGAATTGCTGAGTCATATGGTAATTCTGAAGGAACCCCGGTGGCTCAATGGTTAAGCACTCGGCTGCTAACCGACAGGTTGGCATTCGAACCCACCAGCCACTCTGCGGGAGAAAGATGTGACCATCTGTTTTATAAAGATTACAGCCTTGGAAACCCTATGGAGGAGTTCTGTTCCGTCCTATAGGATCTCTATGAGTCAGCCACAGGTTTGGATTTTTTTGTATGGTAATTCTATGCTTAACTTTTTGAGGACCTGCCAAACTATTTTCCACAATGGATGTACATTTTAGTTTCCCATGAGCAAAGGATGAGGGTTCCAATGTCTCACCAACACATTGTTTTTTGTTTTTCTGGTAATAGCCATCCTAGTGAGTGTGAGGTGGTATCTCATTGTGGTTTTGGTTTGCATTTTCCTGATGACTAATGATGTTGATCATCTTTTCATGTGCTTTTTGGTCATCTGTATATCTTCTTTGGAGAAATGTCTTTTCAAGTCCCTTGCTCATTTTTTTAATTGGATTATTGGTAATTGTGTTGTTGAGTTGTAGAAGTTCTTTATATGTTCTGGATATTAAGCCCTTATCCGATCTGTGGTTTTGTCATGGATTGAATTGTGTGCCCCAAAACATGTGTGAACTTGGCTAGGCCATGTTTCTCAGTATTCTCTGGTGTCCTCCATTTTGTGACTGATGTAATTATCCTCCATTTTATGATATATTGTAAATCCTAACCTCTGCCTGTGGTTATAATCCATTTGTGAATGGGTTATGTTTGTTATGTTAATGAGGCAGGATTAGGTTATGTCAATGAGGATTAGGTTATGTTTATTATGTTAATAAGGCAGGATTAGGGTTTATCTTGAGTCAGTCTCTTTTGAGATATAAAAGAGATTAAACAAGCAAGTGAGAGAAGCAGCGATGGGGGAAGAAAGATGCCAAGCCACGTGAAGATCACCCAGGAGCAGAAGCTCAAAGAAATAAGGACTGTCCTCCAGAGCCAACAGAGAGAAAAAGCCTTCCCCTGGAGTTGATGCCCTGATTTCAGACTTCTAGCCTGCTAAACTGTGAGAAAATAAACTTCTATTTGTTAAAGCCACCTACTTGTGGTATTTCTGCTATAGCAGCACTAGATAACTAAAACAAGTTTCCAAATATTTTCTCCCATTTTGTAGGTTGTCTTTCCAGGGAGTGGGTTTTGTTTTTGATCCACTAAAGAGCTTGGATTTTATTTTATAAGACATTGGGATTCATTGAAAAGTTAACAATTAGGAAATGATTCAGTTTGAATTTTAGAAAAATGAGGTTGTAGACTAGAAGGGAGAAGGAACTTTACATTTATTGAACACCTTCTAAGTGTCAGGAACTGTAGTAGGTGCTTGATCTGTGTTGTTTCTTTTAACTTTTATCAGAACCCATTTTACAGATGAGGAAACTTAGATTCAGAAAGATTCTGAAATTTCCCTGAGTCCTTCTAGCATGTATGTGTTGGATCCATGTGGCCATTTCAAGGGATCAGGGCAGCCTCTGTGAATCGTGTGAGGCTGCTGTCACTGGAGCTCTGTGGGCTGGGTGTTCACGGTCTGTCCTCCGCTCTGCAGCCTCCCTTGCCCTGAGACCCACTTCCCACAGTCCTACAGCACTACGTTGGACCTGTACTGGTAATGTCTACGTGGTTGATGTTCTTAGTACTCTGTATGAGTTTTCTATCACTGTCTAAGAAATCACCACAAATGTTAAAACAACACCTATTTATTAGGCTCACAGTTCTGCAGGTCAGAAGTACAGGTGAAGCATAGGTGGGTTCTCTGCTCAGGATCTCAAAGGCTGAAATCAAGGTGTTGGTTAGGCCGAGCTCTCATCTCAAGCCTCTGGGGGAAGAATCCAAGCTCATTCAGGGTCTTAGCAGAATTCACTTCCTTGCAGTTGTAGGACTAAGGTCTCCCTTTCCTAGCTGACTATCAGTAGGGGGCTTCTCTCAGCTTCTAGAGGCCCGCCCACTTCTCTTGCTATGTGGTTCCCTCCATCTTTAAGCCATCAACAATGTGTCAATGGTTTGTGCTTAGAATCTGACTTCCTTCTCTGTGAGCAGCCAGAGAAAACTCTCTGCTTTTAATGGGCTCGTGTGATTAGGTCAGGCCCACCTAGATAATTTCCCTATCTTGAAGTTAACGGTACCATACAACGTAACCTAATCATGGGAATAAACGCCATTATGCAGGGCACGTACACCAGGGCACAGGAATCTTGCTAGACATCTTAGCATCCTGCCTACCAGATATTCCTTGTTTATGTTTATGTTCAGAATTTGCCATTATTTAAAATAAACACTTTGCCTCCTTAGAATAGCCAAGATTTTCTTTCCTATCTGCTGCCTTACACTTTAATAGAAGTCTTCTTGAGGGAGGAGGCATTTGCAGATGCTGCCTTTCATACAGATTTTAGGAAACTGTTTATTCCACTTCTACTTAAACCCCAGGGCTGCAGACTAGCCCACTGTTTCCTTTCTGCGTGCACAGCCTTTGGTGTCTTACTGTCCAGAGTGGAAAATAAAGAAGGTTCTATTTATCATCCCTGTAACTACCTGGTCCCAAAATGCTGCCACTTAGTTCAGATGAAGCTTTTTAAGAATTCTGTGCTGTTCAGCCATTGCACTCTGGGTAATGAAGAGTCCAGATTCTGCTACTGTTTAAAATACTTGAGCTAAAAAGCTAAATTTATACTGTCGAAGCTCTATGAATAATAGATATTTATACTTATATTCTGAAGGAGCCTTGGAGGCGCAACGGTTAAGTGCTCGGCTGCTAACTGAAAGGTCGGCAGCTTGAACCCACCCAGGGGCTCTGTGGGAGAAAGACCTGGCCATCTGCTCCCGTAAAGATTACAGCCTAGACCACCCTATGGGGCAGTTCTACCCTGTCACATGGTGTCACTATGAGTTGGAATCGACTCAATAGCACCTAACAACAACAACCTACTTTTTGTCAACAAACATTCTTCAGTTATATGGATTGTTTTTTAAACAACAATAACAACAACAAAAAGCTGTGTCACATCCTGAGGTGAGAGAGAATTGTGAGCTGGCATTTCTCTGGTTGAGGGTGGGGGAGTGGAGAGATGGTAGTGTGGATAGTATTGTCTCATTCAGAAGATCAGACCCCCTGCCCTGCAGAGAGGCAGAGTGATTTCAAGCCCTTGCTTTGGCCTGGTTTACACTCTCACAACTATCCGGTGTACGACTTTGCCTTTGTAGGAGGACCTCAAAGAGGAAAGCAACTATCTAAAATACAACTTTTGGTCTCTACTGGTCTGGAGCAAACAAAGGAAACCAATGACTTAGAGAAGAAACTAGTCTGTAACAGTCTACAAGAACCATGGCTTCATCTACCCTGACACCAGAAGAACTAGATGGTGCCCAACAACCACTACCAACCATTCTGATCAGGGCAACAATAGATGGACCCTGACAGAACAGGAGAAAAATGTGGAACAAAAGTCAAATTCTTTAAAAGTGCAGACTTACTAGACTGGTTGAGATTGGAGGATTCCCTGAGATATTGCCCTGAGATACTCTTTAAACCTTGAACTGAAACTATCCTCTGAGGTCAGCTTTAGCTAAATAACAGATTGGCTCATAAAATAAAGACTATAATCCATGAGTACTGTGCTCTTTTAAAAAATTGTCTATATGAGACCAAATGGTCAACAATTACCCTAAAACAAAGATGAGTAGGTAAGGGGGCAGGGAAACTAGATTACTGGAAATGGAACAACCAGAATAGAATTAATGAGAATGATGACACATTGTGAAAAATGTAACCAATGTCACTAAATAATATGTGTAGAAATTGTTAAATGAGAACCTAATTTACTGTGTAAACTCTCACTGAAAACACAATAGTATTTTTTTATTTTTGTAGTTTAAATGAAGTTTACATTTCAAGTTGGTTTCCCATACAAAAATTTATACGTACATTGTTATGTGACCTTAATTGCTGTCCCCATACTGTGATAGCACATTCCTCCTTTCCACCCCTGAGTCCCCATGTCCATTCAACCAGCTCTTAACCCTCTCTGCCTTCCCATCTCACCTCTGGACAGAGGGTACCCATTTAGTCTCTTGTATCTACTTGAGCTAAGAGGCACACTCCTAACGAGTATCACTTTATGTCCCACAGTCCAGTCCAATCCCTGCCTGTAGAGTTGGCCTCGGGAATTGTTTTAGTTCTGGGCTGATAGAGAATCTGAGGGCCATGATTTCTGGGGTTCCTCCAGTCCCAGTCAGACCATTAAGTCTGGTCTTCTTACTAGAATTTGAGTTCTGCACCCCACCTTTCTCCTGCTCCATCTGGGGCTCTCTGTTATGTTCCCTGTCAGGGCAGTCATTGGTGGTAGCAGGGCACCATCTAGTTCTTCTGGTCTCACTCATGAAGTCTCTGGTTTATGTGGCCCTTTCTATCTCTTGGGCTAATGCTTTCCTTGTGTCTTTGGTGTTCTTCATTCTTCTTTACTCCAGGTGGTTGGGACCAATTGATGCTAAAATATTATTTTAAAAGAAAAAAAAAAGAGGAAAGCAAATGAATAGAGAGAAGAGGGTACAGAAGAAGTGAAATTCTCAAAGGGCCGAACTTGGTATCAAAGACTCATAGAATTCAGAAGCCAGGAGACACATTTATGCTTACTGCTTTTGGCTTAGTGTTGAGGCTGCTGACATCTTCCCCTAGGAAGTTCAGATTTTCATCAAAGAGAGTCTCTTAGAGACCAGGCTCTTCTGGTAAAAAAAAAATGCCCTAATTTATAGGACAGAAGGCCACAAAGCATTGAAAGAGCGTTGCTGTTGTTATTAGTTGCTGTCATGTCAGCTCCTGCTCATGGTGGCCCCATGTAAAACAGAACAAAATATTGCCCAGTTCTGCACCATCTTCTTGGTGGTTGGTATGTTTAAGTCCATTGTTGCAACCATTGTATCAGTGCATCTCATTGAGGGTTCCCTCACCTTTGCTGGCCCTCCATTTTACCAGACTTGATTGTTCTTCTCCAGTGATTGATGCGTCTAAAGTAAGCGAGATGGAGTCTCAGACACTATTCTTTTGTCATGCACAGAGTTTTCATTGGCTGATTTTCAGAAGTAGATCACCAGGTCTTTCCTCCTAGTCTGTCTTAGTCTGGAAGCTCTGCTGAAATCTGTCCACCATGGGTGACCCTGCTGGTATATGAAGTAACAGTGGCATAGCTTCCAACATCATAGCAACATGCAAGCCACCACAAACTGACCAACAGGTGGTGGATTGAAAGATAGGCAGTTACCTGGCAAAAAATATGGAAGCCATAAACATAAGCCTTTGCTTATGTCTCACGACATTTGAAGATTTTAAAAGGACTGTTACGTTCATTTATTAGACTGTTTATGATAATCTGCAAAACCTATTTTAATAATATTTGTCTGAGTGATTTTATGATAGAGTTAAAAGCATTTGTAGTTTTATTTTGCACAAGTGATGATTGGGACAAGAGCTACCAATCATAGCTTCACCTGTAAAAAAGGAACTAGGGGCTTCATTTTTGAAATTTTGTATTAGAAAGGATTTTCAAGGGAAAGATTATGTTCATAAGCTAAGAAATGAGCATAATGTTTTCCAGAGGCCAGAAAGGGGGAGTCTAACATTTACTTAGTGCTGACAATGTATCAAAGTGGTGCAGTGGTTAAAGTGATCGACTACTAACCGAAAGATCGCCGGTTCAAAACCACCAGCGGCTACGTGGGAGAAAGATGTGGTAGTCTGCTTCCATAGAGATTTACAGCCTTGGAAACCCTATGGGGTCACTATGAGTCGGAATTGACTCAACAGCAGTGGGTTTGGTGGGTGGGGCCCATGTATCAGATTCTGTGTATGGGTTTTTTAGTCCCATAAGGTGCTTGTTGTTGTTGAGTGCCGTTGAGTTGATTCCGACTCATAGTGAATGACAGAGTAGCACTGTCCCATAGGGTTTTCTAGGCTGTAGTCTTTGCAGAAACAGATCTCCAGGTCTTTCTTCCGCAAAGCCACTGGGTGGGGTTCAAACCATCAACCTTTGAGTTAGAGCCATGCGCCAAACCGTTGCACCACCAGGGCTCCTTCATAAGGTGCTTACTCATCTGATTGTACAAATGTGGACACAGGTGAAGAAAAGTTAATGACTCTCCCAGGATCACCCGTGCTGAGGAAGCGCCAGCCTCGGGCTCTGTGACTGCGATGCCCTTTTATCGGAGCCTGTGGCTAGGAAGGCACTGCTAATCAAAGAAAGCAAAAAACTCAGCTTTGTTTTGTTTTGATTTGTTTTGGTTTATGCATCCAGTAATTTTAGTGTTTTTAAAGCTGCTAGGATACTTGCAGCGAATGAATTCTTCTCCACTAAACCATGACGATTTCGCCTGCTTGAAGAACCTCACCATCTGTTTTCTGTCAGACTTTCCCCATATAGTTTATGTCATCAAGGTATTTTTTATCTGGACTTTAGAACAGCTCCTGGGAATTGAGATTTTGGACCGATGTTGTCAGATTCAGGAAGATTTCAGTCCAGTTTCCCAGTTTCTAATTGAGACTCATCAGGGTAGTAAATATGGAAAGCAGGAGAGACCCCTTACTGAACAATAGTTAAAATTGTACTGAATATTGAATATTGACAACAGGATATTTATACATTTCCAGTTCATCTAAAGAATCAGCCAACAAAAGAAGTGAGAGCTTATAACTGTAAAGGATATCCCTCAGTACCACAAATAATAGTGCTTGGCTGCTAACCAAAAGGTTGGCAGTTCGAGTCCACCCAGAGGCATGTCAGAAGAAAGGCCTGGCAATCTACTTCTGATAAAATAACCATTAAAAACCCTATGGAGCACAGTTCTATTCTGACATATATGGGACCTCCATGAGTTGGAATCGACTCAGTGGTAACTGGTTTGGTTTTGGTTATAACTATAAAACTAATCAGGAAGGATTTTCGACATTACCTGTCTCATTTTAACACTAAGACAAGTGCCAGAACAAAATACAGCAAAGTGGGTGGCTTTAAAGAACAGAAATTTATTGTCTCACAGTTCTGGAGGCTAGAAGTCTGAATTCAGGGCATCAGCAGAGCTATGATCTCTGTCTGTCCACTCTAATCTTCTGTTGTTGTTGGGTGCCATTGAGTCGATTCTGACTCGTAGTGACCCTATAGGATAGAGTAGAACTGCCGCATAGGGTTTCCTAGGCTGAAATCGTCACGACAGCAGATAATCACCAGGTCTTTTCTCCCTCAGAGCCACTGGGTGGGTTCAAACCACCGACTTTTCCCACCTTTCAGTTAGCAGACGAGCACTTAACCGTTGTGCCACCGAGACTCCTTTTAATCTTTGTAGTCCCAGGCATTTCTTGGCGTTCCTTAGCTTGTAGCAGAATCCTCACAATCTATCCTCCCCAGTGTGTCACTGTCTTCATGTCTGTTCTCCTTTTTTATAAGACACCACTCAGAAGGGATTATGACACAATACTCAGGTATGACCTCATTAACCTAAGTGATAACACTGCACAAGAAAACCCTGATAGCGCTGCAAAGGAGAACCGAATTTCCCCAAACAAGGTCATATTCACAGGTACAGGGATTAGGACTTCAACAGGTCTTTTTGGGAGGAACAAGTCAATCCCTAACACTCTATCTTCTGGTCCCCAAAATTTATGTCCTTCCTGCATGCAAAATACATTAAACCTTTTTCAGCATCCCCAAAAGCCATAACCCACTCCAGCATCAACCAAGTCCAAAATCTCATCTTCTGAATCAGATATAGGTGAGATTCTGGGTATGATCCATCCTGGGGCATTCTCATGGACCCTGAAAAAAGAGAAGGAGTTTTCTGAGCCACAGAAGGGGATAGAAATTGCTTAGAGTTCACATGTTGAATATTATTTTGATGTACAAGTTGACCACCCAAACCAAGCCCACTGCCGTGGAGTCCGTTCTGATTCATAGCAACTCAATAAGGCAGAGTAGAATTGCCCCATAGGGTTTCCAAGGCTTTGAATCTTTACAGAAACTGACTGCCACGTTTTTCTCCCGCAGAGTGGCTGGTGGGTTCAAACTGCCGACCTCTTGGTTAGCGGCCCAAAGCTTTAACCACTGTGCCACCAGGGCTCCTTTTACAAGCTGACACACTTCCTTAAAACCAGGAGTTTGCGCATAAACCCTCAGCCTGAGACAAGAAGAACTAGATGGTGCTCAGCCATCACCAGTGACCACGCAACAGAGAGTCACTGACGGAGCAGGAGAAAAGTGGGGTGCAGAACTCAAAATATAGTAAAAAGACCAGACTTAATGTTATCTGACTGAGACTCAAGAGACCGCAGAAAATATGGCCCCTGGACTCTCAGCCCAGAATGGGCTAACAAACATTAGACTGGACTATGGGACATAAAATGATACTCGTGAAGAGAGTGCTTCTTAGCTCAGGTAGATACATGAGACTAAATGGGCAGCTGCTGTCGAGAGGCAAGATGAGAAGGCAAAAAGGGACAGGAGCTGGGTGAATGGACACGGGAAATCCGGGGTGGAAAGGAGGACTGTGCTGTCATGTTATAGGGAGAGCAGCTAGGGTCACATAACAATGTGTGTATAAATTTTTGTATGAGAACTGACTTGAACTGTAAACTTTCACTTAAAGCACAATAAAAAAAATAAAATAAAAACATGGCTTTGAACCTCTGCTGAGAATTTGCATTTCTAACAAGTTCTCTGCTGAGAATTTGCATTTCCACCCCAGACATACTAAATCAGAATCTACATTTTAACAAGATCTCCAGGTGATTCTTATGTATAACTTCCGGGGAACTTGTTAGACATTCCAGTTCTCAGCAGGGAACTTGTTAGAAATGCAAATTCTCAGCAGGGATCTCAATCTGAGCTGTCTTCAAAGCCCTGCTTAAAACTAGTATGTTGTTCACTGGGGATTTCCTAACAGGCAGAATGTCTTCCCCCTTAAAGGTTTCATATTCCCCAGAATCTACTAGAAAGGGTTCTTTTTAAGAGTGCAAGAGATTCCAGCTAGCATTTCCAGATGCCCTGTTCTCTGCTGATGTACAAGCTGACTCCTTCGAGTAGTCCCTGAGGTGGTTCGAACTGTTCATGAGAGGAGCTTGGGGCTTCATCGCATATAGACACACAGGCTCTGTTAATAAATGCTGATACATAAACCCTTGATCATGTCTATAATTTCTTATATCATATTAATCAGTAGCGTTTAAATTGAGTTCAAATCAGATGCTCTTGTCTTTGAACAACTCCCGTATTAAGCATATAATTAAAATGCTCCAGTTTACATATTTTCCCCACAGTGTTAACTACTGAGAGATTCCCACAATGATGCGCTAGAGTAGAGTATTCATGGATGATGGCTCCAGCTTTTAAGTTACTTCGGAGAGAGAATGGGACTTATTACAGCTGCTCTAACTGATAGAAGAGAGGAACGGTAAAAAGTTGTTTTTAATTATTCAGAGGTCTCTTGACATATCATATTAGCCCTTACTCTTTTAAGTAACTAACCCCCATCAATATTTGACTGTGTTCTCTCCTTTGTGAATATGACTTGGTAAATATTAAAGAGAATTTCCTAAATCAGAAAGAAGCTTTAAGTCATTTATGTCTGGGAGTTCAAAAGCCCTGGGCTGGGTGATGCCAGCTTTTGTCTTCTGTGATTATTTCTATGACCTGCAGAGAGTTGGGGTTAGCACTGCTGGCCTTTGCTTTCTTTGTTAACCAGCTAGGTCTTTCGCAGGGTAGTTCTGTTACCTACAGGGAAATTGAGAGAAGACATCACAGAGAAGGTTGCGTTTAACTAGGCTGTGAAGGACTGGCAGACTTGCTCACGCTGTAGAGTGTTACAGCATTCTCACACAGGCCTGTTGTTGTTGTTGGGTGCTGTCGAGTCCATTCCGATTCATAGCAACCCTATAGGACAGAGCAGAGCTGCCCTATAGGACTTCCAAGGTTGTAAATCTTTACAAAAGCAGACTGTCGCATCTATCTCCCTGGGAGCGACTGGTGGGTTTCCTAGGCCGTAACCTTTACGGGAGCAAATTATCAGGTCTTTCACCCTCGGAGCCGCTGGGTAGATTGGAACTGCCAACCTTTTGGTTAGAGCTGAGCACTTAACTGTTGCGCCACCAGGGCTCCTTCACACAGGCCTACTTTCTCTTTTCACATTTGTGTTCCTGGACTACGGCTCTCATTTTGCCAGTTCTTCTGCACCCATTCCCCCACTCCCATCTCCTGAGCAGAGATAAGAAAAAGGACTCTCTTTGTCGTACGTTGGAAGGGATTCCAGAAGGAGCTCTAGAAGCTTTTCTGGAATGCCTAGAGGTATGGGGGAAGAGAAAGGTTTTTAAATTCTCTTTGTGTTGATTTAGCTGTGATTGGTGTCAAAAGAAGTAGATTTTGGCAAATTATACCTAGTTCTGGGGCACTGAGATTCTAAGACCATCGGTTAGGCACTGGGAGAGCTGCGTCTTGGAGCAGTAGAAACTTCTGAAGGTAGAGAATGCTCAGTGTCAAAACCCTCTACTTGCAGAAACCATCTGCCTCGGTGACTGACCTGGTGTGGCAGGGAGATTGTCTTAGTCTGTGTTCTCTAGAGGAGCAAAACCAGTGACACACACGTGCACACACACACACCTGTGTGTCTGTGTCTATATATGTAGAGTCGTGTGCCGCATAATGTCCATTTGAGCAATGTTTTTTGGCTGCATATATGTTCGTGGTCTAACGCATACCCTCTGGGGGATGTCCACAGCCTAACTCGGCAGCGAGCCCACCCCGCCGCCCCCCACTCAGAGGAACAGGCGCCCCTGCCACTAGGAGGAGTGGGCACCCGATCCTGCTCCCAAGTGCCCAAGGTCGGCAAGCGTCACAGGGCCAGGCTGGTGTGGGGGCGCCAGGTCACCTAGACCGCTCCCCTGCTTCCTCAGACCGTGCCTGGAGCCTCCCCACCATGATCTTCATGGGGCTGTGGGGCCGCTCACTGGGTGGGACCTAGCCGAGCACTCACCTGAGGCTTCCACAGCAGCAATCCCCAGACCCGTGCACCCAGGAGCCCTGCACCCCGCAGTCTCAGGGGTTCTCACAATGTCCAAATCACATAATGTCCTATTTCGTAGGACGTATCGTGGACGTTAAGCAAGGCATGACTGTATGTATGAAGAGAGATTTATTTCAAGGAGATGGCTCACGCAGTTGTGGGGACTGGCAGGTCTCAAATCTGCAGGTCAGACAACAGGCTGAAGACCTCTGCTGGCTCACGGGTTTGTGGGGGCTGATGAACCCAAAATCTGCAGGTCAGGCAGCAGGCCAGAGACTTCTGCAGGCTTACATCCCAAGAACTGGAGGTCAGGTGACAAGAAGGGTGCAGGGTCGAGAAAGAGCAAGCCCTGCCAGAACATCTGTTTATATTCTGGAGGCAGGCCATGCCCCCAAGGAAACTCCCCTTACGTTATATTCCATTATGGAAGAGCAACCAGTCCAGTGTCTGCCAACCCACTGTGAATGACAGCCTAGCCAAGTTGACACATGCATTAACTATCATAGATGTCTTGCGGATACGTCCCCGTGGGACAGAGTCTCATGAAGTGTGGTGCCACTTTCTCCCTCTGTCGGCTCTGGAGGAAGGTCCTCATCATCATCAATCTTCCCCCAGACTAGGAGCTTCTCTGCGTAGGAACCTCGGGTCCAAAGGACGCTCTCTGCTCCTGGCGCTGCTTTCTTGGTGGTATGAGGTCCCCCACTCTCTGCTTGTTTCCCTTTCCTTTTACCTCTTGTAAGATAAAAGGTGGTGCAGGCCATACCCCAGGGAAACTCGCTTTACATTGGATCAGGGATGTGACCTGAACAAGCGTGTTACATCACACCCTAGTCCTCTTTAACTACAGACAGAGATTATGATTTATAACACATAGGAAAATCACAAAATGGAGGACAACCACACAGTACTGGGAATCATGACATAACCAAGTGGACACATATTTTTGGGGGACACAATTCAATCCAGAACAGTTGTGCAGCTGGATTCCAGGAACACCCTTCCTGTGGACTCATAGGAACCATCTGTTACCTTGACCCTGGCCTATATAAGTGTGACCAGCTGCCTAATCAGGATGTGGCCTCTGGTCAGGGGCTGGAGTCATTCATATTAACTCCTGCTGAAGGTATTGGACTCCTGGAGTACTGTGCTAGAAAAGGCTGAGGCCACCTCCTGACTCACTGAGAAACAGTGCAGTGCTTATTGAAGGGGGCGGGGTGAAACACATGCCATATGCTTCCCATCCCTTAATTAGGGCTTGGGCCAGCCGGGCAAAGATGGTCAGAGAAAGAGTTCTCCAGAGTTGCCTGTGCAGAGCCAGACCCTTAAGAGTGATCCTGGTTATTGACTTGGAAGGATGTGAAGCTATGGGAAGACAGGTGGCTGGATGGAAAGGGAAGAGTGTATAAGCTAGTGGACCTCTGAATGAGGCTCGTGTTGGATTGTTGTTGTTGTTGGGTGCCGTGGAGTCAATTCCGTCTCACAGTAACCCCATGTGACAGAGTAGAACTTCCCCATAGGGTTTTCTTGGCTGTAATCTTCATGGAAGCAGATCACCAGGTCTTTTCTCCATAGAGCCGCTGGGTGGGTTTGAACCACCAGCCTATCACTTAGCAACCGAGTGCTTGACCATTGCGCCACCAGGGCTCCTTCTTGTTGGTTTAGTGGGCAGAATAATAATAAGTAGCATTTACTGAATCCTTAGAAGGAGCCCTGGTGACACAGTGGTTAAAGCACTTGACTGTTACAGAGGGAGAAAGATGTGGCAGTCTGCTTCCATAAAGACTGCAGCCTTGGAAACACTATGGGGCAGTTCTGCTCTGTCCTACAGGGTCGCTCAGTTGGAATCGACTGGACAGCAATGAGTTTGGTTTTGACAGGGACATTTACTGAGTCCTTACTATGTACTGAACACTATTCCAAGCACTTCATTCTAAACATATAATAAGTTTTTTTAAACTTTATTTTTGTTGTTGTTAAGAATATACACAGCAAAACATACACCAATTCAACAGTTTTTACATATGCAATTCAGTGACATTGATTACATTCTTCAAGTTGTGCAACCATTCTCACCCTCCTTTTCTGAGTTGTTCCTCCCCCATTAACATAAACTCACTGCCCCCTAAGTTTCCTATCTAATCTTCCAAGTTGCTGCTGTCAGTTTGATCCTATATTGATAGATCTTAAAAGAGCATAATGCTCAAGGCAGACATTCTTTACTAGTTAAACTAAACTATTGTTTGGTTTTAAGAAGATGTCAGGGGATATTTTTGGTTTAAGGTTTAAAGATTATCTCAGGACAGTAATTTTGGGGTTCATCCACCTCCCATGGCTCCAGAAAATCTGGATTCCATGATAATTTGAAATTCTGTTTTCATTTTTCCCCTTTTGATCAGAATTCTTCTATAGAATCTTTGATCAGAATGTTGAATGATGGTAGTTGGGCACCACAGAGATCTTCTAGTCTCATGGCAAAGGAAGCAGTTGTTTGTGGAGGCATAAACATGCAATAACTTTTAATATAACAACTCTAATTAGCAGGTACCACAATTATCCCCACTTTAAAGATGAAGAAATGAGGCACAGAGAGACTAAACAACTTGTCTGGAGTCAGACAACTAGTAAGAGATAGAGCCAGGATTTGAACCCAGGCAGTCTTAAGTACTTAACTGCTAACCTCTCAAGCTTTATCAAGCCCAGATACTAATGCTTAAGATGAAGCTGAATTTAAAAATAGAATATAATGTAGAGGAAAATTATCACATAAATGGTACCCCTCTCTTTCGGAAAGAGGTCATAGTGCTTAAGCAGAAAGACCAGAAAAACATTAAACTTTAATATTGTCTAGTTTTTGTCTTTCTGAGTATTGCTGTCAAAAATGTTTGAAAACCCACACAAACCATGGTCTCATCTAACCTGAGACCAAAAGAACTGTATGGTGCATGGCTACGACTGCCAGCCACTCTGATCAGGACTACAATAGATGGATCCTGATAGAATGAGAGAAAAATGTGGAACAGAACTCAAATTCTTTAAAAAAAACAAAAGCAAAAAAACCCAGACTTACTGGACCAGTTGAGACTGGAAGACTCCTCAAGACAGTTGTCCTGAGATACTCTTTAAACCTTGAACTGAGACTAACTACTGAGGTCACCTTTTAGCTAACTAAAAGATTGGCTCACAAAATAAAGAATATCACTTGCAAGTACTGTTCTCCTTTAAAAAAATTATCTATATGAGACTAAATGGTCAACAATTACTTTAAAACAAAGAGGAAGATCTCAGGGGGTAGGGAAACTAGATTAATGGAAATGGAACAACCAGAATGAAAATATTGAGAATGTTCATGCATTGTGAAGAAAGTAACTAATGTCACTGAACAATTTGTGTAGAAATTGTTGCATGAGAACTGAAACTGCTATGTAAACCTTCACTGAAAACACAATAAAATATTTTTTTAAAAAAGTTTGAAAAGCACCACATTACACTATAGACAGTCCCCACCTTTCAAACAACAAATACCCCACCTGGGAGCTGTTGTAAAGCATGTGATGATTTTAGAAGAGCTTGTGGATTTAGAAATTAAGAAAAAGCAGTGGCTATAGAAGGACACAATGGCTGCATGGGACAGATTTGCACTCAGTAATTTATTTGTTCGTACAGCAGATATGTCTCAAGCACCAGCCTTGTATGTGGTAAGGCAGGAAATCACATGGTGAAGTCCTACTTGCCTAGAGCTTATAAACAAAAAACCCAAAGCCATCAAGATGACTCATAGCAATCCTATAGGACAGGGTAGAACTACCCTATAGGGTTTCCAAGGCTGTAAATCTTTACAGAAGCAGACTGTGGGTTCAAACCGCTGACCTTCCAGTTAGAAGCCAAGTGTTTAACCACTGCACCACCAGGGTTCCCTACCAGGAAATTATACTGAGCCTAATGTGGTAGTGAGATGCCCTGGTGGCACAACAATTAATCACTGGGTTCCTAACTGAAAGGTTGGCGGTTTGAACCCACTCAGTGGTTCTGCAAGAGAAAGACCTGGTGATCTGCTCCTGTAAAGATTACAGCAAAGAAAACCCTCGGAGGCAGTTCTCTGTCACTTGGGGTTGCTGTGAGTCAGAATCGGATCAAGAGTAGCTATCAGCAACAATGTGGTAGTGAGGACATTGGTGGTTCAGTGGTAGACTTCTCACCTTCCATGCAGACTTGGGTTCAGTTGTTCCAGGAAGGGTTGGAAATAGCACATTATAGCTTGGGATTCATTTAAAGTGGATGAGAACCAAGGAATGAAGTACCCAAAGGAGAAGGTTTAGAGAGAGAAGAGAAGAAACATGGGCCTGCAGGGGTCCTACATTTGAGGAAGAGAAGAAAGAAGATCCAGTGAGCAAGAAAGGAAGGAACCAGAGACAGGAAGAGGGTCCCTGAGCGAAAGGAAGAGTGAGCTTCAGGACAGAACGGTGAAGTCAGAAGCTAATTGGTGCCGCTCACCAGTCAAGTAAACTGAAAACTGGTAAATAAAAAGACTGCTGTATTTGATAAAAAGACTGAGATCATTTATAACCCTAAGGAAGGTAGTTTTAGTAGAAATCAGATTTTGAGAAAGAAGTAAGTAACATGAATGTGGAAGGAATAATTAGCTCTGAGAAGTTTGGGCAATATACAGAAAAGGAAATGTATTTTGAGATGGTAGCAGATTTGAGGGAAGGGCCTTTTTTTTTAATATAAGGGAGATTTGAGCTCTTTGTTCTTGTTGTTGTTGTTGAAAATATACACAGCAAAACATACAGGATGCACGGGGGCCTGGGTTGGGGTCTCTCAGGAGTGGGAGGCTCTTTCGGCAGAACAGCCTGTGTGGGATTGGCACATGACCGCCGCTGACGCTGACGTGGTCCCTGATAGGCACACAGCCACCTGAGCAGATGGCCGGGCATTCAGGCTACGTCAGGGAACTGTCATGTACTCTCAGGTGAGCCAGGTGCTTTGGTGGCTGCCAGTGACCACCAGGGAACGTGTTCTCTGTCCCTCCCAAATGTTCCTGACTTTGTTCCACTCAGTTCACAAACAAGAGTTTCAGACGCGTTTCGTTGTTTATGGTGAAGTCAGATCCTCAAAAGAAAATACACCTTCATCCTTATTTCAAGCCATCCTACTGGTGTCTGTAACCTCAAGTAGTCTCATTAGTCTGTAGCTTTAAAAATAGGACTTTAAGATTTGGCGATGAAGTCTGAGATACAGCATCAAAGGCATGAGCAACAAAAGAAAAAAATAGATAAATTGGACTTCATCAAAATTAAAATTTAAACAGTATCAGAGGACAGTATCAGGAAAAGTGAAAAGACAGAATGGAAGAAAATATTTGAAAATCAGATATCTGATAAGGATTTAATATCCAGAATATTAAAGAACTCCTATAATTCAACAACAAAAAGACAAATAATCCAATTTAAAATGGAAAAAGGACTTGAATAGACATGTCTCCAAAGAAGGTATACAAATGGCCAATCGTGAAAAGATGCTCAACATCATTAGTCATTAGGGAGATGCAAACAAAACCACAATGGGACACCACCTAACACCCATTATAATGGCTACTATCAGAAAAATGGAAAATAACAAGTGTTGAAAAGGATGTGGAGAAATAGGAACCCTCATCCATTCCTGGTGGCATTATAAAATGGTGTAGCCACTGTGGAAAACAGTTTGATGGTTCCTCAAAAAGTTAATCACAGAATTACCATTAAAAAAAACCCTTTGCCTTTGAGTTGATTCCAACTTATAGTGACCCTATAGGACAGAGTAGAACTGGCCCCTAGGGTTTCCAAGGAGCAGCTGGTGGATTCAAACTGCTGACCTTTTGGTTAGCAGACAAGCTCTTAACCACTATGCCACCAGGGCTCCAATGACCCAGCAATTTTACTCCTAGGTATATACCCAAAAAAATTGAAAGCAGGGACTCAAACAGGTAGTGTACGCCAACATTAATTGCAACATTATTCACAATAGCCAAAAGGTGGAAACAACCCAAATGTCCACCAACAAATGAATGGATAAACAAAATGTGGTATATCCATACAACGGAAATATTATTCAGCCATAAAGAAAAATGAAGTTCTGATACCACATGGATGAACCTTGAAAACATGCTAAGTGAAGTATGTCAGACACAAAAGGATAAATATTGTATGATTCCACTTATATGAAATATCAGTTCTTATTGTTGTCAGGTGCCATCGAGTCAATTTTCAACTCATAGCGACCCAATGTGACAGAGTAGAACTGCCCCATAGGGTTTTCTAGGCTGTAATCTTTATGGGAGTAGATCACCATGTCTTTCTCCTGAAGAGCTGCTGGGTGGATTTGAACGGCCAACCTTTTGGTTAGCAGCCTAGCACTTAACCACCGCACCACCAAGGCACCTTACGAAATGTGTAGAACATGCAAATTCATTGAGAGAAACATTAGAGGTTACCACGGTTGGCAGAGGGCAGGGATGGGTGTTATTGCTTAATGAGTACTGAGTTTCTGTTTGGGGAGATGAAAAAGTTTTGAGACCAGTTAGTGGTGATGGTTACAAAACATGGCGAATGTAATTACTGCCACTGAAATGTACACTTAAAAGTGGCCGAAAGATAAATTCCATGATATGTGGTATTTCACTACAATAACTTTTTGAAAAATAGGACTGGAATTAAATCTGAAATAACTTTGGCTTCCTAATCTCTTCGTGGAAGGATCACTCTCCTCTCAGCCTTCTGTAGCATCCACCATTGAGAGTTTCCTCAAATTAGAAACAAACATTTATGTCCTGTTCTTGGAACAACTTCTCAGTGCGGAGGGTGAGGGAGAGGTTGATAAGAGCAGTTGTTATTGTTGCTGGGTGGCATTGAGTCAATTCTGATTTATACCAACCCCATGTGACAGAGTACAACTGCCCCATAGGGTTTCCTAGGCTCTAATCTTTACGGGAGCACATCCCCGGGTTTTTCGCCCTCAGAGCCGCTGAGTGGACTCAGACCACCATCCTGTCAGTTAACAGCAGAACATATTAACCATTTTCCCACACAGGGATTCCTTCACTACACAGTGAGCTGTTGTTGTTGTTAGGTGCCTTCTAGTCAGTTCTGACTCATAGCAATTCTATGTACAACACAGCGAAACACTGCCTTGTCCTGCACCATCCTCACAATCATTGCTATACTTCAGCCCATTGTTGCAGCCACTGTGTCAGTCCACCTCCTTAAGAGTCTTCCTCTCTTTTGCTGACCCTCCACTTTACCAGGCATGATGTCCTTCTCCAGGGACTGGTCCATCCTGATAACTTGTCCAAAGTATGTGAGAAAAAGTCTTGCCAACCTTGCTTCCAAGGAACATTCTGGCTGTACTTCTTCCCAAGACATTTGTTCGTTCTTCTACCAGTCTATAGTATGTTCTATATTCTTTGCCAACACCATAATTCAAAGGCATCAATTCTTCTTCAGTCTTCTTTATTCAAATTGTCCAGCTTTCACATGCATATGAGTCGACTGAAAACACCATGGCTTGGGCCAGGTGCATCTTAGTTCCTAAAGTGACTTCTTTGCTTTTCAACATTGTAAAGAGGTTTTTTTTTGCAGCAGATTTGCCTAATGCAATACATCATTTGATTTCTTGATTGCTGCTTCCATGGGCGTTGATTGTGGATCCAAGTAAAATGGAATCCTTGGCAACTTCAGTCTTTTCTCTGTTTATCATGATGTTGCTTATTGGTCCAGTTGTGAGGATTTTTGTTTTATGTTAAGGTGTGATCCATACTGAAGGCTTTGATTTTCATCAATAAGTGTTTCAAGTCCTTCACTTTCAGCAAGCAAGATTGTGTCATCTGCATATCACAGGCTGTTAATAAGTCTTCCTCCAGTCCTGATGCCATATTCTTCATCTAGTCCAGCTTCTTGGATTATTTGCTCAGCATACAGATTGGTAACTATGGTGAAAGGATATAACCCTGATGTACGCCTTTCCTGATTTTAAACCACACAGTATCCCTTTGTTCTGTTCGAACGACTGCCTGTTGGTCTATGTACAGGTTCTTCATGAGCACTATTAAGTGTTCTGGAATTCCCATTCTTCATAATGTTACCCATAATTTGTCATGATCCACACAGTCAAATGCCTTTGCATAGTCAATAAAACGTGGGTAAACATTTTTCTCATATTCTCTGCTTTCAGCCAGGATCCATCTGACATCAGCAGTGATATCCCTGGTTCCACATCCTCTTCTGAATCTGGCTTGAATTTCTGGAAGTTCCCTGTTAGGTACTGCTGCAACTGCTTTTGAATGATCTTCAGCAAAATTTTACTTGCATGTGATGTTAATGATACTGTCTGATAATTTCCACATTCTGTTGGATCATTTTTCTTTGGAATGGGCACAAATATAGATCTCTTCCAGTTGGTTGGCTTTGGTCTTCCAAATTTATTGGCATAGATGAGTGAACACCTGCAGTGCTGCGTCCATTTCTTGAAACATCTCAATTGGTATTCTGTGAATTCCTGGAGCCTTGTTTTTTGCCAATGCTTTCAGTGCAGCTTGGACTCTGCCTTTAGTACCATTGGTTCTTGATCATATACTACCTTCTGAAATGGTTGAACACCAGCTAATTCTTTTTGGTACAGTGACTCTGTGTATTTCTTCCATCTTCTTTGATGCTTCCTGTAGCATATAATATTTTCCCCATAGAATCCTTCAGTACTGCAACTCAAGGTTTGAATTTTCTCTTCAGTTGTTTCAGCTTGAGAAATGCCAAGCACATTCTTCCCTTTCGGTTTTCTAACTGTAGGTCTTTGTAATACTCTGTAATACTTTGCTTTGTCTTCTCAAGTTGCCTTTAGAAATCTTCTGTTCAGCTCTTTTACTTCATCATTTCTTCCTTTTGCTTTAGCTACTCTACATTTGAGAGCAAGTTTCAGAGTCTCTTCTGACATCCATTTTGGTCTTTTCTTTCTTTGCTGCCTTTTTAAATGACCTCTAGCTTTCTTCATGTATGATGTCCTTGATGTCATTCCACAACTCGTCTGGTCATTATTGTTTAATGAGTCAAATCTATTCCTGAGCTGGTCTTTAAATTCAGGTGGAATATACTCAGGGTCATACTTTGGCTTTCATGGACTTGTTCTAATTTTCTTTAAATTCAACTTAAACTTGCATATGAGCAATTGACGGTCTGTTCCACTGTCGACCCCTGGCCTTGCTCTGACTGATAATATTGAACTTTTCCATCATTTCTTTCCACAGATGTGGTCAATTTGACTCCTGTGTATTCCATCTGGCAAGGTCCATGTGTTGAGTCGCCGTTTTTGTTGGTTAAAAAAAGGCATTTCCAACGAAGAAGTTGTTGGTCTTGCATAATTCTATCATGCGATCTCCAGCATCGTTTCTGTCACCAAGGGCGTATTTTCCAACTGCTGTTCATTCTTTGTCTCCAACTTTCTCATTCAAATCACCAGTAATTATCAATGCATCTTGTTTGCATGTTTGATCAATTTCAGACTGCGGAAGTTGGTAAAAATCTAATTTAGTTTCCACATCTTCGGCATTAGTGATCAGTGCGTAAATTTGAGTAGTAGTCATATTAACTGGTCTTCCTTGTAGGCGTATGACTATTATCCTATCACTGACAGCATTATACTTCAGGATAGATTTTGAAATATTCTTTTTGATGATGAATGTGATGCCATTCCTCTTCAATTTGTCATTCCCGACATAGTAGACCGTATGATTGTCTGATTCAAAACGGCCAATACCAGTTCATTTCAGCTCACTAATGCCTAGGATATCTATCTTCAAGCATTCCATTTCATTTTTGACAACTTACAATTTTCCTAGATTCATACTTTGTACATTCAATGCTCTAATTATTAATGGATGTTTGCAGCTGTTTCTTCTCATTTGAGTTGTGCCATAGCAGCAAATGAAGTTGTACCACATCCTGAAAGCTTGACTCCATCCACATCATTAAGGTCGACTCTACTTTGAGGAGGCAGCTTTTCCCCAGTCGTATTTTGAGTGCCTTCCAAACTGAGGGACTCATCTTCCAGCACTATATCAGTGTTCCAGTGCTATTCATAAGGTTTTCACTGGCTAATTTTTTTTAGTGGATTACCAGGTCTTTCTTACTAGTCTGTCTTAGTCTAGAAGCTCAGCTTAAACCAGTACCATGAATCACCTTGCTGGTATTTGAAATACCAGCAGCATAGCTTCCAGCATCACAGCTACACTCAGGCCACCACAGTATGACATACCAATGGCACTACACAGTGCTCCTCCCTAGTTTATTATTGGGAATGCCAATAACTGAGCCCAGATTTTAAAGAGAAGAGATAATGACAATGAGGGACAAACATCAATCCGACCATAATGGCTTCCTAAGGAGAAGGCTGTAGCAGAAGGCTGAAGTTATTAATCATATGACGGCATGAAGACCAAAATTTAAGACTCGTTTCACTGATTTTGAATATTTACCTATATTACAGTAATTAAACTACTCTCTTGACTGATTATTTTTTCTTTTTTTTACAATTCTGGGCAATCAAGTTGTATAATGTTCTGGCTGCATGATTACCTAATTGATGCATATTTCATTGATTTCTCAGCATTTGTCACTAGTGACAAAATTGAATTATTAAAGTATCAACTAAATGTCTTATTTCCCACCTCCTGCCTATTTTAACCCACCTGATATTTTCTTTCTCACATTAGAGAGTGAAAGTAAACCTGATACCTCACCATGTAAACTATGTTGTTTCTGTGTCAAAATGAAATATTTTCTAAGAAAAAATGATATTCCACAGGGAAAAGGCTAGACATGAAAAGTTTCCAATTCTGGAATCTCTTATTAGGGAGAACTGTAGCCGCAGAAGAAAGTCCTGAGAGTCTACTTCGGAAAAAAATCAGCCTTTGGAGTGGATCAGCCATTGAAAACCCTATGGAGTGCAGTTCTACTCTGACACACGCAGGGTCACTGGGAGTAGACGTCAGCTTGGTGGCAAGTGTTACCGGTGCTGGTACCAGGTGGTGAAAAGAGCACTGGACTATGGGTCAGTAACCGTGAATTCTCATCCTGACCTCAGTCACAGTCAGAATTAGCCTTCTGAGGAGGCCGAGTAGGCACCACTCATGACTTTGTGGGAGGATATGAAGTATCCAATAAATCTACGCCTCCTCCTCCCCCTCCCAGGACTAAAACTTTGCCATGAGACCTTCATTCCTTTAGCACAGCCTGCTTTGGCCTGAATTTGCATGTGTCTTCCGCTCTCTGTGATAAAGGATCAGAGCAGCTCAGACTCACGCCTCATTGGGTGAGGTATAGATGAGAAGGAAGGAGCCCTGGTGGCGCGGTGGTTAAATGCTTGGCTGCTAACCGAAAGGTTGGTGGTTCGAACCCATCAGCCACAGGAGAAAGATGTGGTAGTCTGCTTTTGTAAAAATTACAGCCTTGGAAACTATGAGGCAGTTCTACTCAGTTCCACAGGGTTGCTATGAGTTGGAATCGACTCCACGGCACACAACAACAACAGATGAGAAGGGAGAAAGGGTGTAAGGATGGAGTGAATATCACCCTCCTCACAGAGAAGCTTGATGGTTCTGCGGTAGATAATGAATGGGATGCAATAGTGGGTTGGAGAAATATTCTTTTCTTTTCTTTTTGGTACTATACAAGATTATACCATCAAGAGACAGAACAACCCTGGATTGATATCCACTGTAGCCACAATGCAAGGATACGGGAGAGAGAGTAGGAATACAAAACTGCATGAGAAGAGAAAACCAGGAGACTCTCAGGGGAGAGCTGGAGAGCTGCTTCACAGTTGTGAGTTACTTGTTCCAGCCAGGAGATCCAGGAAAGAAAATTTATGGATGAAATTTTTTTTTTTAATTAAGATATAATTCACATATAATTTTCACGCTTTTACAGTGGCAATTTAGTGGGTTTTTAGTATATTTACATATACTAAATCAGACTACAAATAATCTGAAAAGCTGGAATATATGAAGAAGAATTTAGCATCAGGATTGGAAGAAAACTCATTAACAACCTGCGATATGCAGATGACACAACCTTGCTTGCTGAAAGCGAAGAGGACTTGAAGCCCTTACTGATAAAGATCAAAGACTACAGCCTTCAGTATGGATTACACCTCAACATCAAGAAAACAAAAAATCCACACAACTGGACGAGTAAGCAACATCATGATAAACGGAGAAAATATTTAAGTTGTCAAGTATTTCATTTTACTTAGATCCACAATCAACTCCCATGGAAACAGCAGTCAGGAATTCAAACGATTTATTGCATTAGGTATGTCTACTGCAAAAGACCTCTTTAAAGTATTCAAAAGCAAAGATGCCATTCTGAGGACTAAGGTGTGCCTGACCCAAGCCATGATATTTTTAGTTTCCTCATATGCATATGAATGGTAGAGAATGAATAAGGAAGACCAAAGAAGAATTGATGCTTTGAATTATGATGTTGGCGAAGAATATTGAATATCCATGGACTGCTAGAAGAATGAGCAAATCTGTCTTGGAATAAGTACGGCCATAATGCTCCTTAGAAGTGAGGATGGTGAGACTTCATCTCATGTACTTTAAACATACTATCGAGAGGAACCAATGCATTGAGAAGGACAACATGCTTAGTAAAGTAGAGGGTCAGTGAAAATGAGGAAGACCCTCAATGAGATGGATTGAGATAGTGGCTCAATGGGCCTAAACATAGCAAAGATAGCACGGGACCAGGCAGCATTTCGTTCTGTTGTGCATAGAGTCACTGTGAGTCGGAACAAACATGACGGCACCTAACAACAACATCAACTGTATATTTACATGGTTATGCAACCATCACTACTATCTAATTCCAGAACATTTTCAAAACTTCAAAAAGAAACCCCACGAGGCAGGGCCAAGATGGTGGAATAGTCAGACGCTCCTTTGTTCAGCCTTACAACAAAGACCTGAAAAAACAAGTGAATCGATTATATATAACAGTCTAGGAGTCAGACTGAGTGGCAGGGGGAGGGAGAGACAGTTCAGAAACAGCGAAGAAGTGCCAGACCTGACCTAGCAGCACCCTGCAAGCTGAATCATTTGATGCACAGGAGCTGAGGCAAGCAGTAGCGCTTGGGATGCGTTTTACCACGTGGGGAGAAACTGAGCAGCAGAGAGACTGCACAAGCCTCCAGAGCCAAAGGGAAGCAGCACTGGATCTGCGAAAACTAAGTGCAAGCGTCTTACCTACCACGTGGGATCAAAATAACCCTTTCCCCTCCAGGACTTCCGTAACAGAGAAGCGCCTCTCTTCCCCTCACCTGCTCCCTCCCCGCTCTGCTCCAGTGCTGTTCTGGCAGTGTTCAGCAGTTGCTGGGGCCCCTAGGCCAGAAGTGGGACCCATCATGCCTGAGCCAGTCACCTGGCTTTGGGGAGGGAACAAACAAAAAAAACAAACTGCCAGCTCCCCTAAGCTGAGAGCTCAGGACTAACTGCTCCAAAACAAGTTTCGCGGCTTTAAAAAATTGCTGTGCCCCCTAAGCCGGCAACTCAGGACAGGCACTGCCCCTTTGCCTAGGCACAGGCATAAGGGGTCCACAGACTTTGAATGCCTTTCATCCCTACCTAGACCTGTGTGGGCCCATTCAACAGCATAGGCCCTCATTAGCATAGTATAACAGGGTATATACCTGAAGCCTATTTTCAACTGCAACATCTAAGGGGGAGTGGCAGATTTGTTACATTTGACATCACCCTGCCCATTAAGCAGGGTCCTCAACCACCCACATCTGGAGCCTGAGAACTGGCACCTTCAACCATTCCACCTAGCCACACATGACAGGGCTCTGAAAATAAGTGGTGCCTCCCAGACCTTACAGCCAACAGCATTGGGTACCCAAATTCTGGCCACGAAACCCACCCACCTATGCAGTGTAGGGGACAGGGACACGCCTTTCACCCAGGAACTCAGGGGCAGCCTTTAGCCCCCTAGCTTGCTTAACATATAACACCCTACTGCAGTGAGATACCTATGCCTGCTCCAGTCATCCCTGTGTAGCCCTGCTCATCTAGGACTGTAGGTGACAGCCTGCACTACACACTCAGTGACCGATGACCTGGATACCTGAGCTGAATCCACACAAGAAAAGTAAATGGACTCCTGGGCTCACACACCTAGTAGCTGCTTAAACCACCTGGTGACAGGATGCAAGAGCTTCAAAGATGCAAATAACCAAAGTAGCTCACACGCCTAGTCTATTTGGGCATATCAAAACAAAACAAGAAGCCAGGGCACAGTAAGAAAACATACAATAAATAAATATAATAACTTATTGATGGCTCAGAAACAACAGTCAATATCAAATCACATAAAGAGGCAGACCATGATGGCTCCAGCAAGTGACCAAAAAAAAAAAAAGAACCAGGAAACCTCCTGAAGGAAAAGAAGTTCTTGGAATTACCAGAGGTAGAATTCAGAAGATTAATATACAGAGTTCTTCAAGAGATCAAGAAGGAGATCAGACAAAACTCAGACCAAGCCAAGGAATACACAGACAAAACAGTAGAGGAATTTAGGAAAGCTGTACAAGAGCAGAAGGACAAATTTAACAGCTGCTAGAATACACAGAGAGACAGCAAATAGAAATCCAAAAGATTAACAATAAAATTTCAGAATTAGATAACTCAATAGAAAGTCATAGGAGGGGAATTGAGGCAATGGAAGTCAGAATTAATGAGATTGAAGATAAAGCACTTGACACCAATTTATCTGAGGAAGAATCAGGTAAAAGAATTCTAAAACAATAAAGAAACACTAAGAATTATGTGGGAGTCTATCAAGAAGAATAACCTACGAGTGATTGGAGTACCAGAACGGGGGAATAACAGAAGATACAGAGAGAATTGTTGAAGATTTCCTGGCAGAAAACTTACCTGATATCATGAAAGACAAGAAGACATATATCCAAGAAGCTCATCAAACCCCACATAGGCTAGATCCCAAAAGAAAGTCGTCAAACATATTATAATCAAACTTGCCAAAACCAAAGATAAAGAGATTTTAAGAGCGGCTAGGGATAAATGGAGAGTCATCTCCAAAGGAGAGTCAGTAAGAATAAGCTCGGACTACCAGCAGAAACCATGCAGGCAAGAAGGCAATGGGATGGCATATATAAAGCTTTGAAGGAAAAAAATTGCCAGCCAAGAATTCTATATCCAGTAAAACTGTCTCTTAAATATGATGGTGAAATTAAGGCATTTCCAGATAAACAGAAGTTAAGGGCATTTGTAAAAGTCAAATGAAAATTACAAGAAATACTGAAGGGAGTCCTCAGGCCAGAGAACCTATAATATCAGATAACGACCCTAGACTAGAACACAGGACAACCAGATATCAACCCAGATAGGGAAGTCACAAAAATAAGTCAATGCTAAAACACTGAAAATAAAGAAACAGAGACATCAATACGTAAAAGATGACAACATTAAAACAAAAAAAGAGTGACTAAATAATGTAGTCATAGAACTTTCATATGGAGAGGAAGTTAAGGCAATATCAAGAAATAAAAGATTTGTTTACATTCCTGAAGCAAACTCTTCAGACAAAGGTTACACTGGACTATGGGACATAAAATGAAACTCGTGAAGAGAGTGCTTCTTAGCTCAGGTAGATACATGAGACTAATTGGGCAGCTCCTGTCCGGAGGCAAGATTAGAAGACAAAAAGGGACAGGAGCTGTTTGAATGGACACCGGAAATCTGGAGTGGAAAGGAGGAGTGTGCTGTCACATTACAGAGAGAGCAGCTAGGGTCACATAGCAATGTGTGTATAAATTTTTGTATGAGAAACTGACTTGAACTGTAAACTTTCTCTTAAAGCACAATTTAAAAAAAAAAAAGAAAAGATTGGTTTAAAGTTAGAAAAATAGATGTAAATTTTAAGGTAACCACAAAGGAAATTAACAAATCTACACACCAAAATAAAAAAGAAGAAAAACACAAAGACTCAACAAATACAAAGTCAACAAGAATGAAGAAGATGAAAAGAAAATACATAAAGAAAAACAACTCAGCACAAAAAATTATGTTGAACGAGGAAACTGTCAACATCACCCACAAAAATACATCAAAATGACAGCACTGAACTCCTACCTGTCAATACTTATGCTGAATGTAAATGGACTAAATGCATGAATAAAGAGACAGAGAGTGGCAGAATGGATTAAAAAAACACGATCCATCTATATGCTGCCTACAAGAGACATACCTTAGACTTAAAGACACGAACAAACTAAAACTCAAAGGATGGAAAAAATATACCAAGCAAACAACAATCAAAAAAGAGCAGGAGTGGAAATACTACTCTCTGACAAAATAGACTTTAAAGCAAAATCCACCACAAAGAATAAGAAAAGACACTATACAATGATTAAAGGGTCAATACATCAAGAGGACATAACCATAAAAAATACTTACGCACCCAATGAAACGGCTCCAAAATACATAAAACAAACTCTAACAGCATTGAAAAGAGAAACAGACAGCTCCACAATAATAGTAGGAGGCTACAACACACCACTTTCAGTGAAGGACAGAACATCCAGAAAGAAGCTCAATAAAGACGTGGAAGATCTAAATGCCACAATCAACCGATTTGATCTCACAGACATATACATATACGTGGACTATATAGACATATACATATACATGGAAGAAAAAATAGGGACAATGCTAAGAACCCCAATTCATGGCATAAACAGAATACAAACCATAACTAATGATGCACAAACACCAGAAGAGAAACTAGATAACTGAGAGCTCCTAAAAATCACTAATCCTCATCAAAAGACTTCACTAAATAATAAAAAGAGAGCCTACAGACTGGGAAAAAAAAATTGCCTATGACGTATCCAGTCGGAGTCTAATCTCTAAAATCTACAAGATACTGCAACACCTCAACAACAGACAAATAACCCAATTAAAAATGGGCAAAGGATATGAACAGACACTTCACCAAAGAAGACATTCAGGGGGGTAACAGATACATGCAGAAATGCTCACAATTAGCCATTAGAGAAACGCAAATCAAAACTACAATGAGATACCATCTCACCCCAACAAAGCTGGCACTAATCAAAAAAAAAA
>NW_004444054.1:1734285-1847378 GCF_000243295.1 Trichechus manatus latirostris
TTGGTGCTTCCTTAAAAAGGTAGAAATAGAAGTACCATATGACCCAGCAATCCCACTCCTAGGAATATATCCTAGAGAAATAAGAGCCATTACTCATATAGATATATGCACACCCGTGTTCATTGCAGCACCGTTCATGATAGCAAAAAGATGCAAAAAACCTAGGTGCCCATTAAGAGACAAATGGATAAACAAATTATGGTATATCCACACAATGGAGTACTATGCAACGATAAAGAACAACGATGAATCCGTGAAACAACTTACAACATGGAGGAATCTGGAGGGCATTATGCTAAGTGAAATTCAGTCAGTTGCAAAAGGACAAATATTGTTATGAGACCACTATTAGAAGAATCAAGAAAAAGTTTAACCACAGAAGGAAACATTCTTTGATGGTTACGAGGGTGGGTAGGGAGGGAGAGGGGCATTCACTAACTAGATAGTAGACAAGGATCAACTTAGGTGAAGGGAAGGACAGCACACACTACAGGGGGAGTCAGCACAAATGAACTAAAGCAATGGCTAAGAAGTTTCCTCAACACAGCCAAACACTTTGAGGGACAGAGAGTAGCTGGCACTGGGGTCTGGGACCATGGTTTAGGGGGACATCTAGGTCAATTGGCTTAAGAAAGTTTATTAAGAAAATGTTCTGCATCCCACTTTGGTGAGTGGCATCTGGGATCTTAAAAGTTAGCAAGCGGCCATCTAAGATGCATCAATTGGTTCCAGTCCACTTGGAGCAAAGGCAAATGAAGAACATCAAAGACACAAAGAAAAATATTAGCCCAAGAGACAGAAAGGGCCACATAAACCAGAGACTCCATCAGCCTGAGACCAGAAGAACTAGATAATGCCCGGGTGCCACCAATGACTGCTCTGACAGAGAACACAACAGAGAGTCCCCGACGGAGCTGGAGAAAAGTGTGGAGCAGAACTCAAATTCTAGTAAAAAGACCAGACTTAATGATTTGACTGAGATTGGAGGGACCCCAGAAGACATGGCCCCCAGATTCTCTGTTAACGCAAAACTAAAATCATTCATGAAGCCCACGCTTCAAACAAAGATTAGACTGGACTATAAAACATAAAATAATACTCATGAAGAGTGTGCTTCTTAGTTCAAGCAGATACATGAGACCAAATGGGCGGCTCCTGTCTGGAGGCAGGATGAGAAGGCAGGAAGGGACAGGAGCTGGTTGGATGGACACGGGAAACCCGGGGTAGAAAGGGGGAGTGTGCAGTCACATTATAGGGGTTGCAACTGGTGTCACATAACAATATGTGTATAAATTTTGTATGAGAAATTAACTTGAGCTGTAAACTTTGACCTAAGGCACAATAAAATAAATAAATAAAAAAGAAAGAAACCCCATACCCATTAGGCATCACTCTCCTTCCCCCCAGCCCTCGGCAATCACTACTCTACTTTCTGCTCTATGAACATGTCTATTCTGTGTATTTATATACATGAAATCATTACGAGGCCTTTTGTGTCTGACTTATTTCACTCAGCATAATGTTTTCAGGGTTCATCCACGTTGTGGCATGGATCAGGACTTCATTCCTCTTTATGGCTGAATAATATTCCATTGTATGTATGTACCACATTTTGTTGATCCATCCATCATTTGGACATTTGAGTTGTTTCCTTTTTTTTTTTTTTTTTTTTTGGCTACTATAAATAATGCTATTACGAATATTTGTGTGCAAGTTTTGTATGGTCATATGTTGTCAATTCTCATATGTATATATACCTAGGAGTAGAACTACTGGATCATGTGGTAACTCTAAATTTTTGAGGAACTACCAGATTGTTTTCAAAAGAAGCTAGACCATTTTACAATTCCACCAGCAATAGATGAAGATTCCAATTACTCCACATCCTTGCCAACACTTTTTATTGCCTGTATTTTTTTATTATATCCTTCCTAATGGATGCAGAAGAGTCCCTGGGTGGTACAAACAGTTAATGCACTCGACTGCTAATTAAAAGGTTGAATGTTTGAGTTCACCCAAAGGTGCCTCTAAAGAAAGCCCTGGGGATCTACTTTGGAAAAACCAGCCATTGAAAACCCTATGGAACACAGTTAGTTCTACTTGGATACACATAGTGTGGCCATGAGTCAGAGTCAACGCAACAGTAACTGTTTACTGTAGTGGACGTGAAGTGGTATCTCATTGTGGTTTTGATTTGCATTTCGTTAATAACTAATGATGTTAGGCATATTTTCATGTGTTACTGGCCATTTGTATATCCTCTTTGGAGAAATGTTTATTCAAATCCTTTGCTCATGTTTTAATTGGGTTATTTGTTCTTTTATTGTTGAGGTTTATAGAAGTTCTTCATATATTCTGGATATAGATCCTTGTCAGGTATATGACTTGCAAAGTTTTCTTCCATTCTTTGGGTTGTCTTTTCACTTTGTTGGTGGTGTCTTCTGAAGGACAAAAGTGTTTTGTTTTTTGTTTTTTTTAATAAAGTCAATTTATCTGTTTTTTTCTTTGGTTGTTTTTGCTTTTGGTGTCATATCTAAGAAATCATTGCTTCATCCAAGGTTATGAAGATTAACACCTATATTTTCTTCTCAGAGTTTTATAGTTTTAGCGCTTATATTTAGGTCTTTGATCCATTGTTAGCTAATTTTTGTATGTGGTATGAGGTAGAGGTTAAGTTGGAAGAAATTTTTGTAGAATCAACTGATCAGCTCACGGTGTTCAACCACTATGAGGAATAAAGAATAAAAAGGTCACTTTCTCTGGGTTGTCCTGACAGTTTAAAGAGAAAATGGTAGAGGAGAGAGATTAGGTTTCTGTATTAAACTGGACCAAGCTGAGTTCTGTAACCATGCGGAATATGTGCCTTGTGATGTCTCAAATTCTAATGAAGGAGAGTTTACTTTCCATATGGTAGGTTGATGACGTGATGGCTTGGATGTGTACAAAAGATGAACACTGTCTGGCAGTGAGGGAGGGGACTAGAATCCATTTGTTACTATGAGCAGAGAAGTATTTTCATACTTTGGTGGTAATAATGTAGCAGATGCAGGGAGCTCTTAAGAGCACCACTGGCATGGACAAAGGAAAGGAATTAAGGAGAGTGTGCTGGCAACCAACAGAGTTAAGAATAGGATAGGGAAATTCCCTTTATGAGTTGTGATTGTTAACTAAAATGTTGTATTTTCTCCTCATAACGCTTCAGCTAACATTTATTAACCCCTCTTCAGGGCTTCTTGCATTTTTGCATGTCTTCTGAACAGAGGTGTTGACAGCCCACACCCACTAAATGCCGGTATTGCTTCAGCCCAAAATACCCTCATAGATTTCCAGAATGTCCACCATGGATTAGTGCTCCTCTTTTCTAGAACCACTGGTTTTGATATTTATTTTTTGATGGGACTGGGCCTTCTTTGTATCTCTGTCATCTAACATGTGCCTGGAGTATAATTGATGTTCACGTTTGCTGAGCCTTCAGTGTATCTCTGTCATTTAACACGCACCTGGAGTATAACTGATGCTCACGTGTTTGCTGGTCTTAGTTAACTATGTGCTTGCTCGCCCTTCAATTATGCTGCAGTTGAGAAAAAAGACTTAATAGTATCCACCGAAAATTCTGACCATTTTTTATGGAAGTTGACAATCAACTCAGATTCTAGAATTCGTATGTAAGAGCAAAGGGCCAAGGATAGCCAACACATTTTTTTTTCATTTTTAAGCATTTTTTTTAAATTGTACTTTAGATGAAGGTTTACAGAACAAACTAGCTTCTCATTAAACAATTAGTACGCATATTGTTTTCTGACATTGATTACCAACCCCATGACATGTCAACATTCTCCCTTCTTGACCCTGGGTTCCCTATTACCAGCTTTCCTGTCCCCTCCTGCCTTCTAGTCCTTGCCCCTGGGCTGGTGTGCCTGTTTAGTCTCGTTTTGTTTTATGGACCTGTGTAATCTTTGGCTGAAGGTAAATCTCAAGAGTGACTTTAGTACTGAGCTGAAAGGGTGTCCGGGGGCCATACTCTCCGGGTTTCTCCAGTCTCTGTCAGGCCAGTTAAGTCTGGTCTTTTTTTTGTGTGTGAGTTAGAATTTTATTCTTCATTTTTCTCCAGCTCTGTCCAGGACGCTCTATTGTGATCCCTGTCAGGGCAGTCAGTGGTGGTAGCCGGGCACCATCTAGTTGTGTTGGACTCAGTCTGATGGAAGCTGTAGTACTTGTTGTCCATCAGTCATTTGGACTAATCTTTCCCTTGCGTCTTTGGTTTTCTTCATTCTCCCTTGCTCCAGATGGGGTGAGACCAGTGGAGTACCTTAGATGGCTGCTCACAAGCTTTTAAGACCCCAGACGCTACTCATAAAGTAGAATGTAGAACATTTTCTTTATAAACTATGTTATGCCAGTTTAGCTAAGTGTTCCCCAAGACCATGATCCCCAAACCAATCCAATTTTTAAAGTAGAAGAACAAGTTAGGGGGTAATTGTCTTACACTGGTTCAATATTATTATAAAGCTGTGGTAATAGATACAGGATGACTTGGCATAGTGATAGACAATTAGATCAATGAAACAGAATATAGAGCTCAGAAATGGAGACTCGTGGCAAAAAGTGGGTAATTGTTCACCAAACCACTTCCCTGTTCTTTTGAGCATAAACCAAACTACATTTCCCAGACTCCTTTGTTGTCCCATGTGGCTGAGTTCCAACCAATGGACTGAAAGCATAAGTGACACACATCACTTCCAGGCCTGGCCCATACAATCCTCCCATGAATAGTTCTCCACTTTTTCCCTATCTCCCAGATGACATAAGATCTCTTGAGAACCCTAGGTAGGACAAAAGCACAAGATGGAAGAAGCTTGGGTCCCTGAGTTCCTGCCTGGAGAGCTTCCCAGGACGGCAAACCCTCTGGGAGTTCCTGTATTAGATTCGTGATCAAGAAATAAACTTTCATATGTTAAGTTACGGCAATTCTGGAGTTGTTATTAGCCTACCCTAAAACATCATGCCTGTATGGAAACTAGAAAGATGATAGCTAGCCATGCCAGTATTGTAGGGATGATAGGCTATCCAATATACAGGGCTGTGACAATGGTTATGTATATAGAAAACCACAACAGCAAGTTAGATCCCCACACCATGCGCCAATCCAAGTGAATGAGTGAACTCAATGTGGAAACAAAAAAAATAGTTGCCGTTGAGTGAACACCAAGTCATGGCAACCCCATGTGTGTCAGAATACAGCTGTGCTCCACAGGGTTTTCAATGACTGATTTTTCAGAAGTACATAGCCAGGCCTTTCTTCCAAGGTGCCTCTGGGTGGACTTGAACCTTCAACCTTCTGGTTAGCAATTGAACACATTAACCACTCGCAACCACCCAGGGACTCCAGATGTGAAAACAGAATTTTAGAACACTTAGCAGAGTACACAGCAGGACATCTTTATGACATCAGGGTAGGGAATGAACACACCACTCAAAGCACAAATCGGGGGAGGAGGGAGGACTGATGAAACTCAACTGCATAAATATATGTATATATATATATTTTTAATTCTGAATAAAGGCACCATAAGTGTGAAGACAAGCCAAAGACTGGGAGAATATTTGCAACATAACCAATAACCTCAGTCTTTTCCTTTCTTCTCTCTTAGGGCAGCTCATCTGATATTAATCCTTGAATACTCTCCAAGTTCGTAAGAAACACTGATTTGTTGTAATAATTAACCATTGAACTTCAAAGTAACTCTTAAGTGTTAATAACTAACATGCAAGAGCGTACAATATACTAGACACTATTCTAAGTGTTATTCTAGTTCTTTTATATCAACGTTTTAAAAATTTGTTTGTATTAGCTCTTTTAATTCTCACAACAACTCTCTGAGGCAGATCTTCAAGATCGCCACTTACAAATGAAGAAACAGAGATACAGAGAGGTGGGGGGTAGTTGTTATTGTTAGTTGCCAAGGTGAGTTGGCTCTGACTGATGGCAACCTCATGCATGACAGAAGGAAACATTGCTGGGTACTAGGGGATGGTTCGTATGCTCGAGTCCATTGTTGCAGTCACTGTGCATTTTGAGTGCCTTCCCACTAGGGGGCTCATCTTCCAGCTCTATATCAGACAATGTCCAGTTGTGATCCATAGGATTTTCATTGGCTAGTTTTCAGAAGTAGATTGTCAGACCTTTCTTCCTAGTCTCTGTTGAAACCTGTCCACCATGGATGACCCTGCTGGTATTCGAAATACCAGTGGCATATCTTCCAGCATCATAGCAACATACAAGTCACCACAGTAGGACAAACTGACAGATGGGTGGTGGATGGTAGATATAGGAGGTACTATTACCACTCTGGCTGCCTTGCTCCTGAGTCTGCACCATTAACCACTTGGCTGATTTTCATGTTGTATCTGTGGCTGAGTGGAGGGGTAGTTAATTTGCTGGATCGCTCAGGCCAGAGTAGATGCGAGTTGGTTGGGATGGAATGACTGAATTAGATATGTGAACCATTTTCACTGTTGGAATTCTCCAGAACATTTTTCTGGCTCACACAAGCAGAGTTTGCTCATTTCTAGTTGTTTTCTTCCTCTTACCAAGCAGTGGTTTTATGTTGTCAGCATTGTAATGAAGTGTCCAGAGCGTTTATAGAATCTGGAAGCCATTTCCAAATCCAGAATGCTTCAGTTTACTGAATAACGTTTCTTTAATTACTGGCCAATGTAAGCTGTTTTCCAAAGAGTGGAACTGTTTACTGTCAGCTGTATGCCATAATAATGGACAAGAATAGAGTTGTATTGTACTGTATTGCATTACATTGCATCGCATTGTATTGCAATTTTTGGTAATTCAAGACCTCTGTCAGAGGAGAGCACATAGCTTCCCCTGACACTTCATACTTCAAACCGATGAATTACTTCTCAGTCTGGAAAGCGGCCAGATCTCTAAATTGACGTGTTCACTGAATAACAAATTTCATGTAAGAGAGTAATGCCAGGCAGAAGAGGATTTGATAAAAGGACATTTAAACTCTGTAAATGATATAAAATATTCTCCTTAAAAATGTTAATAAGTTGTTAAATGAAAGATTCTGCGGGAAAGGTTTTGTGCTCAATTCAGCTTCTACACATTTCATCCAATAGATTATTGTGGAAGTATATGAGCAGTAGGCTGGACGTTAGGTAGTTTCATGTGAAATATTTCTTGTGGCCAAGCCCTCTCATCTGAAATGTCATACAAACCTCCAGAGTGGCTCTGATTTCCAGGACTGTTGAGCCGCTCTATAATTCAGAAGCAAAGACAGTGTTTGGCACGTTCATGGCGTCCCTTTCTATGACTGGGTTTAGATCAAACGTGTATGTCTTTTTAATCTGTAATTCAAGACAGTGCAAATCCTTTTGGTGGAGTTTTAATGCATTTGTTCTGTTTGCAATGGTCAAGTGCATTCTTAGCACTCTTTACAGAGGTATACAGACAGCATCTGTCAAGTCAGCTCTGACGCCTGGGGGTGTTAGTTGCCTGCTCCTGCATCATCCGCATGATTGCCAGCATGTTTGAGTCCATCACTGTGGCCATTGTACCCATCAGTCTCACCAAGGGTCTTCTTGCCCTTGCTGGCCCTCCACTTCACCAAATGTGGTGTCCTCCGCCAGCGATTGATCCCTCCTGATGACTTGTCCACAGCAAGACAGTCAGACAATGTTCTGTTGTGATCTGTAAGGGTTTTATTGGCTAATTTTTGGAAGTAGATTGCCAGGCCTTTCTTCCTAGTCTGTCTTAGTCTAGACGTTGAAACCTGTTCATCATGGGTGACCCTGCCAGTGATTGAAATACTGGTGGCATAGCTTCCAGCATCACAGCAACACGCAAGCCACCACGGTACAACAAACTGACAGACGGGCAGTAGTAGCGCTCTAGAACTATTTAAAACCTTCCACAACACCTTAAAAAGGGCATAGGTTCTGTTTTAAGAAATAGCACATTCTTTATTTTTCCTTCTGAACTATGCTTCTCTTTAGAAACAAAACAAATTTCCCCAATTTTAAACAGATTTTCAGGTCTTTAGAGAGAAAAAAGCAACAATCTCTTTTTATTGTAAATGTTCAGGGATTTTATGAACACTAAAGCCATTTTAAGGAGCTCTGGTGGCACAGTGGTTAAGAGCTTGGCTGCTCACCAAAAGATCGGCAGTTCGAATCCACCAGCTGCTCCTTGGAAACCCTATGGGGCAGTTCTACTGTGTCCTGTAGGGGTCACTATGAGTTGGAATCGACTAGACAGCAACGAGCAGTAGTAGGTAGATGGCGCAGTGGTTAAAGTGAGCAGCTGCTAACCGAAAGGTCGGCAGTTTGACTCCACCAGCTACTTTGTGGGAGAAAGATGTGGCAGTCTGCTTCCACAAAGCTTACAGTACTGGAAACCCTATGGGCAAAGGCCTAACTAAGGTATGGCAGATAGGGCGCACGCCCTGGGCGCCGCTTGAGGAGGGGCACCAACAAGCAGTTTCTTCTTAGCCATCACAGTTTCCGTCACCAGCTGTGAGATCATTCTTCAATTTAAACTAATTCCCATAGGGGCTATTTTCCGTAAACAGGCCCCTGCCTATGGGGCAGTTCTTCTCTGTCCTATAGGGTCACTAAGAGTCTGAATAGACTCTACCGCAACGGGTTTGGTTAAAGCCATTTTTAAAATGTTATCTTTTGCAGGCCTTATCTAAATAAAAGGTTAGGACTACCCTTTTAAAATGATGAAAACGAAACATTTAATCTTCACTAGAGTTCTGTGTACTTCTTCCAGCTGTCATTGCTTATTTTTCCCAGTAAATGGTCATGTTCCTATGACTGGCTCATTTTATTTCAAACAAGTAGCCATTTCAGTACGTTCAGACTCTTTATTTAATAGACTAGGCTTCATGACTGAATGCAGAGATATAATTAGGAAGTTTATACTTTAACAGGAACTAGACTGTGGTGTCGTTGTCTGAAAGAGATTGCAAATATATAAACCACGAAAGCTTTGGAAAGGCCTGGAAGAGAAGTTTGGACCACATCAACTTTACGTATTTGAATCTGACACATACACATCCCAGTGTGTCATAGCTTCAGAGTGTCAGAGGAATCAGTTATAACCCATTAACATGCTCGACTGCTAACCAAAAAAGTTGAAGGTTTGAGTCCACCCAGAGGCTCCTCAGATTTACAGGTAGGCCTGGCGATCTACTTCGGAAAAATCAGCCATTGAAACCCCTATGGATATGGACCAACCATAACGGAAATAATGAGAATGCTCACGCATTGTGAAGAATGTAACCAATGTTACTGAACAATTTGTGTAGAAATTGTTGAATGAGAACTGCTATGTAAGACTTCACAAAAACACAAAATATTATTAAAAAAAGAGCCCCAATGGAGCACAGTTCTACTCTGACACATATAGGGTCGCCATGAGTCAGAGTCAGCTCCAGGCAACTGGTGCTGGTACTGGTCCTATATGCAAAGAGACTGTCCTTCTATATTGAGTAGTAAACAGAAATTATTAATAAATGTCTTCTGTCTTTGACAGAAAGTAGGCTCTCTTTCAGGGTCCACCCTGCTGGATGAAGCCTCAGCATAACCAGCGTCTGCTTTCATGATCCTCTGTCTCCATTCCGCGCCCCCCAACCCCCGCCTTCATCCTAAACTTCTCATTCTCTTATTCTGACTTGTAAATTAGCTGGGTTCCAGGGAGCTCTGAATGAACTTTCTGAGCTAATATTCAGTCACTGTCATTAGGTGCCTTCAATGGATCCCAACTCATAGCAGCCACATATGACTGAATAGAATTGCCCCATAGGGTTTCCTAGGCTGTAATCTTTATGGGAGCTGATCACCAGGTCTTTTTCCCACAGAGCCACTAGTGGATTTGAACTGCCAACTTTTCAGTTAGCAGCCGAGTGCTTAACCATTGCACCAACAGGGCTTTTATATTCAGTGGTACATGTAGATATTCCTAATCTCACCTCTTCTGGGCCACTCACTGTTTTTGAAAAAAAGGACTGCTCATCTCAGAGATGTCATATAAATGCTTGTGTGCATGCATATACAGTTACACACGCACACAAGCACCACGTGTGTGTGTGTGTGGTGTGTATGTGTGTGTGGTGCATGTATGTGGTATGAATCTGGTGGTGTGTGTGTAGTATGTGTGCATATGTGTGTGGTGTATGTGTGTGTGTGTGGTGTGTGGTGCATGTATGTGGTGTCCATGTGGTGGTGTTTGTGGTATGTGTGTGCATATGTGTGTGGTGTGTGTGTGCATGTGTGGTGTATGTATGGTGTATGTATGTGGTGGTGTGTCTATAGTGTGTGTATTTGGTGGTATGTGTGTAGTGGTATGTGTGATGTAGATGTAGTGTGTGTGGGGTATGTGTGGTGTATTGTGATGTGTGTGGTGTGTGCTGTGTGTGTTGTGTGTGGTATGTGTGTATGATGTGTGTGTGGTGTGTGTATATATGTGGTGTGTGTGTGGTGTGTGTATGTATGTGTGTGGTGTATATGTGATGTGTGTGTGGTATGTGTGCAGTGTATGTATGTGTGGTGTGTGTGTATGTGTGATAAGTGTGTGATGTGTTTGTGTGTGTGTAGTGGTGTGTGTGTGTGCGGTATGTGTATGTAGTGGTGTGTGTGTATGGTATGTGTATGTGTGGTGTGTGTGTGTGTGGTATGTGTGTGTGGTGTGTGTGTGTGTGGTATGTGTATGCAGTGGTGTGTGTGGTATGTGTATGTGTGGTGCATGTGGTGTGTGTGTGTGTGTAGTGTGTGTGCATGTGTGTTTCCTTTCTGCTTTTGCGGAGCCCCTTCAGTGCAGGGACTTAGTGGCAGATGTGTATGCAGTGATAAAGGGAACTCTTTCCCACATTTACTTCCAGAGAAATACTTTCCAAGGCCAACCACTAACAGCCAGGTCAGGTTATAAATGGGACTACAGCCTTATGATTGGTTGGTAATTCCAAGTGATGGGGGAACCCATCCATTTTTTATGACGATATAATTAACACGCTGTCTGTCTCCCACAGGTTCAACCTTTGGAAATGAAGACCAGCCGGCTCTGAAGGCAGCTTTGCCTTCCAAAGACACACCCAAGGGAGTCAGCCGGGCGGCACCCCCAGCGTCCTCCAGTGTGACCACACCCCGCAGGAGTTTACTTCCAGCACCCAAATCTACTTCCACACCCGCTGGTAAGACTTTCTGCCGTGGAGAAGCTAAGCAGTGGAGTGCCCTTTCTGCGTTAAATAGAAAGTATTTTGAAATCCCTGTATACATTAGTAATTTAAATGGGATGATAGATGAATTTTAAATGGCATTTAAAGTAAATAATAATAAGAATGCCAGTCTTTTCAAAGCACTTTTATATACAGTGAAACCTGCAAAAGCCGGAACTCGGCGAGACTGCCTTGTTTTTCCGTGTCTTGCAAGTTTTCCGCCTTTGACAGGGTGCAGTCTTAACACTTTTATGTCGCTCTCCATTAGTGGAAAATATTTGAGTTTTCCTTCTCTGACAGGTTTCCGCCTTACGCAGGTTCTGACTTTCTCAGGTTTTACTGTATTTGTTGTTGTATGTTGCCATCGGCTCTGACTCGTGGTGACCCCATGTAGGGCAGAATGAAACACTGCCTGGTCCTGTGCCATGTTCATGATTACCAGCAGGCTTCAGTCCACTGTTGCCTTCCAACCCAGGGGATTCATCTTCTAGCATTATATCAGACAATATTCTGTTATGATCCATAGGGTTTTCTTTGGCTAATTTTTGGAAGTAGATCTCCAAGCCTTTCTTCCTAGTCTGTCTTAATCGGGAAGCTCCACTGAAACCTGTCCTCCATGGCTGAGCCTGCTGGTATTTGAAATAACGGTAGCATAGCTTCCAGCATCACAGCAACATGCAGGCCACGGGAGTATGACAAACTGGTGGGTTTTCCTATACACATATGTTTAAATTCTCATAAATGCCTCTCATCCTTGACCCGCTAGTAACCCGCTGAATCACACAGTTTCCATTGCAGAAAACAAAATCAAGCGATTTTGAGCAGATTGACATTTAGCTCAGGGAGGCGGGGGCCTGCAGGATCCATGCTGCCAAACAGATGCCCCATACCCTACCTCTCCACACCCACAAAGCTGGTCACTAGACCCAGGAACTCAGCTAATGTGAAGGGGTGCCAAGTGGTTTATATCTGGAAAAGATTCCACTAAGTCAGAGAATAAATATATATGTGATTTTGTTAGATGTTGCCAAATTCCCCTTCATAGGAGTTGTAGCATTTTATTTGCTCACCGGAAATGTATGAGAATGCCTATTGCCCTGCACCCTTATAAATAAAGTGTGTTTTCGGAGTTTGCCAATGCAATAGATGAGGTACTGTAGTCGAGTGGATTCTGACTCATAGCAACCCTATAGGACAGAGTAGAACTGACCCATAGGGTTTCTAAGGCTGTAATCTTTATGGAAGCAGATTGCCTGGTCTTTCTCCTGTGGAGCTGCTGGGTAGGTTCAGTCCACCAACCTTTCAGTTAGCAACTGAGCACTTGACCACCAGGGCTCCTTTCCAAAAATAAACTGACAAAAATACAATACACAAAGTAACTATAGCACCATTGAAATAAAAAAAGACGGAGAAGAACTTAAATGTCCATTAGTAGGAGACTGGCAGAACAAACTGTGGTAGATCCATAGGATGGAATACTGTGCAGCTGTCACATGAATGGGGAAAATTAATGAATGTTGTGATCAAGGACCCAATAGTTGGATCTTGATCACAAGGAGGGAAAATATGGAACAGAACTTCAGATTCTTATTGGAAACCAGACTAACGGATCCATTCAAACTGGAGGAACCCCCAAATCTATTGCTTAGAAACAACTTTTAAGCCTTGAAACAAAACTATTCCATGAAGTCATCTTTAAACTAAACAACAATTTAGCTCATTTAATAAAGAATGCTCACCTTAATACTACTCAGCCAGTAGAGAAATGAAGTCTTAATACATGCTACAGTATGGATAGAGTTTGAAGACATTGTGCTGAGCTAAATAAGCCAATCACAAAAGGACAAATATTGTATGACCTCACTTAGGTAAAAAGACAAGAAAAGGCAAATGTATAGAGACCAAAGTTTATTAGTGGTTACCAGGGGTAGGAGGGAGGAGAAAGAGGGGGGTTAATGGTGATGGAAAAATCACATTGATTAAGGGTAGGGTTGCATAGCTGTTTATTATAATTGCTGTCAATCAGTTGTACACCTGTAAAAAGTTGAATTGGCAAAAGTTGTAAGATAGATATATTTACAACAATGACCAAAAAAAAAAAAAAAATAGCTGCTGAGCTGCTGAGGCTGCTTATGTACAAATACCTCATGGATTTGGTTCCTTGGTTTGAAGGTTTAGAGTCGTGGTTTCGTGGGACATCCCAGTAAATCGGCCCAATAATGTGTTTAATGCTTCTCTTTTACCTCCTAGTTAGTTTCATAGTGCCTGTGGTCTTAAAAGCCTGCAAGTGGCCATCTAAGGCACAGCAATTGGTCTCCACTCACCTGGAGCAATAGAGGAAGACGGAGAGTCAGGAATAGTAGGAGGATGTGGGACTAATTGCCTCCATGAACAAGTGCCTCCTTGCCACGAGACCACAAGAACTGGATGGTACTTGGCTACTATTACTGAACATTTTGATCAAAGATTCCATAGAAGAATCCTGATCAAAAGGGGGAAAATGCAGAACAAATTTCAACTTCTCATGGACTTTAGACTTTCTGGAGCCATGGAGGGTGGATGAACCCCTGAAACTATTGCCTTGAGATAATATTTATATCTTAAACCAAAAATATTCCCTGAAGTCTTCTTAAAACTGAACAATAGTTTAGCATAACTACTAAAAAAGCTCTGCCTTGAGCATTATGCTCTTTTAAGAACTATCTATATGGGATCAAATTGACAACAGCAACTTGAAAGATTAGACAGGAACCTTAGCGGGCAGTGAGTTTATGTTAATGAGGGAGGAACAGCTCAGAAAAGAAGGGTGAGAATGATTGCACAACCTGAAGAATGTAATCGATGTCACTAAATTGTACATGTAGAAACTGTTGAATTGGTGTATGTTTTGCTATGTATATTCTCAACAACAAAAACAAAATAAATAAAATCTAGAAAAAATAAAAGAATTTCTCCTTGAGCAATGAACTCTTTTAAAGAATTATCTACATGAAATTGAATGGACAAGAGTAACTCTAAAGCACAGACAAGAACTTTAAGGGGCAGAGAGTCTAAGTTAACGGTGGTGAAACATTACAGGCAGAGATAGGGAGAATGGTGACACAATAGGAAGTATGTAACCATTGTCAATGAACTGTAGTAAAAATTGCTGAATGGGTGTAAGTTTTGTTGTATATATTTTCATCAAAGTTTTAAAAACTAAAAGTATAAAAAAGAAAAGAATGGGGAAAGATTCCTACATATACTACTACTTGAAGAGATATTGTTAAGTGACAAATGAAAGATGGAGAAAAATACGTACAATAGGCTACCTTTCTAAGCAATGGGGAAATATATATATTTGCTTATATTAAGAAAAGCAACGAATTTTTTGAAAAATGGTTACCTACAGAGGGAAAGGAATAAACAGGATGGAAAGAATAGGAATAGAAGCTAGACTTTGAATACACCTTGTTTTGTAGATTTGACTTTGAAACTCTGTAGCAATTTTACACAATTATTAATTAAAATTATGTTTTAAACAGTACAGTTAAACAAATGAAAGTAACTATATCCTGTTGGTGGCATAATCACACAGAAGAACTATTCCAAGTGACTTTAAAAAAGAGTAATTTGATTGTATATCTCCTATAAAATATACCCTAAGTTTAAAATTGGGGGCAGTGGTGGTTCACAGGTAGAATTCTTGCCTTCCACTTGGGAGATGCAGGTTCAACTCCCAGCTAATGCATCTCATGTGCAGCCACCACCCATCTGTCATTGGGGGCTTGCCTGTTGCTATGATGCTGAACAGGTTTCAGGAGAGCTTCCAGACTAAGGTGGACTAGGAAGAAAGACCTGGCAAGTTACTTCTAAAAAATCAGCAATGAAAATCTATAAATCATAACAGTCTGATCCCACTGTGCATGGTGTCACTGTGAGCTGGGGGCTGACTCAATGGCAGCTGACAACAACAACAAATTTCGAAAAGAATTGCAACAAAAATCTTTTAACTGTCTTCAGTAACTGTATTATTGATGGTAATATTGGTAATGTTATTTTTCATTTGTTGTTATTCTGAGATTGTTTATTATGGGATAAAACATATAAGTAATTATTTTGGCACCATTGAGAAACTAGTTTTGGTGTAGTTGAAAGGAGATACATATTTAGGTTAGTTAGATTAAATTTAAAACCCAATAGTGGATTACCCTCTATTGTGATCCCTGTCAGAGCAGTCGGTGGTTGTAGCTGAGTACCCTTGAGTTTTGCTGGACTCAGTCTGGTGGAGGCTGGATAGTTGTGTTCCATTAGTCCTTTGGACTAATCTTTCCCTTATATCTTTGGTTTTCTTCATTCTCCGTTCCTCCAGACTGGGTGGGACTGGGGAGTATATTAGATGGCCGCTCACAAGCTTTTAAAACCCCAGACGCTACTCACCAAAGTAGGATGTAGAATATTTTCCTTATAAACTATGTTATGCCAGCTGAGCTAAATGTCCCCAAGAACATGGTTCCCAGCACTCAGCCCAGTAACCCAATCCTTATGGGAGTTTGGATGTGTCTATGAAGCTTCTGTGACTTTGCCTTGGCCAAGTTGTGCTGGCATCCCCAGTATTGTATACTGTCTTACTCTTCACCCAAGTTACCCTTTATCTATTTTCTAGTCAGTGTTTTTTCCTCTCCACCCCTCCCCTCCCTTGTAACCATCAAAGATTGTTTCTTTCTGTGTGGAAACCTTTTCATGAGTTTTTATAATAGTGGTCTCATACAGTATTTGTCCTTTCGTGACTGACTTATTTCACTCAGCATAGTGCCCTCCAGATTCATCCATGTTGTGAAATGTTTCGCAGATTGATCATTGTTCTTTATTGTTGCACAGTATTCCATTGTGTGTATGTACCATAGTTTGTTTATCCATTCATCTGTTGCTGGGCACTTAGATTGTTTCCATCTGTTTGCTATTGTGAATAATGCTGCAGTGAACATGGGTGTGCATATGTCTTTTCATGTAATGGCTCATTTCTATAGCATATATTCCTGGGAGTGGGATTTCTGGATCATATGGTATTTTTATTTCTAGCTTTTTAAGGAAGCCCCATATTGTTTTCCAAAATGGTTGTACCATTTTGCATTCCCACCAGCAGTGCATAAGCGTTCCCGTCGCCCTGCAGCATCTCCAACATTTGTTATTTTCTTTTTTTTGATTCATGCCAGTAATGTCGAGGTGAGATGGTATCTCCTTGTACTTTTGATTTGCATTTCTCCAATGGATAGTGATTGTGAGCATTTCCTCATGTGTCTGTTAGCTGCCTGAATGTCTTCTTTGGTGAAGTGTCTGTTCATATCCTTTGCTTATTTGTAAATTGGATTATTTGTCTTTTTGTTGTAGAGGTGTTGGATTTTCCTGTAGATTTTAGACATTAGACCTTTGTCAGATTTGTCATAGCCAAAATTTTTTTCCCAGTCTGTAGGTTCTCTTTTTGCCCTTTTGGTGAAGTCTTTTGATGAGCATAGGTGTTTAATTTTTAGAAGATCTCACTTATCTAGCTTTTCTTCTGGTGTTTGTGTATTGTTAGTTATGGTTTGTATCCTATTTATGCCATGTATTAGAGCCTCTAGCATTGACCCTATGTTTTCTTCCATGAGCTTTATAGTTTTTGGTTTTATATATAGATCTTTGATCCATTTTGGGTTAGTTTTTGTGTATGGTATGAGGTATGGATCCTGTTTCATTTTTTTTACAGATGGACGTCCAGTTTTGCCAGCACCATTTGTTAAAAAGACTGTCTTTTCCCCATTTCATGGCCTTTGGGCCTTTCTTGAAGATCAGGTGACTGTGGGTGAATGGATTTACATCTGGGTTCTCAATTCTGTTCCATTGGTCAGTGTGTCTGTTGTACCAGTACCAGGTTGTTTTGATTACCGTAGCTGTGTATAGTAGGTTCTGGGGTCAGGTAGTGTGAGACCTCCTACTTTGTTCTTCTTCAATAATGCTTTACTTCTCCAAGACCTCTTTCCTTACTATATAAAGTTAATGATTAGTTTTTCCATCTCGTTCAAGAATGCTGTTGGTATCTGGATAGGGATTGCATTGTATTTGTGGATTGCTTTGGGTCGAATTGTCATTTTCACAATGTTGAGTCTACCTATCCATGAGCATGGTATGTTTTTCCATTTATGTAGATCTCTTTTGGTTTCTTGCAGTAGTGTTTTGTAGTTTTCTTTGTATAAGTCTTTTACATCCCTGGTTAGATTTATTCCCAAGTATTTTATTTCTTTAGGGGCTATTTTAAAAGGTATTGCTTTCCTGATTTCCTTTTTGTCCTTCTCTTTATTGGTGTATAGGAATCCAACTGATTTTTGTGTGTTTATCTTGTATCCTAAACTCGGCTGAATCTTTCTATTAGTTCCAGTAGTTTTCTTGTGGAGTCTTTTGGGTTCTCTGTGTATAGTGTAATGTCATCCATGAATAGGGATAGTTTTACTTCTTCCTTATTGATCTGGATGCCTTTTATTTCTTTTTCTTGCCTTATTGCTCTAGCTAGGACTTCCACCACAATGTTAAATAGGAGTGGTGATAACGGGCAAACTTGTCTTGTTCCTGTTCTCAGGGGGAATGTTTTCAACTTCTCTCCATTAAGAATGATGTTGGCTGTTGGTTTTGTATAGATGCCTGTTATTATGTGGAGGAATTTCCCTTCTATTCCTATTTTATTGAGAGTTTTTGTTAGGAATGGGTATTGGATTTTAAAAAATTCCTCTTCTACATGCATTGAGATGATCATGTGAATCTTTTATTTTATTTATGTGATGAATTACGTTAATTGGTTTTCTAATGTTAAACCATCCTCGCACACCTGGTATGAATCCCACTTGGTCGTGGTGCAATATTGTTTTGATATGATGCTGAATTCTGTTGGCTAGAATTTTGTTGAGAATTTTTGCATCTATATTCATGAGAGATACTGGTCTGTAATTTTCCTTTTTTGTGGTGTCTTTGCCTGGTTTTGGCATGAGTGGTATGCTGACTTCGTAGAATTAATTCGGAAGTATCCCTTCCTTTTCTGTGTTCTGAAGTAGTTTGGGCAGTACTGGTGTGAGCTCTTCTCTGAATGTGTGGTAGAATTCTCCACATGTTTAAAATTTTACCTAATAATATGTTAGAATATGTAGAGAGAATGGCTGTTTCAGTGGAGTTAAAGTTAGATGGAAATAAGAATTTTCAGGTGTGGAGGGGAGAGGGCAAAAGGCATTCCATGATTTTTCCAAGTATTTCTGCTAATAGGAGATGCTGCTAAATTAATGGGGGACAAGTACGGTGAGATTTTTGAAAGCCGTATCATCTGGATAATAATAATTGTCTTCCACTTTGTATTACTTTATAAAACGCTTCAACACACCGAATCTGGTTTAATCCTCACAGACACCCTGGGAGGTGGGCAGGGAAAGTATCATTTTACAGATGGGGAAATAGAGACACAGAGAGTTGAAATGAATTTGTTAAATGATCACGAAGCAGAGTCGGGAAAGAAACTCGTGTTGTCTGTGTTTCCAGTGCTCTTTCCCTAATGATATTATAAGTACACAGCTGGGGACCATCAGCATTCCTCTGTCGCCATGATGTACCTTTTCCAACTAGGTTTCCCGGGTGGGAACTAGGGATGGTGGTGTTAAAACCAAAAAGCCAAACCCGTTGCCATCGAGTCAATTCCGACTCATAGTGACCCTACAGGACAGAGTAAAACTGCTCCATAGGGTTTCCAGGGAGTGGCTGGTGGATTCGAACTGCCAACCTTTTGGTTAACAGCCGAGCTCTTAACTACTGCGCCATTTGGTGTTAGGGAAATGTACTTAGAAACAAAAACTACTCCCAACTTAGAAAACCTCTCCATAAAAGAGAAGAGAAAGAAAAGTTTTATTATTGAATAAACATTAAATCAGAATGTGCTACATCACAGGTAGTCAAAAAGACAGAAAGAAATCTCAGGGCTACAACCCATTACTTTCAGGGGTTCGAGGTAAAATTGCTGATTTTCTTGTATCTTTATGGCAGGAGCCCTGCAGTTATGCTAATCTCCTTCCAGGAAACTGGAGGTAGGGTTGTGAGCTTCCTTGATTACATTTCAAAAGAGATGGCTCCCAAGTCCTTGAGAAAACATCCTTGATTTACATGCTTTTCACAGAGACGGAGAAAGACCTTACAATAACAGATTTTCTGAAGTGAATTCTGAAAGAAAAGGGGCGGCGTCTCTTCCTTCATTTTCAACAGGGAGAATTAAAACCTCTTACTTCCGCCACCCCTCTGTCAGTTTGTCTTCCTGTGGCGGCTTGTGTGTTGCTGCGATGCTGGAAGCTCTGCCACCAGGACTTCAGATACCAGCAGGGTCACCACTGGTGGACAGGTTTCAGTGGAGCTTCCAGACTAAGACAGACTAGGAGGAAAGACCCGGTGATCTACTTCTGAAAATCAGCCAGGGAAAACCCTATGGAGCTCAACAGAGTATTGTTCGATATAGTACTGGAAGACAAGCCCCCTAGGTTGGAAGGCATTCAGAATACACAGGGGCTGCAACAATGGACTCGAGCATGCTAACAATTGTGAAGATGGTGCAGGACCGGACAACGTTTTGTTCTGTTGTACATGGGATCGCCATGAGTTGGAGCTGACTCAATAGCAACTAACAACATTTTTTAATTATATTTGCCCCCAGTGGTAAACAGGGAGAGACACGGGGTTTCTTGCCTCAGGCCAGACCCTTTTCGAGGTCACAGGTAAACTCAGCTGATAATGGCTAGATCTCTGTGTTATCTTCTCCTTACTCCGAGCTCAGGCCCAAGTGGCTGGGCGGACTCCATGCATCTTTGGCAGGTTTCCAGGAGAATTCCAAATAATACAGCTGAGCAAGAGAAGTATGAGCCCTGCCCTAGAAACCTGACACCATCTTGCGTGTGTGAAAAGTTACCCAGTCCTCTCCACTGTTAAAACAAAAATCGTATTAAGTCAATAATAGATATTAACTGAAGTTTATTTAATGTACAATTTGCAAATCGGGGTAACATTTCAACTAGGGAGTTGAAAATGTTCCGAAGAAGAAAGAACTTCCGAAGATTCTTATACCCCATCTCATTGCTAGTAATTATACATTGCCATGGGAAAGGGCTGAAACAGAACTGATAAAACAATTTGTGTTCAGGAAGGATTTTATACAACATAGTCTTGAAGAACAATGAAAATACTTACTGATTTACCCTAAAATATAGCTCTCTTCCGACCTTTGGAGTTTCTGTTGTTGAAACTGCACATAGATAATTCTTTAAAAGAATACTGTGCCTAAGGCAAAACGTTCTTTACTAGTTAATCTAGACCACTGAGTGACATAAAGGTGACTTTTAGGAGACCAGTATTCTGAAGGCTCAAGGTTCAAAGATCGCCTCAGAGCGACAGCTTGAGTGGGTCACCCTAATCTCATGGAACCCAGAAATCTGGATTTCACAAGAATTAAAAACTTCATTCCTCCCCACTGAAAATATTTGTGTTATTTTTACAGAGGCCAACTTTAAGTCTGTACTTGTTTGTGCTTTAAAAGGGTGCTTACAGTTGTGGGGCTTTGGTGGCGCAGTAGTTAAGAGATCGGCTGCTAACCAAAAGGTTGACAGTTAGAATCCAGCAGCTGCTCCTTGGAAACCCTGTGGGGCAGTTCTACTCTGTTCTACAGGGTTGCTATGAGTCGGAATTGACTTGGCGGCAACGGGTTTTACAGGCATCGGGTGAATTACTTGCCTCGCTCCTAGAGGTGTGAATTTCACGATGATGATCGTTGCTTCCTTTCCTCTTCTGGACCATAGCACGCTGTGCACGTGGTCTTCCTGTACCAAGTCAGTGACCGGGTTACTGAGTGTCTGCACTGGGGGCTAAAAAGGTTCTGGAGAGAAAAACATGAGTGAGACATGGTTCCTGTCCCCTGTAACAGACTCCTGGTGGGGAAGCAAAAGCAATGATCAGAACCTTGTTGGCTGCAGGCTCCTCACATAGACAACTCGATGACAAATAATCCCTTAACTAATAGACTAGAGGCAAAGGGAGCACAAGTTTAGAGGAGAGATTACAAATTTGGTTTTGGATGAGTTTATGGGGCTTGGGAAACATCTAAAATGCATTCTCAGAGAAAAGACATGCAGTTGTTGTTGAGTGCCATCCAGTCGATTCTGACTCATAGCAACTCCATGTGACAGAGTAGAACTGCCCCATAGGGTTTTCTAGGCTGTAATCTTTACAGAAGCAGACCACCAGGTCTTTTTCTGGCAGAGCTTCTGGGTGTGTTCAAACCACCAACCTTTGGGTTGGTAGCCAAGCGCTTAATGGTTGTGCCACTGGGGCATGCAGCAGTCAGCCGGAAGTAAGAAGCCTAGAGCACTAGGAAAGCTTTGGGGTGGAGATTTAGATTTGGCAGTCTTTAGCATATAGTCATTGCTCTGGAAATGGAAGCTATAAGCGTATGTCTGTTTCCATGGGAGGAGGTAGGCAGTGCTAGAATAAAAGGTTTGAGAGCAGCGCAGTTAATAACGTCAGAATATAAGGAGCTTGCAGAGGAGGCCCTCCAGAGAAAGAAGAGCTTTCAGGAAATAGATGAGTGGATGGCAGATGGACAAGTGGAAGCCATGAGCCTAGATTGTTCCTTAATGAAATGGAACGGGGAAGAGAAGGAAAATCGGGTGGTAGCCTGAAAGGAAAGCACACACAGAAGTTCTTGGTTTTTAGAATACGTGAAACTTAACCTTTATGTTTAAGGAGGACTGGTCGCACAATGGTTAAGTGCTCGGCTGCTAACTGTAATGGTTGACAGTTCAAACTCACCCAGCGGCTCTTCAGCAGAAAGGCCTGGCTATTTGCTCCCGTAAAGATTACAGCCAAGAAAATCCTATGAGGCAGTTCTGCTCTGTCATATGGGGTCGCTATGAGTCAGAATTGACTGCACAGCATCTAACAACAACACAACCACCATTATGTCTAGAAGCATCGAGAAAAGAAGGAGGCAGTAGAGGCGTAGAAAGTAGTTACATGTTGAGCGAGGTCTGCTAGGTGGTGGGTAGGGAGGAGGGTCCTGCAGCACCAGGGAGGGACTGGTCTTGCAAAGGAGCTAAACCTTCTCAGACAAGATGGGAAGCCAGGAGGAAGGGTGCCGAGGCTCCACCTGAGAGGGAAAATGGATTTTGCAGGAGCTTTGAGAAAATGGTTAACACACTTTTTATTACCTACTGGTTCATTACTGATAACGTCAGAACAGCAGTGCATTTCCCCAAATGCCTAATCTATCATCAAGGTGTAGGGCACACACCTGGTCAGAGCAGTTTTGATACAGCTTCTTAGAGGAAAGGTCTCTGGGTGCTGCAAATGGTCTGCACTCAGCTACTAACTGAAAGGTTGGTGGTTCAAACCCCCAGGGGGCGCCACAGAAGAAAGGCCTGGAGATCTGCTTCCGTAAAGATTACAGCCAAGACACCCCTATGGGGCAGCTCTGCTCTGTCATACGGTGTCGCTATGAGTCAGAATCAACTCCACACCAGCTGGTGTTTTGGTTTTGGTGCTGAGCTCACCGGTGATGGTCTTCGCTGGCCTCAGCTCAGCTGACCTCGTGAGGTGGTTGAGGTTGTAGTGCTAGCTGTCTTCCTGTCCCCATCTTCAGGAGACTTGAGATCCATGAGAGAGAAGCCACATGTTTTGTTCTTCAGCAAGGGCAAGGAGGTCACATAAACCAAAACCCATTGCTGTTGAGTTGATTCCGACTCATAGTAGAACTGCCCCATAGGGTTTCCAAGGCTGTCATCTTTATGGAAGGAGACCACCACATCTTTCTCTCTCAGAGCGGCTGGTGGGTTCGAACTGATGACCATTCGGTTAGCAGGCAAGCGCTTTCACTGCACCACCAGGTCTCCTTGGAGGTCACATACATGTTGCCGTCAAGTCGATTCCGACTCATAGCCACCCCATAGGACAAAGTAGACCTGCCTGCCCCATAGGGATTCCAAGGAGCAGCTGGTAGATTTAAACTGTCGACTTTTTGTTAGCAGCCGTAGCTCTTAACCACTGCTCCACCAGGGCTCCATACCTTGCCTAAAAACCCAGAGAGAGTGGAATTGCATTGTCAGAGGAGGAAGTGGGTTAGGCAAATGAAGCTAAAATCTCCTTTTAAAGATGTTCAAGACTTTCTCTTGTAAGTATTCTGTAACTCCCACCTGAGACTCCCTTGCATTTCAAAAATCATTGTTGCCAAAAGGTAAATTCAGTCACTGAATTTTAGCTTTGCATTTATTCCACTGGTTTGAATTTCAAACTTCAAGAAAATCTAGTTTCTGAAGCAATCAGCTTTCACAATGCTTTGTTCTATCACCAAACTAATTAAAAAGCAGAAAGTAGACGAACAGATTATAATTAAATCCCAAATAATTGTATTTCTTGGGATTGTAAGGTGTTTGGGTTATTTTAATTGCTTAGGTAACGAAAGCCCTTATTGTTTTAACCCTTGTTGTTGGAACCATTTCTAAAATGTGATGCTTGACTTCCTTCCTTTGGTGATTCCAGCTAATGATGGCTGAATGCTTGCATCTCTGCGTCATCAGCTGAATTGCAGGCATCCACTATCATAGATTCACCATGTACCAACAATGGAACATAGCCTAGGAGTATTTGGGCTGTTTCCTTTAACCTAGATTTCTGATGTGAATTTTTGTGTAAGTGGCTTTTCTGGTTCATGCATTCAACAAACATCTAAGCACCTGCTTTAAGCCACAGGCTTAGATTCTAGGATTATTAGAACAATCCCCACCCTTGAGGAACTCACAAAGCAAACCTATTTTAAGTTAATAATTAGAGTAGGAACAAAAGACCTAAATCTTATCAGCTGGATTCCCGTTAATTCCAGCCGACCAAAATTCACAGTAAGATGGTGTTATGGATTGAATTGTGTCCCCAAAAAGTTCTTATCGTTGGCTGGGCCATGGTTCCCAGTGCTGTGTGATTGTCCCCATTTTGTCATCTGATGTGATTTTCCTATGTGTTGTAAATCCTGTCCTTATGATGTTGATGATATTGGGATTATCAGCAATTATGTTAATGAGACAGGACTCAGTCTACAAGATTAGATTGTGCTTTGAGTCAATCTCTTTTGAGACATAAAAGAGAGAAGGGAACAGAGAGACAGGGGGACCTCATTACCAGCAAGCAAGAAGAGCCAGGAGTGTGCATCCTTTGGACACGAGGTCCCTGTGCTAAGAAGCTCCTAGACCAGGAGAAGACTGATGACAAGGAGTTTTCCCCAGAGCCAACAGAGAAAGAAAGCCTTCCGCTGGAGCTGGCACCCTGAATTCAGACTTCTAGACGCCTAGACTATGAGAGAATAAATTTCTCTTTGTTAAAGCCATCCACTTGTGGTATTTCTGTTACAGCAGCGCTAGATGACTAAGACAGATGGGTTAAGAAACCAACAACCTGAAAAATGTTAAATTAAATGTAAGTCTTGAATTCACTTATTATTTAATCTCTTTCTAATTTCAGAAAAGATCCAAGGTAGCATGCAGTAAAGGGCACAGAGTAACACAGATTTAAAGATTAAAAAAAAAAAAAAATCCAAGTAATAAAAGAAGAGGAAAGCAAGACAAAAATAGGCAAAAGAAGAAACACAATCGTGAAAAATGCAGGTCGTCAGAAGAAGGAAACTTATTTTCTAGCAAAATTGTTTAAGGGTTTGATTCTGTGGATTTTAAAAAATTAAACAACGAAATGGAGAATAACTTTAATTGTATGTTTTCAAAACACGTGTTTTCTAAAATTAGAAAATAATTAAAATTTTTGAAATAGGGAAAGTCAAAACAAAACCTGGAAACATTAAAAAAGGATAACAGATGTATGATTTTACATTATAAAAATGTAAAACTGATTACAATGAAAGACATCACAAAGTTAAGAAAGATGATAAACTGGTAGAAAAGGCTGCAGCAAAGTGTTAATATGCATGGAATTTACAGAACTCCTGAAAGTCAATAGGAAAAAGACAATTTGAAAAATGGCTGCAAGATTAAGGGGTAATTCATGTAGTAGAAGTACAAAGTGGTCTGTAAAGATAGGAAAAGATGTTCAAATTCACTGATAACAAAATGCATTCATTTTTTAAAAATGAGATACCACATTTTCTTACTGGATCAGCAAAAATCAAGAAGATTTATTACATCCAGTTTTGGTAAGAATACAGCTAATGAACACTCTTACAATGTTAGTGGGAATGTAAACTGGTACCATCTTTTAGAGAGCAGTTTGGCAATATCTATGAAAATGTGTGTATAGCCTATAATCCAGTATTTCCACTTCTAGAAATCTCCCCTCCAAATATGCTTTCTCAAGCAGCAATGATACATGTACAGAATTTTTTTCAGCATCGATTATAATACTGAAAAATTTGTAACCATCTAAATTTCAGTCACTATGAGTGTATTTAAATAAGTTGCGGAACATTAATTCTATGGACTCTTATGTAAGCATTAAAAAGAATGAGCTAGACCTACCTGAACTATAAACCGAAACCAAACCCACTGCCATTGAGTGGATTATGACTCATAGCGACCCTAAAGGACATAGAACTGCCCCGTAGGGTTTCCAAGGCAGAAATTTTTATGGAAGCAGACTGCCACATCTTTCTCCCAAGGAGCAGCTGGTAGGTTCGAACTGACAACTTTCTGGGTAGCAGCTGAGTGCTTTAACCAGTGCACCACTAGGGCTCCCTATGGGGCAGTTCTGCTCTGTCATATGGGGTAGCTATGAGTCAGAATCAACTTGATGGTACCCAGCAACAACAGCATAGATTGTCATATTGCCTTTCAGTCTTTTTTACATGTGAGTATGAGTTTGCTTGCTTTTTTTCCATACTTGAGCCAATACTTTATATATAGTTCTATATTCTGCTTTTTCACTTAACATTATATCCTAGACGTTTCCCAGTATTCTAATGAATATGTGGAAATGTCATTTTTAATGATACTATAATAGTTTCATACTGTTGTTGTTGTTAGATGAGGTTGAGTCAGTTCTGACTCCTGGCAAACACATGTGTGCAGAGTACAACTTCTCCCTAGGGTTTTCAAGGCGGAGACCTTTTGGAAGCAGATTGCCAGGCCCATCTTCCATGGCACCTCTGGGTGGGTTTGAACTGCCCACCTTTTGGCTGGTAGTCAAGCACTTAACTGTTTGCACCATCCAGAGACTCCAAGTTTCATACTGGTTTACCATAATTTATTGACTTATTTAACTTCCATTCAGCATTTAGGTTGTTTGCAGTCTTTCGCTATCATGAGACAATGAATTACAATGAATGTATTTTGCATAAACGTAATTCGTCAGGGGACCCAAGACCACCCTCAGGCTCGATGATTTACTGGAAGGACTCACAAGACTCAGAAGTTATTATTTATTACAGCAAAAGGATACAGAGTAAAATCAGCAAAGAAAAAGGGTGCGTGGAGCGAAGTCCCAAGGAAACCAGGAGCGTGTTTCCAGGAGTCCCCTTCCCAATGGAATTGCAAGGAACATGCTTAATTCTTCCAGCAATGATGTGTGACAATGCCTGGGAAGTGTTGCCAACTAGGGAAGCTCGCCTGAGCCTGGTTGCCTGACTGACCTCAGAGAAGCTCTGGACTCCCACAGGGAAAGCAGGTGTTCACCATAAATCACACTGTTAGTATAAACACAATGTAAAGCAAACTGGTACAGCATGGCCCAAGGCCTCAGGCATGCGAAATACTCTTTATTAGTCAGAACATTCCAAGAGCTCAGTTCCCAGGAGAGAGCCAAGGGCCTGTCATAAAAACAGGCCTTTCTTGAGAATGTGCAGGGTTTCCACAACCTAGGCAAGCTGAGTTAACCTGTTCCCACGCACAGATGCTGTTAGCATAGATTCCTAGTGGAAATACTGAGTCATGTTCAGATGTGGCTTTGCAAATAACACAGGCATATTTTTACTTCATGGCTCAATGGTTAACCAGTTGGCTGATAACCAAAATGTCAGCAGTTCAAACCCACCAGTGGCTCTGTGGGAGAAAGATACAGTAGTCTGCTTCCATAAATATTACAGCCTTGAAAACCTTAAGAGGAAGTTTTAGTCTGTCAGTTTCAGTGGAGCTTCTGGATTAAGACAGACTAGGAAGAAGGACCTGGTGGTATACTTCTGAAAATAAAAAAGGCCACTGAAAAACTTATGAAAGACAGCGGAACATAGTCTGATATAGTGAGCTCCGTAGGTTGGAAGGCACTCAAAATAGGATGGGGGAAGAGCTGCCTCCTCAAATAAGAGTTGACCTTAATGACACGGATGGAGTCAAGCTTTTGTGACCTTTATTTGCTGATGTGGCATGACTGAAAATGAAAAGAAACAGCTGCAAACATGCATTAATAATCAGAATGTGGAATGTACGAAGTATGTCATGGATTGAATTGTATCCCCCAAAATATCTGTCAACTTGGTTGGGTCATGATTCGCAGTATTGTATGATTGTCTACCATTTTGTAATCTGATGTGATTTCCTTATATGTTGTAAACGCTATCACTATGATGTAATAAGATGGATTAGCGGCAGTTATACTGATGAGATCTACCAAATTAGGTAGTGTCTTAAGCCAATCTCTTTAGAGATATAAAAGAGAAAAGCAAGCAGAGAGACATGGGAACCTCGTACCACCAATAAAGCAGTGCAGGGAGAAGAGCGTATCCTTTGGACCTGAGGTTCCTACACTGAGATGCTCCCAGACCAAGGGAAGACTGATGCATCACAAGGACCTTCCTCCAGCGCCGACGGAAAGAGAAAGCCTTCCCCTGGAGTTGACGCCCTAGACTATGAGAAAAATTTCTCTTTGTTGAAAATATCCACTAGTGGTATTTCTGTTATAGCAGCACTAGATGACTAAGACAAAGTATGAAACTAGGATAATTGGAAGTCATCAAAAATGAAATGGAATGCATTAAGATTGATATCCTAGGCATTAGTGAGCTGAAATGGTCTCCTATTGGCCATTTTTAATCAGACAATCACATGGTCTACTCTGCCTGGAATGAAAATTGAAGATGAGTGGCATCACATTCATAGTCAAAAAGAACATTTCAAGATCTATCCTGAAGTACAATGCTGTCAATGATAGGGTAATATCCATACAACTATAAGGAAGACCAGTTAATACAAATATTATTCAAATTTATATACCAACCACTAATGCCAAAGATGTGGAAATTGAAGATTTTTACCAACTTCTGCAATCTGAAATTGATTAAACATGCAATCAAGATGCATTGATAATTACTGGTGACTGGAATCTGAAAGTTGGAAACAAAGAAGAAGGATCTGTAGTTGGAAAATATGGCCTTCATGATAGAAATGATGTCAGAGATCACATGATAGAATTTTGCAAGATCAACAGCTTATTCATTGCAAATACCTTTTTTCAGAAACGTAAATGGAAGTTATACACATGGAAGTCACTGGATGGAAAACACAGGAAACAAATTGACAACATCTGTGGATAGAGAAGATGAAGAAGCTCAATATCATAAGTCAGAACAAGGCCAGGGGCCAACTGTGGAACAGACCATCAATTGCTCATATGCAAGTTCAAGTTGAAGCTGAAGAAAATTAAAACAAGTCCACGAGAGCCATACATCCCACCTGAATTTAGAGACCATCTCAAGAATAGATTTGATGTATTGAACACTAATGACCGAAGACCAGACAAGTTATGGAATGACATCAAGGATATCATATTTAAAGGAAGCAAAAGGTCATTAAAAAGGCAAGAAAGAAAGAAAAGACCAAAATAGATGTCAGAAGAGACTCTGAAACTTGCTCCTGAACATAGAGCAGCTAAAGCGAATGGAAAAAATGATGAAGTGAAAGAGCTGAACAGAAGATTTCAAAGGGTGACTCGAGAAGACAAAGTAAAGTATTGTAATGAAATGTGCAAAGACCGGGAGATAGAAAACCAGAAGAGAAGAACGCGCTCAGCATTTTTCAAGCTGAAAGAACGAAAGAAAAAATTCAAGCCTCGAGGTGCAATATTGAAGGATTCTATGGGCAAAATATTGAACAACAGAGGAAACATCAAAAGAAGTTGAAAGGGATGCACAGAGTCACTGTACCAAAAAGATTTGGTTGACATTCAGCCATTTCAGGAGGTAGTATATGATCAAGAACTGATGATATTGAAGGAAGACTTCCAAGCTGCATTGAAGGCGTTGGTGAAAAACAAGCCCCCAGAAATTGACAGAATACCAATTGAGATGTTTGAACTAACAGGTGCAGCACTGGAAGCGCTCAGTGGTCTATGCCCAGAAATTTGGAAGACAGCTACCTGGCCAAACAACCAGAAGAGATCCATATTTGTGCTCATTCCAAAGAAAGGTGATCCAACTGAATGCAGAAATTATCGAACAATACCATTAATATCGCACAAAGTAAAATTTTGCTGAAGGTAATTCAAAAGCAGTTGGAGCAGTGTATCAACAGGGAACTGCCCAGAAATTCAAGCTGGATTCAGAAGAGGACGTGAAACCAGGTATATCATTGCTGATGTCAAATGGATCCTGGCTGAAAACAGAGAATACCAGAAAGACATTTACCTGTGTTTTATTGACTATGCAAAGACATTCAGCTGTGTGGATCATAACAAATTATCTATAATGTCGCAAAGGATGGGAATTCCAGAACACTTCATTGTGCTTATGAGGAACCTATACATAGACCAAAAGGCAGTTGTTTGAACAGAACAAGGGGATACTGCACGATTTAAAATCAGGAAAGTTGGACGTCAGAATTGTATGCTTTCACCATACTTATTCAATCTGTGCTAAGCAAATAGCCAAGAAGCTGGACTGTATGAAGAAGAACGTGGCATCAGGATTTGAGGAAGACTCATTAACCATCTTCGGTATGCAGATAACACAGCCTTACTTGCTGAAAGTGAAGAGGACTTGAAGCACTTACTGATGAAGATCAAAGACTACAGCCTTCAGTATGGATTACACCTCAATATAAAGAAAACAAAAATCCTCACAACTGGACCAGTAAGCAACATCATGATTAACAGAAAAAAGATAGACGCTGTCAAGGGTTTCATTTTTACTTGGATCCACCATCAACGCCCATGGAAGCAGCAGTCAGGAAATCAAATGGCGTATTGCATTGCACAAATCTGCTTCAGAAGACCTCTTGAACATGTTAAAAAGTAAAGAGGTCACTTTTGAACCCTGAGGTGTGCTTGACCCAAGCCGTGGTATTTTCAGTCACCTCGTATGCACGGGAAGGTTGCACAATGAATAAGGAAGACCGAAGAATAACTGATGCCTTTGAATTATGGTGTTGGCAAAGAATATTGGACGTACCATGGACTGCCAGAAGAACAAACTGGTATGTCTTGAAAGAAGTACAGCCAGAATGTTCCTTAGAAGGGAGGATGGAGAGACTTCATGTCATGTACTTTGGACATGTTATCAGAAGAGAGCAGTCCCTGAAGAAGGACATCATGCTTGGTAAAGTAGAGGGGCAGCGAAAAAGAGGAAGACCCTTAAGGAGATGGATTGACACAGTGGCTACGACAGTGGGCTCAAGCATAGCAACAATTGTGAGGATGGTGCAGAACCTGGCTGTATTTCATTCCGTTGTACATGGGGTTGTTATGAGTTGGAACCAACTCCATGGCACCTAACAACAACAACATAGGATTGCTAGGAGTCAGAATCGACTTGACAGCACACAACAACAACAAATTTCTTCTAACCGTAAAGCAATAAAATCAGTTGTACAAATGTTACATCACAGTTGTTTGAAGAGAGTTCTTACGGGAAATAAAGTCGTATAGTCTAAGAAGTGCCTCTTAGGAAATCTAATTTCTATAACCCATGGAAGTAAATAGTTAGCATATGCCTTAGACTGTCACTCTAAAATGGCAGTTGTCTCAGTTGAACTTTTGATGGCAAACAAGTTGATATTAATTCATCTTAAGTGCAATATTCTATATTGATGATTGAAAGGATGCATAACTATTTTAGATACTAGGCATATGGATAACAAAATTATGTCGCTAAACTCTTTTCCTGTTTCTTCCCTTTTAAAAAGAGGATGCATTTATTAAGCATTCTTTTTTCTATGCCACACAATTAGAGATTTATTTACTCTACTTCATTTAATCCTAAAAGAAACTGGGATTTAGAGAAATTAAGTAACTCCTGCGGGGTCATACAGCTCCTATGTAGCAGTGCAGCAATCAACCTAGGTCCATCTGACTTTAAAACTTGAATACCTAAGCCTGCAAGCAGCCATCCAGGCACAATAATTGGTCACTTTTTGCCTGGAGCAACAGAAGAAGGAAACTCAGGAATAGGAGGAGGAAATGGAAAGTGTAGTTAATTGCCTTTATGAAAAATTGCCTCCTTTGCCATGACACCAGAACTGGATGGTACCCGGCTATCATTAATAAATGCCTTGATCAAAGAGTCTATAGAAAAGTCATGATCAAAATAGAAAAGTCATGATCAAAAGGGGGAAATGTAGAACAGAAGTTGAAATTTTCCTGGAATCCAGAATTTCTGGAGCCATACAGGCTGCATGAACCCTCAAAACTATTGCCCGGAGATAAACCTTAAACTAAAACTATCCCCTGAAGGCTTCTTTAAACCAAACAACATTTTAGCTTAACTAGTAAAGAATGTCTATCTTGAGCATTGTGCTCTTTTAAGATCTATATATATGGGATCAAAGTGACAATGGCAGTTCAAAAGGCTAGATAGAAAACTTAGGCAGCAGTGAGTTTATGTCAGTGGGGGAGGAACAACTCAGAAAAGAAGGGTGAGAATGGTTACACAACTCAGAAAATGTAGCCAATGTCACTGAATTGTACATGTAGAAATTGTTGAGTTGGTGTATGTTCTACTGTATATGTTTTCAACAACAACAAAAATAAAATAAATTCTTAAAAAAAAAGTCTATCTAACCTCTGTGCTATGCTGCTTAACTATTCTTACTTAGATGGAAGAAAATTAATTACATTTTATTAAAATAACTATTTTTGAAAAATATATGTTAGAGACTGAGTTATCCTAAGACAAAGCTAGTTACTGCAAATAGTTTCCCAGATCCTCTACGAAATTCTGTATTCTGCCCGCTCCGCTCCCCGCGAGGGTTTTCAGCCAAAGGTTGAGAACTACTACACTGACTGAATGGTTTTGGAGGCATAATATATGATCCACTCCTGTAATGCTGTCTTCCTTTAAGATAATAATGATCATTGCCTTCATTTACAATAGTATAATGGGACACTGGTGATTCAGTGGTAGAATTCTTGCCTTCCATGTGGGAGACCTGGGTTTGATCCTCTGCCAATGCCCCTCATGTGCAGCCACCACCCGTCTGTCAGTGTGGTCTTGCGTGTTGCTCTGATGCTAAACAAGTTTCAACAGAGCTTCCAGCCTAAGATGGACTAGGAAGAAAAACCTGGTGATCTACTCCTGAAAATCAGTCAGTGAAAACCCTGTGGATCACAACAGACTGATCCACGTCTGATCATGGGGATGGCTCAGGACCGGGCAGTATTTCCTTCCGTTGGGCATGGATCACCATGAGTCGGGGGGCAACTTAACAGCAGCTAACAACAACAATGACAATGGAAAGTGTTGTGAGTTTAGTGCGGGTGATCAAAAAAGCCAGAAGTCCTGTTCTCATGGCTGTGTAAAGGGAAGGTTTCCAAGTAGTTTAGAAATGGAAGCTTGGTCTTTCAGTGGCTCTTTTTCTCACCATTTTCATGAAAAACTTTTCTGTTGTTCCTATGTCAAATACAAAATCTCCCCAGTTCTTTAATCCATACAATTTTCACAAATAGGCTTCACCCACTGACTCTTCTAACTGGTTTGCGTTGTTGTAGCAAATAGGAAGATATTTCCAGTTGAAAATATCTGTCAGATGGTAGATTACTTCTAGGTCAATATGCCCTTTGATTCTGTCATATTGACATGATGTATTATAGAAAATAAAATTCCCTTATTCAGACTAAGGTGTAGATAAATTTCCTGTGGTTACATAGAAGATTTTCTTGTAGCTTCTTGTTTGGCTTCCTCTCTACCTGTGTTGGTTAAGGTTATATGTCAACTTGGCTAGGCCATGATTCTCAGTGGTTTGGCAGATATTATGTAATCATCCTCCATTTTGTGATCTGATGTGAGCAGCCAATCTGTTGAAAGGGGAGTTTCCTTGGGGCTGTGGCCTACATCGAATATATATGGATGTTCTAGCAAAGTTTGCTCTCTCTATCCTGCGTCTGTATTGTCATCTGACCTCTGGTTCTTGGGATGTGAGCCAGAGCCGGCCACCTGACCTGCAGATTTTGAGATTTGCTGGCTCCTGCGGCCCCGTGAGTCAGCAACTTGCCAACAGACTGGCTGATTTTGGATTCATCAGCCCTTGCAACCACGTGAGCTAGCAAAAGCCTCCAGCCTGATGCCTGACCCGTGGATATGGGAGTTGCCAGCCTCCACAACTGCGTGAGCCATTTCCTTGAAATAAATCTCTCTGTGATATTTATATATGTATACATGTCACTGGTTTTGCTCCTCTGAAGTCATATAATAGCCTAAGACAATTGGTACCGAGAGTGGGTCTAGAGGAACAAAATTGTAAGGATGAGTTTTCTGAATTGGTTCTCAAGTCTGGCTAGTCTTAAAGGCTCTGATGACTGCCTCCAGTAGTAAAGAGAACCCCCCAAAAAACCTACTGCCATTGAGTCAATTCTGACTCATAGCTATCCTATAGGACAGAGAAGAACTGCCCCATAGGGTTTCCAAGGAGCAGCTAGTGGATACAAACTGCCGATCTTTTGGTTAGCAGCCATAGCTCTTAACTAACCACTGTGCCACCAGGGCTCCTGGTAGTAAAGAGGGCACCGCTAATCCATGGCATGAGGTGGCAATAGAAATATGAAAAATATCACTACCACTGGATCAAATATTGTGAGAGACAAGGCTCTGGGTGATTACATATATGATACTTTCCTACAATTTTGTCAGAATAAGAGGTATAAGGAGGCTGGTTCTTACACGAAGTGGTGAAAAAAAGAGATGTGCTCAGGGCTTCAGAGTCAAAGCTCAAGTGCCACATAAACAACCTCAAAATTGCCACTTGTGCCCTGAAAGAAAGCCTTGTTTCTTGTAGTAACAGAGCTGTTGTTCCCGAGGATTATCGTAAGGGTGGCTGAATTACATCAACGGAATTTCCAACCAAATTAAAGTGAGGGCATTGATTGGGAAAAAATGGGATCCTGAAACTTGGGATGGGGACATATGGGCAGATAATCAGGAAGCTGGGGATATTGAGCCCCTAAATTCTGTTGAATCACTCCTGCCAAAAGAATCAACCCTCTTACTCTCATCTGAAGGGATTATTTGAACTTTGCTAAGCCACTCTCCCCAGTGAAACCATTGTCCCTTCCACCCGCATCTGATGAGATTAACCCACCTGTACCTGAAGAGTGTTTGCCTAAAATATCTCCTGGGGCAGTGCCTGGGGCATCGCCTGAAGCACTTGCCTTACAAGACATTCCTTAATGTCCCCAGGACCCACTCACACCACCCATTTTTGCTTCCAGACTATAACTAGACTTAAGTCTCAGCGAGCCCCAAAAGGTAAAGTTCAAAATGTGACCCAGGAGAAGGTACGCTACACTCCAAAAGAACTGTTTGATTTCTGTAACATATAAAAAAAGAAACCTGGGGAGTATGTGTGGGAATGGCTGTTAAGGGTGTGGCATAGTGATGCAATAAACATAAAGTTGGATCGGTCTGAGTTTATTGATATGGGCCCACTAAGCACAAATTCTTCATTCAGCTCGAGGGGTTAGAAAAGGATCTAATAGTTGATTTGGTTGGTTCACTGAAGCATGGATTAAGCAGGGGCCTATACTAAGGCAAGGTGAAATGCCAGACCTGCCTTGGTATACTATGGAAGAAGGTACCCAAAAGCTTAGGGAAATTGGCATGTTAGAGTGGATTTATCAGGTTAGACCCACAGACCCACCCATGGAGCGCCCAGAGTTCCTCACCTTTCACCATAACAGTGAGGAACAAATTTGTAAAGGGAGCCCCAACATCCTTGCAGACTGCTGTAATTGCTATTTTATTTAAGTCAGATTTGACAGTGGGGACTGCCCTAACTGAATTAAGACACTTAAGTACGATAGGGCTGATGGGACTCTATGGTGGTGGGGGCCAAGTGGCAGCACTTGATCAACAAAGACAAAGTGGGCATGGTTACCATAAAACCATGTATAATCAGTAATCAGAATAGTCTGACTCATATGGACTTATGGTGTTGGCTACTTAGTCATGGTGTCAAATAAGTGTGAAATAGATGAGAAATCTACTAAATATTGATCTGTACCAGTGGAAGAATTCTAGGTCAAGTGAATGACAGTCTAACTCGAATCTCCAGAATAGAGAGTCAAGACCCCTCAATCAATTCCCAGACTTGAGCCAGTGTACAGGCCCACAAACCCTTGAATGATGGGGAGGCCAGGTCCACTTGAGGAAGGATCCCACTTCACTGCCCAAAATTTGTACTGTTAATCTTTCTCCCAGCCTTCCCCAGGATCTACAGCCTTTAATGAGAGTGACAGTTCACTGGGGAAAAGGAAATAATCAGACTTTTCAGGGATTACTGGACACTGGCTCTGAACTGACTCTAATTCCAGGAGACCCAAAATGTCACTGTGGCACACCAGTCAGAATAGGGGCGTATGGAGGTCAGGTTATTAATGGAGTCTTAGCTCAGGTCCATCTCCCCGTGGGTCCAATTGGTCCCCAAACCCATCCTGTAGTGATTTCCCCAGTTCCAGAATGCATAATTGGGATAGGCATATTCAACAACTGACAGAACCCCCACATGGGATCCCTAATGTGTGGAGTAAGGGCTAGTATGTTAGGAAAAGCCAAGCAGAAGCCTTAGAACTGGCCTCACCAAGGAAAATAGTAAACCAAAAGCAATACTACATTCCTGGAGGGATTGCAGAGATTAGTGCCACCATTCAACTCACCTATTTGACCTGTGCAAAAAACAGATGGATCTTGGAGAATGACAGTGGATTATTGTAAATTTAAACCAGGTGTTGACTCTAATTGCAGCTGGTGTTCCAGATGTAGTTTCATTGCTTGAGCAAATTAATACATCTCCTGGTACCTGGTATGCAGCTACTGATCTGGTCGATGCTTTTTCTTGATTCCGATTTCAAAGGAACACCAGCAGCAGTTTGCTTTCAGCTGGCAAGGACAGCAATACACCATCACTGTCCTACTTTAGAGGTATATGAACTCTCCAGCCCTATGTCATAATTTAGTCCACAGGGACCTTGATCGCCTCTCCCTTCCACAAGACATCAAAAAGACATCACTCTGGTCCATTACATTGATGAAATTATGCTGATCAGACCTAGTAAGGAAGAAGTATCAATAACTCTAGACATCTTAGTAAGACATTTGTGTGCTAGAGGGTGGGAAATAAATTCAACAAAACTACAGGCGCTTTCTACCTCAGTGAAATTTCTAGAGGCCCAGTGGTGTGAGCCATGTCAAGATATTCCTTCTAAAGTGAAAGATAAGTAGTTACATCTCCCCCGCCCCAACTAAAAAGGAGCCATTACACCTGGTAGGCCTCTTTGGATTTTGGAGTCAGCATATTCCTCATTTGGGTGTGCTACTCTAGCCTATTTATCAAGTGACTTGAAAAGCTGCTAGTTTTGAGTGGGACCCAGAATACGAGAAGGCTCTGCAACAGGTTCAGGCTGCTGTGCAAGCCACTCTGCCACTTGGACCATATTATGCAGCTGATCCAGTGGTGCTTGAAGTATCAGTGGCAGATAGAGATACTGTTTGGAGTCTTTGGCAGACCCTTATTGGTGAGTCACAGCACAGACCTTTAGGATTTTGGAGCAAAGCTCTGCCATCCTCTGCAGATAACTGCTCTCCTTTTGAGAAACGATTTTTGGCTTGTTACTGGGCCATAGTAAAGTCTGAACGCTTAACCATGGGCCACCTAGTCACCATGCAGCCTGAGCTGCCCATCATGAACTGGGTTTTGTCTGGCCTACGGAGTCATAAAGTTGGATGTGTACAACCAAAAAAAAACCAAACTTGTTGCCATCAAGTCAATTCCAACTCATAGCAACCCTATAGGACAGAGTAAGCTGCCTTATAGGGTTTCCAAGGAGCAGCTGGTGGATTTGAACTGCCAGCCTTTTGGTTAGCAGCCAAACACTTAATCACAGTGCCACCAGGGCCCCGATGTGCACAACAGCACTCCATTATTAAATGGAAGTGTTAGATACGAGATCAGGCTCAAGCAGGACCTGAAGGCACAAGTAAGTTGCATGAGGAAGTGGCCCAAATGTTCACAGTCCCCACTTTTGTCACATTACCTTCCTTCTCCCAGTCTGTACCTATGGCCTCATGGAGAGTTCCCTACGATCAGTTGACTGAGGAAGAAAAAACTCATGCCTGGTTACAGATTGTTCTGCACAATATTCAGGCACCATTCTGAAATGGACGGTGAGAGCACTGCAGCCCCTTTCTGGGACCTCCCTAAAGGACAATGGTGAAGGGAAATCCTACCAGATGAAGATATTGTGTCTCATGTGAATGCTTACCAAAGGATGACGTTGGCAGAGGAGGATTTTAACAATCAAGTGGATAGGATGATACATTCCATGGATACCAGTAAGCCTCTTTCCCCAGCCACTCCTGTCACCTCCCAATGGGCTCATGAACAAAGTGGCCATGGTGGCAGGGATGGAAGTTATGCATGGCCTCAGCAACACAGACTTCCACTCACCAAGGCCAACTTGGCTATAGCCACTGCTGAGTGTCCAATCTGCCAGCAGCAGAAACCAACACTGAGTCCCCAGTATGGCACCATTCCTCAAGTTGATCAGCCAGCAGCATGGTGGCAGGTTGATTACGCTGGACCACTTCCATCATGGAAAGGGCAGTATTTTGTTCTTACTGGGATAGACACTTGCTCTGGATAGGGATTTACCTTCCCTACATGCAATACTTCTGCCAAAACTACCATCCATGTACTTACAGAATGCCTTATCCACCATCATGGTATCCCACACAGCATTGCCTCGGGTCAAGGGAATCACTTCTCAGCAAATGAAGTGCAGCAGTGGGCCCAAGCTCATGGAATTCACTGGTCTTACTATGCTCCCCATCATCCTGAAGCAGCTGGCTTGATAGAATCATGGAATGGCTTTCTAAAGACATAATTACAGTGCCAGCTAGGGGGCAATACCTTGCAGCGTTGGGGCAGTATTCTTCAGGAGACTGTATATGCTGTAAACCAACATCCAATATATGGTGCTGTTTCTCCCATAGCCAGGATTCATGAGCCCAGGAATCAAAATGTGGAAATGGGAGTGGCACCACTCACTATTACCCCTAGTGACCCATTTGCAATATTTTTGCTTCCTGTCCCCATGACCCTGTGCTCTTCGAGTCTAGAAGTCTTAGTTCCAAAGTGAGGAATGCTCTACCAGGAGACACAATACTGATTCCATTGAACTGGAAGCTAAGAATGCTACCCGGCCATTTTGGGCTCCTCATGCCTCTGATTTGAGAGGCAAAGAAGGAAGTTACCATTTTGGCTGGTGTGATAGATCCTGCTTACCAAGGAGAAATCAGATTAATATTACATAGTAGAGGTAAAGAAGAGTATGTCTGGAATATAGGAGATCCCTTAGGATGTCTTTTAGTATTACCATGCCCTGTGATTAAAGTCAATGGAAAACTCCAGCAACCCAATTCCATCATGACTACTGACCCAGACCCTTCAGGAATGAAGGTTTGGGTCACCCCACCAGGCAAAGAACCATGACCAGCTGAGGTACTTGCTGGAGGCAAAGGGAATATGGAATAGGTGGTGGAAGAAGGTAATTCTAAATACCGCCTAGACCATGTGACCAGTTGCAGAAATGAGGACTGTAATTCTCTGGAGTATTTCTTCCTTGTTTTGTTATACAGGTATGTGTGTGTGTGAATAGAAAATGTCTTTGTTTTCTTCCCTCCCTTATTCCATTACTTGTTATAAAATATAAGATGTAAACAGGGCTAGTTTTTTATCAGTTGTCTCATGTTAGGTGTAAGTATGACTTTATAATTGTCTTTATTTAGAGATTATTGTGGTTTAAGGAGGTATGTATAGGTGGTACGTTAACAAGGAGTAGACTGTAATGATTAAGATTATGTGTCAACATGGCCAGGCCATGATTCTCAGTGGTTTGGCAGAAATTACATAATCATCCTCCATTTGGTGATCTGATATGAGCAGTCAATCAGTTGAAAGAGGAATTTGCTTGGGACCATGGTGTGTATCCATGATATAAATGGATGTTCTGGCAAAGCTTTCTCTCTCAATTCTGCATTTGTCGTCATCTAACCTCCAGTTCTTGGGACGTGAGAAGCCTTCAGCCTGCCACCTGACCTGCAGATTTTCGGTTTGTCAGCTCCTGCAACCACGTGTCAGGAAAAGCCTCCAGCCTGACGCCTGACCCATGTATTTGGGACTTACCAGTTTCCACAACTGAGTGAGCTGCTTCCTTGAAATAAATCTCTCTCTATATATATTTATATATATATATATATATAAGCTTCACTACTTCTGCTCCTCTAGAGAAGCCAGCCTAAGATACTACCTAAGGCAAAAAATTCTCTGGGAATAGTAAGGCTGGTACACTATGTGTGACAGAAACTCTACTTGTACAAATTAATTTTGCTTCCCTAAAAAGCAGATTGTTTCCTCTGAATTAAATTCCACAAATTTAGGTATTTCTGGGCATACTGTAATTTTTAAATAGAAGTAGCTTGTCAGTGTCATCAAAACGTGTTTACTGAGCATATTCAGGTGCACGTGTGCCTGACAGAGCTGCACCAGTAAGTTCTCGTTGCCCTCCTATAGTCTGGTCAAATAGCTGCTCCACTCTCTGGGCATATCTCAAATGAATAAATCAAGAAAGGGCTTTGCTGAAATAAAATATTCTGCTTTAGGAAAAGACAAGCCAGGCAAAAAGAGTCACAGTGACTGCTGCAGAAATCTTGGTTCCAGTAATTTTTTAGATTGTTCTTATCATTGTGGTTGCTGTCAGCTGCCGTCAAATCGGCCCTGACTCACGGTAACCCCACGCACAATGGAATAAAACACTGTCTTGTCCTGAGCCATCCCCATGATCAAATATGGATCTGACCATTGTGGTCCATAGGTTTTCACTGGCTCATTTTCAAAAGTGGATCGCTCGGCCTCTCTTTCTGGTCCATTTCAGTCTGGACGCTCTGCTGAAACCTGTTCAGAATTGTAACAAAACGCAAGACTCCACTGACGGATGGGTGGTGGCTGCACATGAGATACACTGGTCGGAAACTGAACCCAGGTCTCCTGCATGGAAGGCAAGAGTTCTACCACTAAACCACCACTGCTGTCTTGCTCTTAACAAAGCAAGTGGTGTACGTTCCTTTAACGTAAATAGCTCTGTTGTTGCTGGGTGCCATTGTGTTGGTTCCGACTCATAGCAACCCAGTGTATGTTATTTTTCTGATAATGATCGTGGTCCCTCACAACATGGAAGCTCATGATGATTCAGGAGTGTTCAGAAACATCCCAGGAGTGGGGCCAGAAGGAGGCAAATTTAAAGCAAGTAAGCTGCGTCGGGTCTCTTCAGTGCAGAGGGTGTTGGTGGCTGGTGTTGATGGGGGTGACCGTGTTCTCCCTGAGGCTGACTCTGAATTGCTACCACAGCTTCAACTATTTGTCACTGTGAAGCCAACAGGGAATCAGCAGTAGATTTGTGGATAGAGGAGGATATGGGAGAGTAGGCATGTTGAAAAAGAATCTTTGAGGAGGAAAATAAAGACAATAAATTTGAGACCTGTCCAGACGTGTAGCTAAGGTATAGCAGCTAGGGTGGTGCCCTGGGTACCGCTTGAGGAGGGGCGCCAATGAGCGGTTTCTGTTGGCCACCACAGTTCCCATCGCCAGCTGTGAGAGACCATTCAGCAATTTAGAACTAATTGCCGTGGGCGCTATTTTCCATAGATAGGTCCCTGGACTCGTCCCTTTGCATTAGGTCTCAGAGACAAGAGCGAATGATGAGGAGGATGTTATAATATCTGGTAAGAGCAGCTGTCCACTTCATCATTCAGAGACCTGCGTGAGCAGGTGTCTGGAAGGTCGTTCTGCTCTTATTTCTGCCCAGCAGCGCTGAGTTTCTCAGCCCCTTGCAGCAGGCCAGTTGTTGTTATTGTTAGGTGCCGTCTAGTCGATTTCAACTCATATGCCCCAGAGGGTTTCCCAGGCTGTAATCTTTGTGGGAGCAGATCGCCAGGTCTTTCTCCCGTGGAGCCACTGGTGGGTTTCAACTTCAGACCTTTCAGTTAGCAGCTGAGCGCCTAACCCTTGCACCACCAGGGCTCCTTCCGTGGCCCAGGCTGCTATTTAGCAATTAGAATTGAAATGCCACAGAATGATCCAAGTAAGGGAAAAAATACATTTCTCTTTCTCTGTTCTGCCTTTTGAATTCTTTCGTGGAAACAATAGCTAGCATAGCATTTTTTGGATAATTTGGGGAGTTTTATACGGCCAGAGGAGAATTCATTTATAAAAGGCTGTGACTCACCTTGAGGTTGTCATAGGAGGAGGCAAGCTACCTGCAGGCTGGTGTGAAACCTTTTATTTCAAAAATAGGGAGCGAACATCCTAAGTCTCATTTAAGAGTACCTTCCCGTATTCTGTCTAAAAGGTTACACCCCTGGTCTTTTGCCCAGTCTGCTTGCCAGCTGGGAGGAGCTGCGGGAGGTAGTTCAGAAGCAATTAACACAAATGGTCTTTTAGAGCTAAGTTTGCCATTGTGCTTTTCAACATTTGTATGTTTCAGAAATCTGCCTACTGTCATACAAAGGCACTTTTATGCAAATTGCTACCATTACGTAGCCCGAATTCTTAACATGATTAGCACAGAACTTTTAATTATGTATCACTGTTTTAAAACTTCTCATTTATTCTCATTTATTAATTTTTCTTTTATTACAAGGAGTCCTGGTCACGCAATAGTTAAGTGCTCAGCTGCTAACTGAAAGGTTGGTGGTTTGAACCCACCCAGCTGCTCCTCGGGAGAAAAGACCTGGCGATCTGCTCCCGTAAAGATTAAAGCCTAGGAAACCCTGTGGGGCCGTTCTACTCCATCATGTGGGATTGCTATGAGTCAAATCGACTCAATAGCACCCAACAACAACAGCTGTATTACATTGATGAAATACCAAATACTAACTGCTTTCTTCATGAAAGAGCCTTGGTGGCGCAGTGGTTAAGCGTGTGGCTGCTAACCAAATGGTCGGCAGTTTGAATCCACCAGCCACTCCTTGGAAACCCTAAGGGGCAGTTCTACTCTGTCCTATAGGGTCACTATGAGTCGAAATCAGCTCAACGGCAATGGGTTTGGTTTGGTTTTTGGTATCTTCCTGGAGGTAGAATAATGCAAATATCCTAAGAAGGAGACAGCTGCTAGCTATCCATTTCATAAGGTAACTGGAAAAAAATAATACATTTTGGGGGCATTGCAAAGTCTTCATAGCTCTACTCTTTAATCCATCAGTCAGGAAGTTTGTATTGAGAAACCCTGAGGCCCACACTTTCCTAATCAATAATCACTCAGCCAGCCTAGCTGGTATGAGTCCAAACCTCCTAGCCCACCCTCCGCTACTCCTGGCTGTGGCCTTTCACTTTTCTAGAATGCAAATATGGCGCCATTACTCTTCTGCTTGTAGCTGTTAGTTTCTGTGCAGTCTACTCAGACTCATGGCGACCCCAGGTACAACAGAATGAAACACTGCCTGGTCCTGCAGCATCTTCACATTGTTGGTATGCTCAAGTTCATTGCTGTGGCCACTGTGTGTTTTGAGTGCCTTCCAACCTAGAGGCTCATCTTCTAGCACGATATCAGACGATGTTCTGTTGTGATCCATAGTTTTTGCATTGGCTAATTTTGGGAAGTAGATTTGCCAGGCCTTTCTTCCTAATCTATTCTAGTCTAGAAGCTCCACTGAAACCTGTCCAGTATGGGGGACCCTGTGAAATTTGTTCAAGTTAATAAAACTAGAAGATGGCAGAGTTGGGATTCTAGTCCAGGCATCTAACTGTGAAGCTTGTACTTGGAACCAGTGTTCTTTTCTGTGGCCACGGGGCAGCGAGGCCCTCTCCACACAGCTGCTATGGCCCAAAGTCACCCAGCACCAACACAAGCCTGCTCTGCCATCGTGTGGCATTTTTGTGCCTATGGAAAAAAGATGTCAAGTTATAGGACCCCCTTCCCTTTGTTTATAATTGGCTACACCTTTTGGGGCTAAAATAAAAAAGCTACCTTGAACATATCTATCTCCACATGATTCTTTTTCAAATGAGTGGAACAACTTTATTAACAATTCCCAGTGAAGTATTACTAGAATATAGATGGCAGAGTAGCAGAGAATGGACTTTAAAGTTAGACCCAGATTCCAATCTCAGTTGCACCACGAACAGCTATGTGACCTTGATTGAATTATGTAACCTGTCTGACCCTCAGATTCCTCGTTGGAAAAATGAGAATAGCACCCACCTTATTCGCTCATAATTAAATACACTAGCACAATACTTACAATCTATAGGTTCTGTTATGGATTGAATTGTGCCCTCCAAAAATAGGTTTCAACTTGACTAGGCCATGATTCCAGGTATTGTGTGATTGTCCACCATTTTATCATCTGATGTGATTTTCCTATGTGTTATGAATCCTACCTCTATGATGTTAATGAGGCAGGAGTAGAGGCTGTTATGTTAATGAGGCAGGACTCAATCTACAAATTAGGTTGTGTCTTAAGTCAATTTCTTTTGAGATATAAAAGACAGAAACAAGCAGAGAAACAGAAGGGCCTCATACCACCAAGAAACAAGAGCCAAGAGAATAGTGTACCCTTTGGACCCAGGGTTCTTGGGCTGAGAAGCTCCTCGACTAGGAAAGATTGATGACAAGGACCTTGCCACAGAGCTGACAGAGAGAGAAAGCCTTCTCCTGGAGCTGGCATCCTGAATTCGGACATGTAGCCTACTAAACTGTGAGAAATAAACTTCTATTTGTTGAAGCCATCCACCTGTGGTATTTCTATTATAGCAGCACTAGATAACTAAGACAGGTTCTGGAAAGGGAGTTTCCCTGGGGTGTGGCCTGCACCACCTTTTATCTTATAAGAGATAAAAGGATAGGGATGCAAGCAGAGACTAGGGGACCTCATACCTACCACCAAGAAAGCAGTGCCAGAAGCAGAGTGCTTCCTTTAGACTTGAGGTTCCTGGGCAGAGAAGCTCCTAGTCAGAGGGAAGATTGATGACAAGGACCTCCCTCCAGAGCTGACAGAGAAAGCCTTCCCCTGGAGCTGATGCCCTAAATTTGGACTTGTAGCCTACTAGACTGTGAGAAGATAAATTTCTCTTTGTTAAAGCCATCCACTTGTGGCATTTCTGTTATAGCAGCACTAGATGACTAAGACAGGTTCTAAACGAATATTTATAATAACTAAATTAATATTGCTAGTACGTACCACTTAGTGCCTACTTAGTAAGTGTCTGGCAGTATGCAAAACACTTCTAATGAATTATCTCATTTTATCTTTACAATAACCCCATGGGGTAGCTACTGTTACAATTGCCCATTTTACACAGGAAAAAACAGAGGTTAAGTAATCTGCCTGAGATCACACAGCTAAGTACATAGTAGAGCTGTGTGTCTGGGCCCTTACCCATTGTGCTAAACAATCTCCCTATTATGCCTTTTACCTACTTCTACCTTCAGTTCCAAACTGATCATTATTTATAACCACAGCTTCTATTTTATAGTAGCAACTGTCTCAATTATGTTATTGTTGTTAGGTGCCGTTAAGTTGGTTCCAACTCACAGCCACCCTATATCCATAAGAATGAAACACTGCCCAGCCCTGCGCCATCCTCACAATTGTTGCTATGTTTGAGCCCATTGTTGCAGCCACTGTTTCATTCCATCTCCTTGAGGATCTTCCTCTTTTTTACTGACCCTCTACTTTACCAAGCATGATGTCGTTCTCCAGGGCCTGGTCCCTCCTGATAACAAGTCCAAAGTACGTGAGACAAAGTTTCACCATCCTCACTTCCAAGGCACCCTGGCAGTACTTCTTACGAGATAGACTTGTTCGTACTTCTGGCAGTCCATGGTATATTCAGTATTTTTCATCAACACCATGATTCAAAAGCATCAGTTCTTCTTTGGTCTTCCTTATTCATTGTCCAACTGTTGCATGCATATGAGGCGATTGAAAATACCATGGCTTGGGTCAGGCACACCTTAGTCCTCCAAGTGGCATCTTTGCTTTTCAACACTTTAAAGAGGTCTTTTGCAGCAGATTTGCCCAGTGCAATACATCGTTTGATTTCTTGACTGCTGCTTCCATGGGCGTTGATTGTGGATCCAAGTAAAATGACATCCTAGACAACTTCAGTATTTTCTTTGTTTATCATGATGTTGCTTATTGGTCCAGTTGTGAGGATTTTTGTTTTCTTTATGTTGAGGTGTAATTCATACTAAAGGCTGTAGTCTTTGATCTTCATCAGTAAATGCTTCAAGTCCTCTTTGCTTTCAGTAAGCAAGGCTGTGTCCTCTGCATATCGCAGGTTGTTAATGAGTCTTCCGCCAATCCTGATGCTGCATTCATCTTCATACAGTCCAGCTTCTCAGATTATTTGCTCAGCATACAGATTAAATAGGTATGGTGAAAGAATACAACCCTGACACGCACCTTTCCTGATTTAAATCACGCACTGTCCTCTTGTTCTGTTCAAACAGCTGCCTCTTGGTCTCATTTATGAGTTATCATTTAAACTACTAAGGTATTAGTTTACATTTTAAAAATATTGTACATTAATATTATCATGAAAGATGATCATCCTATGTTAAGTTTTTTAAAAAAAGCTTACAAAATTATATTATTACCCTTGTAAGTCAATGAGAAAGAGTCACACAAAAAAGTAATAAAAAGACTTGGCCAACACACCACGAAAGAAAAAAATAAAATTGGCCCATGAACATATGAAAAGGGTGGCGAACTTGATCAGTTATCAGGAAAATGCAAGTAAAACCACAGTGAAGTGTACACTTATCAGAATGGCAGAAACTTAGAAATCTAACTTTCCTACTTGTTGATGAGTGTCAACCCTGCTCACTACACCAAATTGTCAAGCCAAGATCCAAGGTTGCCAAGAAAGACATGACTCACACAAAGACATTGGGTGGAACACCACTTTAATCACATAAGGAAGAGGCAGAGCAAGGTCAGTTTCAGTCGTGGGTGTCAGCCCCCCATGGCCAGGGGGTCTCACCCTCAGCAGCCGAAACATGTTTGCACACACTTCTCTTGTGCTACAGAAGAGTGATCTCGTTCCTTCCCTGCTGGGAACAGTATAGAAATAGGGTTGGCCAGCTGCCATAGACATGAACACATAAGCAATAAGCTGACTGTGCGCTCAGAACAAGGAAAGTATTTCCCTGATGAAGAATAAGATAAAAACAAACAAAGGGAGGCTCAGTTCCCAGACTCTATTATCAGGGAATGTTCTGAGCCCGAGGACTCTGATTGGGCCATCCAGGTGGGGGTCAGAAGGCCATGTGATGGGTTGCTTTCCCACTTTCCCAACAATGAAGATGTAGTACGTGAGGAGCCCTCATGCACCGCTGGTGGGAAATGGGGAAATGGGCACAGCCACTTTGGAAAATAGCGTGGGGTGGCATTATCCAGTAAAGCTGAAGACACACATGTGCCATAACTTAAGGATTCCATGGGTGCTCCAGGAGACATGTGCAGGTATGTTCAGAGGGGCATTGTTCATAATTGCTAAAAACTGAAGGTGCAAAAAACTCAAATTTCCATCAATGGTAGAATAGATGAATTCATTGTGATACATGCATGTGACGGATCGCTATTTGGCCCTGACAGTGAACGAGGGCTCCATGTTGCAATGGAGGATGAACGTTACAAATGCAATGTGTAGTAAAAATTACAAGACAACAAAATACACACAGCGTGATTCCATTGTTACAAGGTTTATAAACAGACTTAAGGGTATTGTTTAAAGGCACCCGTGGAGTGGTAGATGAAGAAAAGCTAGAAACGATGATTAAGAAGTCATGACACTGGTTTCCTGTCATGGGAAAGGAGGTGGGGGTGACGTGGCAAGCTTCTGGGGTGCCAGTAATGTTCGGTGTCCTAGTTCTTGACCTGAGTAGCAATTGGATGGATGTTCGCTTCATAATTATGCATTGAACTGTACAAGTTAGTGTTAAGTATTATATTTCACAATAAAGTGTTCAAAAACTGAATTCTAGTATATTATTAAGAAAAAAAGACATAAATGTACATAAGATGGTCTGAAAACATGCATTTCGGTGGGCTTATAGTGGTTAACTCTGGGTGACATCATAGTGAAAACGAAAAAAGTGTATTTTCTCGTTTTTCTACAATGAATAGGTATCCTTTTATTTAAAAAAGAGGAAATAGTTTATTTAAGTATTCATGTACATTTGATGGCTGCGTCTTGATTAGTCATCTTAGCCTGATAATTTAAACCATAAGCAATAGCAGCCAAAAACAGTTTAACTTCATTAGTCATCACTAACTGGATCAATAAGCAATATCATCATAGAGGAAAGATTGTTGTTGTCAGGGATTTCATTTTACTTAGATCCGCAATCAACACCCATGGAAGCAGCAGTCAAGAAATCGAACGACGGATTGCACTGGGCAAATCTGCTGCAAAAGACGTCTTTAAAGTGTTAAAAAGCAAAGATGTCACTTTGAGAACTAAGGTGCACCTGATCCAAGTCATGGTATTTTCAGGGGCCTCATATGCATGTGAAAACTGGACAGTGAATAAGGAAGATGGAAGAAGAATTGATGCCTTTGAATTTTTGTGTTGGCAAAGAATACTGAATATACCATGGACTGCCAGAAGAACAAACATATCTGTCTTGGAAGAAATATAGCTAGAACACTCCTTAAAAGCGAGGATGGTGAGGCTTGGTCTCAAGTACTTTGGACATGTTATCAGGAGGAACCAGTCCCTGGAGAAGGATATCATGCTTGGCAAAGTATAGGGTCAGTGAAAAAGAGGAAGACCCTCAACAAGATGGATCGACACAGTGGTCACAACAATGGGCTCAGACATAGCGTCAATTGTGAGGATGGCACGGGACCAGGCAGTGTTCCGTTCTGTTGTCCATAGGGTGGCTATGAGTTGGAAGCAACTCGACAGCACCCAGCAACAACAACAGTCATGACTGGCATCCTCACAGTTTCCCATTTATAAAGAAAAAAAAAACTAGTACATTCAATATTTAATTTAACAGTGTTCTTATTTAGCCTTAAATTAGATTTTCAGGGGAGCCGGATATGTTGGAGGGAAACAGAGTGAAATATTTGTGTTAGTGAAGTTGGAGGGCATAGAGGGCTAGAGAAAATGTAGGCTGGACTCAAGAAACAAACCCCCAGCCTCGTCCCTTGCCCTGCTGTCCGTGAACATGTCATCCCTTTCACACCTTGTACCTTTGCAAGTGAGGCAGTGCTGGTTCAGTGGTAGAATTCTCGCCTTCCATGCGGGAGACCAGGGTTCGATTCCCAGCCAATGCACCTCTTGCACAGCCGCCACCCATCTGTCAGTGGGTGCTTGAGTGTTGCTGTGATGCTGAACAGGTTCCAGCAGAGCGTCCAGACTAAGACATACTAGGAAGAAAGGCCTGGCGATCTACCTTTGAAAATCAGCTGGTGAAAACCGTATAGGTCGCAACGATTATGGGGATGGCACAGGACCGGGCAGTGCTTTGTTTCGTTCTGCATGGGGTCACCATGGGTCAGGGGCTAACTCAGCAGCAGCTAACGACAGTCAACCTTGCACATGATCCTCTCCGTTTATTGCTCTGACCTTCTTAGCGATTTTTCTTTATACTGCATGTCTCAGCTCAAACATCGTCTTCTCAGTGAAGCCTTACCTGGCTCCTCCTCCAGGCTCCCGGCAAGAATTCTTATCCAGACCTCCATGCTGGCACTTGCATTATCTTGTCATTATTTATTTACGTGTCCCACTAGCTGGTCAATTTCCGGAGAATTGGCTGTTTTCACCTTGGAATCTCCAGCCACTAAAAGCAAATGAAGTACAATGTAGCCACCTGGTAGATGCATATTGAATGAATGAGTGAATGAATGGATGAATAAGGGAATGCTTACGATCTGTCAAGGAAAGAGTAGCTGAGAAAATAAAAAGGGCTGATGCAGCATTTGAAGTAAAACTACAGGGTGCTTGTGTGAGGGTACCTATTTTGTACCGTGTTGTTATGGCAGGAACTTTAGACACTGATTTTCTAAATAGACTGTGTTAGGGATTGCCTTAGTCATCTAATGCTGCTGTAACAGAAATACCACAAGTGGGTGGCTTTAACAAACAGAAAGTTATTTTCTCACAGTTTAGGAGGCTAGAAGTCCGATTTCAGGGAACCAGCTCTAAGGGAAGACTTTCTCTCTCTGCCAGCTTTGGGGGAAGGTCCTTGTCTCATCTCAAGTTCTGTTTCTTGGTTCCTTGGTGATCTTCATGTGGCTTGGCATCCATCTTCCCTCATCTCTGTTTGCTTGTGCTTAATCTGCTTTTATATCTCAAAAGAGAGAGACTTTAAGACATACTCTACACTAATACTGCGTCATTAACATCATAAAGAAAAGCCATTCCCAAATGGGGTTGTTATAACCACAGATATAAAAAATAAAACAAAACAAACCTGTTGCCATTGAGCTGATTCCAACGGATAGGGACCCTGTTAGACAGAGTAGAACTGCCCCATAGGGTTTCCAAGGAGTGGCTGGTGAATTCGAACTGTCTACCTTTTGGTTAACAGCAAAGCTCTTAACCACTGTGCCACCAGGGCTCCAAACCACAGGCATAAGGTTTAGTATTTACAACACATATTTTTAGGGGACACAATTCATTTCATTACAGGGATTTTTTATTTACATGGGAGAGAGAAGTTAGTTCTAGAAAGCACAATGTTATTGTGCTCTTGAATTAATGTGAAAGTAAATTATGGGGCAGACTGAGACAATTAATCCAGACCATTTCTTTCTTTTTGGATTATTTAAGTAAAACAACCACAGTGAATAACACCCAGCTATCTATTCGTGTAGTTCAGAGTAGTTTTTCTGTCACTACTCAGGTACTGTATTCACATGTTCTTAGTATCTAATAGATCAGACAGTGTCTTGATCCCCAGGAGAACTGGATTGCTCTCTTCCTCAAATGCATCAAATTCAGAGTTTTACTCATTTTGCTTCAAACAGTGTACACAATGAGTTCTTATTACTCGCTTAGAACATGCGTGTTTATTACGTGGGGGGAGAGAGTTACCGGAGAAGAAACGAGAAGAAGAAAAGGTTTCAGAATGTCAGGAGTTCACCTATCTCAAGGTCGATCTCCTTTGCCACAGAGGAAGAACATAGTAAAGGTAACTAACTCACTTGTTTACAAGTATTCACTGAGTCTGCAGTCAATAGTGGGTAATTCTCATGGAGTGTATTGTCTAATGGGGATAAAGGAGCACTGGTGGTACAACAAACGGTTAAGTGCTTGGCTGCTAACTGAAAGGTCAGTGGTTCTAACCCACTAGCCACTCCACAAGAGAAAGACCCGGTGATCTGCTTCGATAAAGATTAAACCAAACCAAACCCATTGCCATTGAGTCAATTCCTATCCAGGTGCACTGGTTAAGCACTCGGCTGCTAACCAAAAGGTCAGTGGTTCAAACCCACCAGATACTCCATGGGAGAAAGATGCGGGTGTTTGCTTCCGTAAAGATGACAGCTTTGGAAACCCTATGGGGCAGTTCTGTAGGGTTGTTCTGAATATGGGTCCATAAAGATTGTAGCCTAGAAAACCCTATGGAGCAGTTCTACTCTGTCACATGGGGTCGCTATGAGTCGAAGTCAATTGATGGCACCTAACAACAACATTACAGGTCTAATTTTTGCAGATCTCTATCTGAGCATGTATCACATTGTATAGTAGTGACTTCAGGATCTGCTTTCTCTCAGACAATAATCTCATGAGGACACAGACCTCCCCTTACTCGCCTTTATATTTCCAGCTACAATGTCTACCCGAGAGCAGGTACATGACATAAATGGTTGTCGAAACGAAATGAACCTTAAATAGGTTATAACCCAGCCTTTTCTCAAGCATAGCCCAATATTCACATTGTTCTCCTCATTAACTCTGTTCTCCAAAATATCACATATTTCTTTTAATGATTAAAAAAAAAATTACTTTTGTAACAATAAACTGTTTTCCTTTTCTTCTTGTCCCTGCAACTCTTGGAATTCACTCTCTCTCTCTCTCTCTCATCCAGGTTTCTCTTTTATTTGATAGATTCTTATCTGGATAATGTTCCCTTTTTGTCATTCTGTTCAAGCCCTATAAATCTTCCTTTGAAATGTTCCCCCATTCAATTTGTCTTATAAACGACATCAGACTCCCCGTTTCCTGATTACATTATTCATTTTGTTCTGTTCACTCCTTCCCATTATTCTGGAAGGATCATAATGACTTGCATTGTTGCTGCGTTTTCATTTCATTCTTTTCCTTGCTCCTCTCCATCTTTCTTCCGTGGGCTTGTCGAGTTCCTTGTCTGGGGACGGCTCTGCAGGGTGGTGTGAGGGATTGGCCCATTACCTGTGCTTTCACAGGCTTACGGAGCAAAAACGTTAGTTCGAGGATAAAGCTTATTTCTTTTTTTTTTCCTTATCTTTTCTTACTTATACTGAGATTTGCTTGCAGGATTTTGCAGCCTATTATATTGAGGTTAAGAACTTTTAAAAATCCCTTTGGATTTTTTTTTTTTTTTACCTGCTTATTCCTCTTTATGAAAAAGTATATAGCCTTCTTCTAACCGTTATTTGAAATCTTTTTTTCATTTTGATGTGTTTAGTGAGCATTGTGAATTAACCATTGTCATTTGTCTTTTTTTTTTTTTTTTAAGATGACAGCTTCGTCCTCAGAGCTAGCCCATCATTCTTTATCGGGCAGCCGTGGGGCCAGACCTGCACAGTGACCTATCTTTTGTTCTCATGGCTCTGGTGCAAGTGGTCTTTGCCTTGTTGTTAGTTTCCGTCCAGTTGGCTCTGACTCATGGCAACCCCGTGTACAACAGAACGAAATGTTGCCTGGTCCTGTGCCACCTTCACAATCGTTGGTGTACTTGAGTTCTTTGCTGCGGCCACTGTGTGTTTCGCGTGCCTTCTAACCTAGGGGCTCATCTTCCAGCACTATATCGGACAATATTCTGTTGTGATCCATAAGGTTCTCATTGGCTGATTTTCAGAAGTGGATCGCCAGGCCTTTCTTCCTAGTCTATCTCAGTCTGGTCTTTGCCTTAAGCATCCATAATGGTCAGATGGTAGGTCATTTTTATGATGTCCAGCTCAAGAATAAAATGTAAAAGGGGGCTTCCGCTGGCTGTTGTCAAACCCACTCATATCATCGTGGAAGGCCCTTGCCCTTGTGAGAAACTGGGCTTTTACACTTTTCTGTCCTGAGGAATGTTTATGGATTGCCAGGCAGCACCTTTCACCTCAGGTCTTGGGATGATCTTTGCTGCCTTTTTTATGTTGGGACATTTTAGCACAATTTGGGTATGTAGCAATGGTCTGAAACTGGGTGAATATCATGAGTGACCATGTTGGAATTAAACTCTGTGGACTTCTCTGAGATCCGAGTGAGGCTGACACTCCCACCCCATCCCGCCACCTCCTCCCATCCCAGAAGCTCCAGTGGTGAGGCTCTGCGTGTTGTGTGTATATATTCTTGCATAGAGCTCTGCATCTCTGTGTACATGAAGTGCAGAAGGAGTCGTTTTGAGCAGTAAATAATCCCCCGAGAGAAAAACTTGTGTATTTTTTAATTAAGGAGGTATTTTCTTTGGCTGGCATTGTATTTTTTAGTTCTTGTTTGGTTGCAAGTTATAGGAACTCAGTTCAGACTGCCTTAGGCAAAAAAGAAAAAGAGGAAGGGGCAGAGGAATATTTGGCTCATGTAACTGAGAAGTCCAGGTGGTGATGCTTGCTTCAGGTCAGGCTGTGTCCAGGTATGTAGACAGTCACTATGAATTGGTTTCCACCTTTTGGCCCTCCTTCCTTCTCTATTGGCTGCTTCCCCAAGGGGGACGGGGATGGCCAGCAGCAGCTCCAGGCTTATGTCCTGCCAGCTTAGGCATCCTGCAGAAGGAGCACTCTTTCAGGAATTCCAGCAAAATTCCCAAGGTAGGGCTCTCATTGTCCCAACCGGAATCTTGTTTCTTTCTCACACCAGCATGGAATGCAACATGGAATGCTGCAGAGCTGTGATTGGGTAGGCCTAGGTCACATGCCTACCTCCAGATCCAGGAATGTCAGCCCACCAACCACATGGACCAAGTAGAGGGAGGGGCTGGTTCCCACGGGTCAGCATGGGTGCAGTTGAAAGAAGCTGGTCAGGCCAGCCAACAAACATCTGTTAGAGGCATACAGTCTGCACTATGGAAATTTATGCGTTCGAACTGTGGTGCTGACAAAGAATATTAAATATATCGTTGACTGCCAGAAGAATGAATAAATCGGCCTTAGAAGAAATATAACCAGAATGTTCCTTAGAAGTAAGGATGGCAAGACTTTGGCTTGCTTGCTTTGAACATGTCTTCAGAGAAGACCAATCAGTACTGAAGGCCACCAAGTTAGGTAAAGTGGAGGGTCGGTGAAAGTGAGGGAAACCCTCCATGAGACGGATTGACACAACAGTCGTAACAATGGACTGGAGCATGCCAACGGTCAAGAAGATGACGCACGACCGGGCAGCGTTTCATTCTGTTGTACATGGGGCCACCGTGAGTTAGAGCCAACTCGACCACAGCTAATAATAACAGCAAGGGGAAAGAAAACAGAAAACCAGGTAGGATCTGAGGAAAGATTTCCTCCTGAGGAAAGGATTCAGGAAATTAAGAAAAGCTTCATAAGTGTCAGGGACTCAGAGGACTGGTATAGACCAAGCGATTAGTGCCTTTTTGATGAGCCAAAGGAGTTTCCTCATTTATTCCTTCAGTTGGACGAGGGAGGTCATGGCGGCTTAGACTCTGCAGAAGTGGCAGAGGTGATGGGGGTGGTCAGATGTGGGGGTTATTCTGAGAGGAGAGCTGGCAAGTTTTGCTGATAGACTGAAGGTGAGAGGGGAAATGAAATAAATAAAGGTGGCTTCTGGATTTTTTGGCCTAGGCACAGTGAGTGAATGATGATTTATTGGAAATGCAAAAGGCTGAGGGCGAGTTAACTAAATGCCCTAAAGTATATTGAGCATAGGATAAAAAGGAATAGGAGGAAGAAGACAAACAAGAATTCCGGTCTTGGAGGAGTGAATCAGCAAGACTGCTCAAAGGAAGTAAAACAGAGGAGATGATGATAAGTGTGAGGGTGAGGGCGTCCCTGGGTGGCACAACCAGTTAACGTGCTCAGCTGCTGAAGAAAGGCCAGGCAATCTCCTTCTGAAAAATCAACCATTGAAAACCCTGTGAGGCGCAGTTCTACTCTGACACACAGGGGGTTACCACAAGTTGGAATTGGCTAATGACAACTGGCTTGGTTTTGTTTTGTTTTTGTTTTAATGTGGCTGGAAGAGCAGGAAGGCAGTGGACAAGGATGGAAAGTGGGTGAGCTAGGTCTGATAGAGTGGGGTAAGTGGTAGCAAAATCAGGCCAAAGGGGAAGCACAAGAGAGAGGGAGGTTGAATCTAAATTGCTGCCTCCCTCTCCAAATCCCGAGAAAGGTCCTTTCTCCCAGTGCTATCTGCACACGCATGCACATATACTTGCATGCACACATATGTGTAAATAGTACATAATAGTGTTTTTTAAAAGCTGTAGAAGGAAATGGAGCCCTGGTGGCATAGTGGTTAAGAGCTCAGGCTGCTACCCAACAGATTGGCGGTTCGAATCCACCAGCTGCTCCTTGGAAACCCTATGGGGCAGTTCTACTCTGTCCTATAGGGTCACTATGAGTTGGAATTGACGTGACCGCAACAGATAGAGGGAAGCATTGACATATTTGAGCATATTAAAGTTTAAAACTACAGTATAATGAAGGATACTGTAAATAAGTTGAAAAGTAAGTAAGAGACTGGAAAATATAACTTATATAACAAATAAATGTCTGGAATATACGAAGAGCTCTTACATTAAGAAGAAAATGGGAAAGAGTTTAATTAAGCAATTCACAAAGAAATGCACGTGATCCTTATGAAAATACTCTCAGTGTCTGGCAAAACTTTAAATGATTGAGACTTCAGGGTTGGCAGGGTGTGGGGCATGGAGAAAGAGTTGCTCTCTACACTGTTGGTTGGGAGTGTAAATTAGTGGAAGCTTTGGAGGACAATTTGTGTCTAGCAATGTTCTGGGGCAGTGGTGGATCCATGGTAGAATTCTCTCCTTCCATGCGGGACACCCGGGTTCAATTACTGGCCAGTGCACCTCAAGTACAATCACCACCCATCTGTCATTGGAAGCTTGTGTGTTGCTATGATGCTAAACACGTTTCAGCAAAGTTTCCAGAGTAAGACAGACTAGCAAGAAAGGCCTGGTGACCTACTTCCAAAAATCAGCCAGTGAAAACACTATGGATCACAGTGATTCCATCTACAACTTATCATGGGAATGGCACAGCACCAGGCAGGATTTCATTCCATTGTGCATGGGGTGGCCATGAGTCAGGGGCCAACTTGACAACAGCTAACAACAGCAATATTCAAAGTGAATATACTCTTACTCCAGCAAAACTAATTCTGTGCATCTGTTGTCTCAAGATACTGGTACATGTGTAGAAAGGAACAAGTAGAAGAAGAATGTTTATTGTAACACATTTAGCTATTTTAACAGCTAGAACTTGGAAGCAATATGAATGTTCATTAGTAGGAGGATGGTTAAATGCATTATGGTACGTCTTTGCCCATTAATATGGTGTAGCATTTTTAAAAGATCAATAAATAGATATGAAAAACATCTCAAAAAAACAAACAACAACCAAAAAAAAAAAAAAAGGTGGTTAAGTAAAAAGAAATTGCAGAGTTTGATTAATTTATTTAACTAATTAGCTATATTTGTATATAAGGAGCCCTGGTGGCTCAGTAGTAAAGCACTTGGCTGCTAACCAAAAGGTTGCTGGTTTGAACTCGCCAGCCACTCGTCGGAAGAAAGATGTGACAGTCTGCTTCTGTAAAGATTACAACCTAGGAAACCTTATGGGGCAATTCTACTCTGTCACACTGGGTCACTATGTGTCGGAATCAACTCAATAACACCCAGCAATAACAACATATATTTATAAATACATAGAGAAAGATCTGGAAGAATGAAGACCGAATTGTTAGCAGCAGTTACCTCTGGAACGAAGAGTGAGGTGGCAGGGTTGGGGGAAGTGGGGCATTCATGTTCTGCATCTACTTGAACAACCACCAAGCTTTATTTCTGAAGTGACAGAACAGTACGCTGGAGTGTAAGCAGGTCTAAAATTTAAAATAAAAAACAACTATTGCCATGGAGTCAATTTGACTCATAGTGACCCTACAGGACAGAGCAGAACTGCCCCATAGGGTTTCCAAGGAGCGACTGGTGGATTCGAACTGCCGACCTTCTGGTTAGCATCTGAGCTATGTATGTTGTTGCTGTGTGCCATCAAGTTGATTCTGACTCATAGCCACCTCATGTGACAGAACAGGACTTCCCCGTAAAGTTTCCTAGGCTGTAATCTTTACGGGAGCAGATTGCCAGGTCTTTCTCCTGCAGAGCTGCTGAATGGGTTTGAACCACCAGCCTTTCAGTTAGCAGCCAAGTACTCAACCATTGTGCTATCGGGGCTCCTTCTAGGTGCGTGTAGGTCCGTGTTATTTCTCTAGTGTTCCACTGTTCCTTGCCTTTCTGCCTAAGGCAATACGAAGGTGAGAGTCTGTGCCAACCCTACGAAGGAGGAAATAGCACTGCCCTCCACGTGTCCCTGCCTGTGATTTGAGGAGCATCACCACCCATTCTATCACCCACACTCTGGCTATCCCAGGAGCCCTGGTAGTACAACAGCTATGCGCTCAGCAGTTCGGACCCACGGGGTTGCTGTGAGTCAGAACCGACTCGAAGGCACCCGACAACAACAAAACCCAGCTCTCCCGTTCAGCTTCAGCCAGCTCCAACAGCAGGGTCCGGGAAGGCTCAGCTGCAGCCGGGAAAGCTAACAGCTCTCTGGGTCATCTCTGTGGACAGTTGCATGGAAATCAATTAGAGTCAGACTCTGTGCCCTGTGGAGCGGCTTTCAACGAATCTGAAGTCATTAGCGGTTATGTTCAGCTACAGCTTCCTTCCTTCCGAAAGGCCTGTGGTGGCAGTGACCTCCAGGGAGGAAGACCTTTGTTGTCAAGTCGGAGACAGCAGTGTACTTATTCCTCCGGTCACTCAAAACTAAAACTCTTTTGCTGTAGACAAGTGTGTCCTTCCTCAGGTACAGGGGGTGGTGACCATAGCAACAGATCACCCCAATATTATCTTTTTGTCCTGTTTGCCTTTTTTAAGTTGCCCTTGCTTATGTTACTGTGTCCATTTTAGCTAACTTACTTTATTTTCTTTTTATTTCTTCTTTTCTTTTTTAACTGTATACAGGGACAAAGAAAGAAGCACAAAAAGATCAAGATGCTCATAAACCTGCTGTTTCATCTCCTAAGAGGGTCGCAGCTTCAACCACCAAGCTCCATTCACCAGGTATTTAAGCAATGTGAGCTCTGTTATTGGGGGGGAAGACTTGAACTTAGCATTTACTGTATTCAGATGTCATTAACGGAGCAACGCTAGCAGCTAGAATGCATGGTTGTTTCTGTGCTTGACATACATAGGCCGAGGTTTTCTGACTCTAGATTAAATTCACGAATGCTTGGCATAGTTTTACCTTAAAAAAGATGTTAATATGCTGTGTTTAAATGGGAGAATCTTGTTTGTGCTGGAGTTGTTGCTGTTTGGTGCTGTGGACTTGATTTTTGACTAATGGCAGCCTCATGTGTCATGGATTGAATTGTGTCCCCCAAAAAATGTGTGTAGCAACTTGGCTAGGTCATGATTCCCAGGATTGTATGATCGTGTTATCTGATGTGATTTACTTATGTGTTGTAAACTCTATCACTATGATGAGGTTATATGTGATCTCCTCACGTGTTGTAAATTCTATCACTGTGATGAGGTTATGCTGACGTGGTTTACAAAATTAGATAGTGTCTTAATCCAGTCTCTTTTGAGATATAAAAGAGAGAAGTGAGCAGATACACATGGGAACCTCAAACCACCAAGAAAGCAGTGCCAGGAGCAGAGCGCGTCCTTTGGACCTGAGGTTCCTGCGCAGAGAAGCTCCCAGACCAAAGAAAGACTGATGACACGGACCTTCCTCCAGAGCCGACAGGGAAAGCGTTCTCCTGGAGCTGACGCCCTCAATTTGGACTTGTAGCCTACTGGACTGTTAGAGAATCAACTTCTCTTTGTTAAACCCATCCGCTTGTGGTATTTCTGTTGGAGCAGCACGAGATGACTAAGACACCATGTGACAGAGCAGAGCTGTAATAGCAGGAGGCTGTAATCTTTATGGGAGCAGATTTCCAGGTCTTTCACCCGCAGAGCCGATGGTTGGGTTCAAACTGCCGACCTCTTGGTTCGCAGCCAAGCTCTTAACCATTGCATTACCAGGGCTCTTTTGTGTTGGAGTATCTCTGTGCTATTTCAACAGCGTGTAGAAGCAGTTTGTAATTGAAAAATGGACTTTGAATATCTAACATTGAGAGATGTTTTCTAAAAGGATAAAAAAGAAAAACAGTGGATATCAAAGTTTGTTACTTTGTCAATGAGGAAGGCATTTATTCACATTAAGATATGAATAAGGTAAGTAATGTCACTTGGAAGTTGAAAATCCTTTATTATGAATAGCCATATTGTTAAGACTTTAACCCCAACATAGGACAATATGCAAAATAACCTCAAAAGGTTTTCTTCAGGCATAAAAATAGTAGCAACAATAGTGGTTAATGTTTGAGGTCTTACTCTCTGCTAGGCACTGTCCTAAGTTCCTTAAATGTATGAGCTTATTGAATGCCCACAATAACTCTGTGACATGGGTACATGTGAGGAAACTGAGGCACAGATATTTTCATTGATTTTCCCAAAGTCACGGGTCTAAGTATTAGCGCCTTGATTTGAATCCAGCCAATCCGAATCCCAACCCTGCCTTCTTAGCCGCTACACTATGAACCAAGGAGCCCTGGTAGTGCAACGGTTAAGTGCTCAGCTTCGAACCGAAACGTTGACAGTTTGAACCCACCAGCCGCTCCACAGGAGAAAAAACTTGGCAATCTGCTCCCGTAAAGATTACAGCCTAGGAAACCCTATGGGGCAGTTCTACTCTGTCACATGGGGTTGCTATGTTGGAATCAGCTCGACAACACACACACAACAGCACTATGAACCAGAAAGCTTGGAGAATAGACAAATTAGCAAAATTTCTGGTTAATTAAAAATGTCTGGGAAAGAGGCGGAAGCCATGCATGTGAGGGTCAGGAGACAAAGCCTGGTGCCTGAATAGGGTGCGAGGTCAGATCAGAGGACACAGCCTAAATCTGGATCTTCTAAAAGGGTACACCCTTGCTGGATGAAATAGGAAGAAAAAGAAGACACGCCCTGTAGAAGGAGACTTGCCTGTTGCCGACTCTGGCTTTGAGAGAAGGGGAAAAGCATGCCCTTAGGAATTCCTAGGAGCCTGGTGGTGCAGTGGTTAAACGCTTGGCTGCTAATCGAAAGGTCGGGAGTTCAAACCCACCAGTGGCTCTGCAGGAGAAAGATGTAGCAGTCCGCTTCCATAAGGATTTATGCAAACAGTTAACATGCTCTGCCGCTAACGGAAGGTTTGGAGGTTTGAGTCCACCCAGAGGCGCCCTGGAAGAAAGCCCTAGTGATCTACTTCTGAAAAATCAGCCATTGAAAACCCTGTCAAAGTCCACAAGAAACTCAGTACCTGAGCTCCTTGTGTGTACCTGCTGGGTGCCAGTCTGCAAGAAGCAGAGTTCCTTCCTGCTGTGATGCAGATCAAACTCATTAAGTGCTTTTTATTCAACTGCGAAGCTATCAAAGTTGTGTCACATAATTTTGTCCTTCTTGTTTACAGGTGTGAAGGTCACAGGCCTTCCCTGATGTTATAAACACTCAGGTTCCAATGCTGCCCTGTTTGTTTCTGTATCAGTTACGCTTTCTAGCTTGAAAATTAAACCAAGCCTTTCCAGTCATTAGAATTCTCGAGATAGTGGCTGCATGGCTGCAGATGAATTTATTATATTCTCTTCCATTTTCAAGGGCTGCATTCTCCCTGATGCTCAGCCTTTGCATGCAAATTATTTTCATATGCCTTTGTGGTAATGTCAGGTTGCGGGCATTCTCCTGGGGGCCTTAGAGTAGCCAGTTACCACTGGGATCATCGTAGACTCCATCTGCCTTAGGCTAGAGTTATGCAGCCAGGAGGATGGACGAAAAAAAATGGTAACTGGGACAAGGTTTAGACAGGAGGAGGATATTCTAGATTTTGAGTACCCGCCCAAACCTGTGCAACCTGGGAGGGATGTCGGATTCAGCAGTGTGCCGAAGTGGGGGAGAGCCCTGGGTGGGAGTCAGAAGACCTGAACTCCAGACCAGGCTCCGCCAACTTGACAGTGGATTGCCTAAGCACAGGGAGGCCCTTTCTTCTCACTGCGCCTTATTCAAGGAGCCCTGGTGGTGCAAAGGGTTAAGCACTCAGCTACTATCTGAAAGGTTGGTGGTTCGAACCCACCCAGCATCTCTGCAGAATAAAAGACCTGGCCTTCTGCTCCCATAAAGATTACAGCTTAGGAAACCCTATGGGGCAGTTCTACTTTGTCACATGGAGTCACTGTGAGTTGAATCGACTGAGCGGCACCCAACAACAGTGACTACTCCTCTTCATCCACAGAGTAGGCGGATGAATGTTGTCAAATATTTTGGTGCCCCCCCAAAACATATGACATGAAGGGTACATATGAAATCAGCTCTGTCTGTAGGTCATGGCAAGACATTGATCTAGGTATTTCTGCTGATATATTTCACGTAGAAGAGGAGCATTGGGGATAAGATGCATTCACAGTTGACGAGTTTACAAGGGCTAGTCAGTAAAAAACTGGTATTTCTTTTCTTTCAGTCACTGCATTTAAAGATTCTAAAACCATCGATAAGTCCTGTTTTGAAGATCTTTATTGACTAGTATCAGAGTGCCCAGGTGGCACAAATGGTTAAACACTAGGCTGCTAACCAAAAGAATCCATCCAGAGGTGCCTCAGCAGAAAGACCTGGCAATCTGCTTCTGAAAAATCAGTGCAGTTCTACGCTGACACACGTGGGGTCGCCATGAGTCGAAGTCAGCTCGGCAGCAACTGGCTTATTTACTAATTTCAGTTTCCTAGTTCAGCTGTGTGAGAATTAGAAAGATATGGTAGGAGGCTAGAGCTTTGCTTCTCTGTAAAGAGACCACACACTGATAAGTAGGCTCTACCTAGCTGCTGAGTGAAGTCAAAGCCGGCCTGCTTTGAAATTGCTATGAAACTACCCCAAAAGCAATATAACTATCTCAAGGAACAGGGAAGGAGGTGATAAAAAATATTCTAGCACCTGGAGGGGTCCTCTGGGGACATGACATACCCCTTACTTGAAGCATGCATGGTGACCCTTCCAGAGAAGTGTGGGCCTAGCAGGTCAGAAATGAGTCCCACCGTCATGTCTCACCTCAGCGCCACTGTCTGCTCGAGGAACTTGTTGTTCACATGTGATCCCTGCCCACCAGAAGATTTCCATCTGATAGTCTCATGAGCTCTGTCTTACTTATCTAGTGCTGCTATAACAGAAATATCACAAGTGAGTAGCTTTAACAAACAAAGTTATTTTCTCACAGTTTAGGAGGCTAGAAGTCTGAATTCAGGCTGCCAGCTTTAGGGGAAGGCTTTCTCTCACTGTTGGCTCTGGAGGAAGGTCCTTGTCTCTTCTGAGTTTCTGCTTCTGGGCCATCTTCATGTGGCTTGGCATCTCTCTTCCCCGTCTCTGCTCTGCTCGTTTAATCTCTTTTATATCTCAAAAGACACACCCTACACTAATCCTGCCTCACAGTGGCAGTATCACCCTGTCACCCACTGCAATATCTCATAGTGTCACCTCCCCCCCATGGACCTCCTCCCATACCAGACCATACAGAATCCTTAGTAATGTTTTTGTACTAATGTTACTTGTAAATCGTAATTCCCGTCTATCACTGAATGTAATGACAAAATTAAAATTACACCTTTAAATTATAATATCATACGCATAGCCTAAAGGTATTTACATTTACATAGTTTCATGTGGTTAAAGTGAAAATTTGGTAAGAAAATGATAGAATTCAAAGTAAAAATGTTTAAGAACTACATCAAAACTATGTTCATTTTAACGTTAAACTTTACGTTACATGAGATACATTCTTGGATTAGGTTTGCATAATCAATAACAGCCCAATAATGTAGGAGTTGTAGACAAATGCATATGGAAATATATTCATAAATGAAATAATACCATAAAAATAAACAGGAACAAATACATAAGTGTCATGGATTGAATTATGTCCCCCAAAAAAATGTGTGTATCAATTTGGCCGGGCCATGATTACTGGTACTGTGTGGTTTTCCTATATGTTGTAAATCCTGCCTCTGTGATGTTAAGGAGGGAGGATGGGCGGCAGTTGTGTTAGTAAGGCAGGACTCAGTCTACAAGATTGGATTGTATCCTGAGGCAATGTCTTGAGATATAAAAGACAGAAGTGAGCAGAGAGACAGGGGGACCTCATGCCATCAAGAAAGCAGTGCCGGGAGCAGAGCGCATCCTTTGGACCGGGGTCCCTGCGCAGGGAAGCTCCTAGTCCAGGGGAACACTGAAGAGAAGAAGGCCGACAGAGAGAAAAAGCCTTCCCCTGGAGCTGATGCCCTGAATTTGGACTTTTAGCCTACTTTAACTGTGAGGAAATAAATTTCTCTTTGTTAAAACCATCCACTTGTGGTATTTCTGTTATAGCGGTGCTAGGTGACTAAGACAATAAGCATTTTAGCAATTAGTAAACATCTCGACTAAATCAGAAAGTTCCTTTTCTGGCTTTCAAAGAACTTAGGAATTACTTCATTGAAATCAATGCTCTTTGCTAATTTACTTTTTAACGTGTCCACTATTTTTTTAAACCATAATTCAAACTCAAACCCTGAAATTTTCATTGAAGTCAGATATATATTTGCAAGACAGTGATTTTTTAAAGAAAATTAAAAAGGATTAAAATATTTTTAAAAACTGAAATTAAGATTTCAGTTATATTTCTAAACATGTGTCAAACATAGCATTTCCCCCACTTAATGTTTCAAACTGTCAGTTTCTGTATTTAGTTATCGAAGAGTTCTATAATCAATAATTGTTACACATGTAAGTTTATTATTGATTTTAATCACAGAATATGTCATATATATAGCTGTAAACTGCTTAAATGTAGTATTTCTTAGATTATATGAATACTAACAACAAAACGGTCTACATTGAATTACAACATTATTAGTTACAGAATTATTAGTAACTGAGCAGAAGGCTTTTCTGATATTTCTCCTTCTTTTCCTTTAATTACTACTTCATTCTCAAAAAAAGTTATTTATATAGGTTCACTAATACTAATTACCAGAATATTATAGCTAAAATACAATAAAATTTGACAAAATCAGCGACTATAAAAACACCAGCAGCAACAAAAACAGTGCATGTTGTAGCACATGCAGACAAAACCATGCGATTCAAAGCGTCATTGTAATTGAGTAATAATGATAGTCTAACTAGAGTGTATTAGAAGGTTCAAAAAGTAAACCATGGAGTTTTAGCCTTGTAGATATTTGATACATGTAAGCTGGGCTTACAAAAAGTATGTGTTGTTATAACTAACTACAGAGATAGGCTTTGTCTCTCTGTTGGCTCTGTGGGGAGGTCCTTGTCTCTTCTGAGCTTCTGCTCCTGGGCAATCTTCATTTGGGTTGACATCTTCTTTCCCCATCTCTGCTTCCTTGCTTGCTTGTTTAATCTCTTTTAGATCTCAAAAAAGATTGACTCAAGATACACCCTACATCAATCCTGCCTTTTTAACATAACAAAGACAATGCATTCGCAGATGGGTTTATAGCCACAGACACAGAGGTCAAGAGTTACAGCACATATTTGTGGGGGACACAATTCAATCCATAACGTTCCACCCTTTGGCCCCCTAAAATTCATGTCCTTCTCCACATGCAAAACACATCTACCCCATCACCTCATCCCAAAGTCTTCAATCCACTCCAAGTCCAAAATCTGATCATCTGAATCATCTAAATCATATATGGGTGAAACTTTAGGCGTATTCCATCCTGGGGCAAAATTCCTCTTCATCTGGGAACCTTGAAATCTAGACTACAAGTTGTTTGCTTCCAAAGTTCAATGGCAGAGCAGGCACCAGGTAGGCATTTCCATTACAAATGGGAGGAATTGGAGGGAAAGAAGGATAATAGGCATCAAGCGAGTCCAAAACCCAGCAGAACAAATTACATTAGCTCTCAAGGCTTGAAAATAATCTTCTGTTCTCCAAGACCATCTGGGCAACAGTCCCACTCTCCAGATTCTAGGTGTTGGCCATGCCCTCTGGATTCTGGGTGGAGGCCCCTCAGCCCTGGACTTCAGCTCTGCCTTCCAGGCTAACTAGGATGGCAACTCTGCTCTGTTGGCTTTGGGCCGCCCCATTCTCCTAGTCCATCTGAGTGACATCCCCACCACCTCGACCCCAGCAGGCCCCATTCTTCTGCCTCTTGGGCATGGCAGCCCCACTCCCTCAGCTCTGGGCAGCGGCCCCATCCCCCGGCACACCTTAACAGCAGCCCCACACTCCAGAACCAAGTTGGTGAAGATCTGAAGATCTGACTCTTTGAAACCTAGAAGGCTGGGCCCCACCCTTTGAGATCCATGAGACCGTGTCCCCACCCTTTGAAACCTAGAAGGACCTGCTTCCTGTGCTCCTTGCAACAGTTCTGCTGTTCCAGGGATACTCCTTTTCTTTTCTTGGAGGACAACAGATGTAATTCCTTTGGCCTGTTTCCTGCCTGTAGAATTCCAAAAGGCAGACAACTTTCCTTCCTTTTATTCTTTCTCTCTCCCCTTCAGTCTAAGCTAATGGGTTTTCTGCTGTGGTGGTTAATTAGATCCATCAGTCACAGGCTTAATCTCTTTAAGAAAATATTGTGTAGCCACATACCTGGTGAACATTCCAGGACATGTGTCCTTAGTTTGTACAACAAAATTTTCCAGATCTTTAAGTTCTGTTTTCATTTTGCACAGTTCATTCTCTTCCCTTTTGCATTTTACTATAAGTGGCAAGTTCATCATTTACAAAATTCTACCTTCCACCAAACATTTGAACATAATTCAGACGAGTTCTTTGCCACTGCATAAAAAGTATCGCTCTTCCTCCACTGTCCAATCACGTGTTCATCATTTTCTGTTAAAACCTCACCAGGAGCACGTTTAACATCCACATTTCTAGCAACATTCTATTGATGGTGCCGTATGTATTCCCTAAGACAATAGAGACTTTCTCTGTAGCCCTCCTCACTTCCTTCTGAGCCTTCACTAGAATTGCCTTTGACGTTCATAATTCTACAAACCATCCTTTCAAGGCAGTCTAGGTTTTTACTATTAGACATCTTAAAATTCTTCCAGCTTCCACCCATTACCCGATTCCAAAACCACTTCCACATTTTAGGTATTTGTTACAGCAGCACCCCCACTTCCCGGTACCAAATTCTGTTTTAGTTATCTAGTGCTACTATAACAGAAATACCACGAGTGGGTGGCTTTAACAAATCGAAATTTATTTTCTCATAGTTTAGGAGGCTAGAAGTCTGAATTCAAGGTGCCAGCTCTAGGGGAAGGATTTCTTTCTCTGTCGACTCTGGAGGAAGGTCCTTGTCTGTTTGAGCTTTTGCTCCTGGGAGATCTTCATGTGGCTTGGTGTGTCTCTTCCCCCATCTCTGCTCTGCTTACTTAATCTTTTTATATCTCAAAAGAGATTGACTCAAGATACACCCTACATTCATCCTGCTTTATTAACATAATAAAGACAACCCATTCCCAAATGAGATTATAACCACAAGCATAGAGGTTAGAATTTACAAGACATATTTTTAAGGGACATAATTCAATCCATAACAAGTCCCTTCCCTCCTAAGCAGATTTCCATTTTAGCTTCATTATATGCAGGCTTTCTAGAGAAGAAACCAAAAACAAGAAAAATGTCCCTTTATTTTTTTTTCAAGCAGCCTCAACAGCTGCTTTTTTTTCTTAACTCGATAAAAATATATATAACACAACTTTTGCCAAGTCAACATTCTTCAGGTGTGTAGCTTCAAAAAACCCATTGCCATCGTGTCGATTCTGACTCACAGCAACCTTATAGGACAGAAAAGAACTGCCCCATAGGCTCTCCAAGGCTGTAAATTTTACAGAAGCAGACTGCTACATCTTTCTCCCATGAGCAGCTGGTGGGTTTCAGCTGCCGACCTTTCAGTTAGCAGCTGAGTGCTTAACCACTGTGCTACCAAGGCTCCTTCTGTATAGCTTACTAATATCAATTACATTAATCTGTTGTGCAACAGTTACCCTTAATTGATGCCAAAATTCTCATCACCGTAAACAGAAACTTACAATGGCTCCTCTTCTTCCTCTCCTTCCTGCCCCTGGTAACCACTAATAAACTTTGATCTGTATTTATTTATGAAGCAGTTCTACTCTGCACAGACAGAATCGACTTGACTGTAAACCAACAGCAACAGGTCACAACAGTACAGGTTAATCACTTCCTGACCAGTACTTTGTAAGTTATGCAAGCACTTTGTGATTATATGATATCACCTTTGCCGGACCTCTCAGACAGAGAACCCCCTTTACTTATTTATTTTTTAAATAGTATTTTATTGTGTTTTTGGCAAAAGTTTACACAGTAAATTAGGTTCCACTTTGACACGTCAGGAGCAAAAAAGTAAGAAGGAAACCAAAGTCTCAGAGAAGAACCAAGTCTACAGGGCTAATAGCCTACACGAGCCACGGCCCCATCTATCCTGAGACTGTAAGAACTAGATGGTGCCCAGCTACCACTACCGACATTTCTGATTAAGGGCACAATGGATGGACGCTGATAGAAGGGGAGAAAAATGTGGAACAGGACTCAAATTCTTAAAAAGTCCAGACTTACTGGACCAGAGGACTCCCTAAGATTATCGCCCTGACATATCCTTTAAACTTGGAACCAAAGTTATCCCTGGAGATCACCTTTTAGAGAAATAACAGATTGGCACACAAAATAAAGGACATTACCTATATGTAGGATGCTTCACTAAACAAACCATCTACATGGGACCAAAAGGTCAACCCACTTTAATTTTAATGGTTCTGAAATAGAGGAAGCTGGCTGTGTGTCCATCAACTCTCTGTCCCCAGGATGAGGCAGGATCCTGGGCTGCTGGCGTCATACACCATCTGGGAATGGGCTGACCCCTGGGCAGATAGGAAAGTCACTGACAGAACAATCCTTCAGGGAGTTGAGAAGTATATAGAGGGAATTAGAAACTGATGGCACAAGAAAGAATACTGTTTTTTGGGAAAGACAGCTGACGGTAAGTGATTGTTGGTCCTAGGCAAAGTTCAATTTGATATATTTGGAAAATGGCAGCACCCATTCCAACTAAAAGCAATGGAGAACTTTTTCTTCAGTATTTCCTTTCTAAAGTCTTCACAGTTGGCATGAGCCTTGGTCTGTGCTGGTAAAGTGACTGGGTTATCAGATGTCCAACCAACCAGGAGTCCCAAACAGTTCTTGGTTCCTAGATAATTCGTTGTCACAAAGGACTAAGTGTGCACTTGATGTGTTGATCCCAAAAGCTGGCGTTGTCAGGGGACCCCCTGTCTTGGCTCAGGACACCAGTTTCTTGGTGGTCCCAGTATTACAAATGCAGACCAGTGTGCTGGCATTTCAGAGAACACTGGGATTTTGAGTGTGTGAATGAAAGTAATGAAATAATGACGTCAATATCAAAATAAGCACCAAAAGGAGGATTTCAGTGAATCCTGAGAAGTTGTCTGTTTACCATTGAGCATAATTGCTAGCCTAATGATGATGAGGTTAACCCCTTGGCTGCTAATTGAAAACTTGGCGGTTCAAACCCACGCAGCAGCTCCGTGGGAGAAAGACCTGGCAATCTGCTTCTGTAAAGGTTACAGCTTAGAAAACTGTATGGGGCAGTTCTGCTGTGACATTTGGGGTTGCTATGAGTCAGAATCGACTCCATGGTTCCTAGCAACAAAAACAACATCAATGAAGGTCCCCTGCTGGGGCAATGGTTAAGAGCTCAGCTGCAAAACAAAAGGTTAGTGGTTAAAACTCACCCAGTGGCTTCACTGGAGAAGATGGCAGTCTGCTCCCAGAGAGATTACAGCCTAGAAAACCTTATGGGGCAGTACTACTTTGTCACCTGGGGTCACTATGAGTGGGAATCAACTCGATGGTATTCAGCAACAACGGTGATGATGATAGTAGGTCCTTCTGGCCATTCCACCCAGGGATAAATCTGAAGGCCAAAATATACAGCAGTACGGGTACTTACTAAGGTCCACAAGCTTATAGGCGACTTGATGTGCCACAGATTGCAATTAGCTTTAATTCACTGAACTGAAAGTATGCTGAATTATTTCCTGTAGATTTCTAGAAGAAATGCCTTCTATTGTAATGGTGTCAGGCAGCTGGTACCTCAAGACATTAATTAAAATGCTGGAGTGTTTTATAAAATCATCAGCCACAATAATCATGAAAAAATCCACCATAGCTCAAAATTTCTCACCTTTTGTTGGTGATATGTTCTTGGTAAGTTATTTTTATTTTATTGCCAATGTTGAGAATGCTAAACTGAAGTAAATATTAAAGTTAATTTGCCAACTATGTGCAAGTGAATTTTCTGGACCATTATGAACCCTACTCTGATAAACACAGCAGAATGCATAATAAAGTTGTAAGAAGCAGTGATTTCACATTCTACTATTCCATTAAGCCATAATAATTTAAGATCTATACATGTGAGGTCATATTTCAATTATCACCTCCTATTTGAGAAGAAAATCTCTGACGACTTTTTAAGAGGAGGAAGAATTTAATTAAATTTAGCATAGTTATCATTAAATTGGCCTTGGTGGTGCAGTAATTAAGTGCCCAGCTGCTAACTGAAAGGTCGAACCCACCAGCCGATCTGCAGGAGAAAGATGTGGCAGTGTGCTTCCATAAAGATTACAGCCTTAGAAACCCTATCGGGCAGCTCTACCCTGTCCTATAGGGTCACTATGAGTTGGAATCAACTTGACAGCAACGGGTTTGATATTTGGTTTTCGGGTCATTCAGTTAACAATCAGAAGTATCTAGATCAGTTAACCACCTTCCCCCTTAAAAGATGAGATCACTTGTGTCTTTTCAAGCTTATTCCTCTGCTATGTATCAGTGTATCAGGTACTGAAGAGGCTACCTTTTCTTTTTTTTTTCCCTACCATGTTTTGATTTGTAATATATGTTACCAGTTTGCTGTCCAGTCAGTTCTGACTCATGGCAACCCCATGTGTGCCAGAGTAGAACTGTGCTCCATAGGGTTTTCAGTGGCTGATTTTTTAGGCCTTTCTTTCGAAGCCTCTCTGGGTGGACTCGAACCTCCAACCTTTTGGTTAGCGGCCAAGCCCGTTGACCATTTACACCACCCAGGGGCTCAGTCGTATGTGTTAGTCTCTGGAAAAAAAGACAAAAAAGGAGGAAGGGACATTTAAAATATTAAACTTGTTCATGATCGTGTTGGTTGATGTCAATGTCTCGTGCCTCAGATGCGATTTGCTTGAGTAAAGGAAAGCCTGTGTCTTGGGAATGGAGGTCCACTGTTAACCACAGAAGGTCTTGGGGGGCCACCAGCTGCGTGTGAGCTCAGGCTGAGTCTCACACTAGAGGGACAGCAGTTCCCAGGAAGGCTCCTGCTTACCCGTGGACCGCTGACCATTTTGGAATGCTTTTCTCTCTGCTGTGTCCTCCTGCACTGCCTCTCCTCTTCAGTCTTCAGCCTAAAAGTCGCCTCTCCTTAAAGCCTGCCCCCACACTGCCCCAACGCCAAGCAGAGTCACTGGTTCCTCATTGCACCTCCAGGCACCTAACGCTCGCCTGGCAGGAGCCAGACCTAGAGGGCCTTTGTAAGGAGAGTGGGTTTCCTTCTTGCTGCAGCAGAAAGCACCTGGAGAGTTTGTGCAGGCCACAAGCTGCTTTCCACCTGCAGCACAGATTCCGGCTGCTGCAGAGGAAAAGACCGAGAGGAGGCAGGGTCCCCCATTAGAAGGAGAGAGATCATGACGGCTTAGACTAGGCCTGTAGCAGTGGGGGTGGGGTGGGCAGATTGGGGGAATGTTTTGCAGGGGGACCTGGCAGGACATTGGTGCTGTAGGAATGTAAAGGCAGAAATCCTTGGAGCAGAGGTGATCAGGGACATGCCTTGAACTTGACATTGAAGAAAGGGTCACTAGAGTGCCCGCCTAAGGGGAGGGAAGGAGCCATAGGCATTACTCCCTAATACCCCATTAAAAGGCTGCTGGCTGCTTCCTTAAGGATGACAGCCTTGGAAATTCTATGGGGCAGTTCTGCTCTGTCCTATAGGATCTCTGTGAGTCAGAGCTGACTCGATGGCAATGAGTGTAATGGGTAGGTTATCATACTTCGCCTCTGATCTGGACTGATTCACGTATTGGTTCATGATTGATTCCCATTATACATCTTCAAAGAGTCATCTTGTTCAGAAGGCAGTGGTGGTTCAGTGGTAGAATTCTTGCCTTCCACGCAGGAGACTGGAGTTCAGTTCCTGGCCCATGCACCTCATGCGCAGTCACCACCCACCCAGCCTGTCAGTGAGGCTTGCGTGTTGCTCTGATGCTGAACAGTTTTCAGCAGACCTTCCAGACTGAGACAGACTAGGGAGAAAGCCCCGATGATCTACTTCTGAAAATCAGCCAGTGAAAACCCTATGGATCACAATGGTCCAACCCACAACCCATCATGGGGATGGCAAAGGACTGGGCAATCTTTCATTCCATTGTACGTGGGGTCACCATGAGCCAGGGCCGGTTGACAGCAGCTAACATAATGTAATGTAACATATTGTACTGTAAGGTAAAGTAACATAATGTAATGTAATGTAACATAAGGTAAGGTAGCCATAACATAACAACCTTGTTTAAGAAAAAAATAAGTGCTTCAACCTTTCTAAGCATGCCTGGAAGAAATGTAGAAAGCTGCAAGCAATTCACCAATTGTATCTATTACTCTTTTTCCAAGCATGAAACCTTGCCACTTACAACCATATAAACGGAGGAAATATTCTAAGTCCCTGTCTGTTTTCTTTCTAATCCCCCAAATGATAAGCCATGGCAGTTCTTTGTGGGCCTCTTGCTCTTGACGAAACCCGCCTGTGGTAACGAAACCAGCTGCCGTCACATCTGTGCTCAACTGTGTTGTCACAAGTCACTGTCGTTTCCTTGTAGGGTACCCAAAGCAGAGGACCGCTGCTCCCCGAAATGGGTTTCCCCCCAAGCCCGACCTGCAGGCCCGCGAGGCCGAGCGGCAGTTTGTGCAGCGGCTGAAGGAGAAGTGTGAGGGGCAGGCCCGGCAGCTCAGCCTAGTGCAGGCGGAGCTCAGGAGAGCCATCTGCGGCTTCGGCGCGCTCGCCGTGTCCACGCAGCACTTCTTCCGGAAGGTGAGGCCGCCTTGGGTGAAACCTACTGAAGGACTTCTCACTGGGGCGGTGGGTGGTGATGTGACAGCTATTGGTATTTAAGGAGCCCTGGTGGTGCAGTGGGTAAGCACTCAGCTGCTAACTGAAAGGTCAGTGGTTCAAACCCACCAGCCACCTGCAGGAGAAAGATACGGCAGTCTGCTTCCACAAAAGCTACAGCCTTGGAAACTCTATGGGGAAGTTCTACTCTGTCCTATGGGTTCGCTATAAGTCAGAATCGACTGGACGGCAACGGGTTGTATCTGGCAACATCAATTCTAGTCCTGATTATACTTCTGACTCAGTAAGTTGCCTGGGCAAATCTCTTCGTGACTCTGAGCCTCTGATGGCTGATCACTTAAATTGGTTTGATGTATTTCTTCATACGCCATAGAGACGTTGAAGGCTAGGTGATGAGACTGGTTTTCCTGATGCAGTCTCTCCTCGCTCCAATTTTATTTATTAATTTTTATTAATTACACTCCTCTAGTAGGTTGTTGAGGAGCCCTGGTGGTAGAGTGGTGAAGCGCTTGACGGCTAACCGAAAGGTCAGTGGTTCAAACCTACCTGCTGCTCTGTCGGAGAAAGATGTGGCAGTCGGCGTCTGTAGAGATTGTAGCCTTGGAAACCCTATGGGGCAGTTCTGCTCTGTCCTGTAGGGTCATTATGAGTTAAAATGGGCTCACTGGCAGCAGGTTTAGTTTGGACTTGGGTTAGAGCTGGGGTTTTGCTTTTCAGAAGATTGTGCAGCATCTCCTGCAGCCGCGCGGGATGTCTCGGGGACCAGGCTTTATGTTTCTGTATGAAAGCAGTTGGTCTGGAAAGAAGTTAATAGCCTTGATTCCAAAAGAAATCATTATGTGAAAAAGAAAGGAAAGGGTAGAATTGAACATTTAAAGGTGAGATCTTTTTTTTTTTAAATTGTACTTTAGATGAAGGTTTACAGAACAAACTAGCTTCTCATTCAACAATTAGTACACATATTGTTTTGTGACATTGGTTACCAACCCCATGACATGTCTCCCCTTCTCGACCTTGGGTTCCCCCATTACCAGCTTTCCTGTCGCCTCCTGCCTTCTAGTCCTTGCTCCTGGGCTGGTGTGCCCCTTTAGTCTCATTTTGTTTTATGGGGCTGTCTGATCTTTGGCTGAAGGGTGAACCTCAGGAGTGACTTCATCACTGAGCTGAAAGGGTGTCTGGGAGCCACACTCTCGGGGTTTCTCCAGTCTGTCAGGCCAGTAAGTCTGGTCTTTTTTTGTGAGTTAGAATTTTGTTCTACATTTTTCTCCAGCTCTGTCCGGGACCCTCAAGGTGAGATCTTTGAAGCACACAGAGTGGTGGTCTGTTTGCATCTTGGAGATGAGGTGGCCCGATTCTGGAATTTCTGCTCATTTCAGATCAGAGGGAGACAGGGCTCCGGTGTGCTCCGTTCCCACTGCTGGTTGAGAATGGAGTGTGCCTGGCCTGGGAGCATCTCCTGAGGACCAAGCTGGCAATATGCAGGCAAAGGGGACAGGGCAGCACAGAGAGGGGGTCCTCACTGCTCCCTCGGTTTTTCTGATAATGAAGAGAGGGCTGGCTTCTTCTCAGCAGACGTCCAAGGGGTTCTGAGACCATCGGACCCTAGATCTGTTACTTCCATTAACTGTGGGCAAGTTAAGCTTCCCAGCCTCTTAACTTAGAAGGGTGGCGGATAGTGTGTTTGTTCTTCACTTTGAGGTAGGACAAAGCACCTCTGGAAGTCAAAGTGGTGCAACAGTTAACCACTTGGCTGCTAACCAAAAGGTTGGCAGTTCAGACCCACCCAGTGTCTCCTGGGAAGAAAGGTCTGGTGATCTACTTCTGAAAAATCAGCCATTGAAAACCCTGTGGGGCATAGTTCTACTCACACACATGGGGTCACCATGAATTAGGGTCGACTCAAAGGCAACTGGTTTTTGGATTCCTTAAGTGACACAAATAGTTAACACACTTGGCCACTAACCAAATGTTTGGAGGTTCGAGTCTGCCCAGAGGCACTTGGAAGAAAGGCCTGGTGATCTACTTCCAAAAGGTCGCAGCGTTGAAAACCCTATGGGAGAGTTTTACTGTGACATACATGGAGTTGCTATGAGGCAGAGTCAACTCAACAGCAATTGGTTTGATTTTTTTTTCTCCTTCAGTAGTTAAACATTTCTCTGGGCCCCGCCTCCCAGGCTTCCTTGGAGCAGAGCCTGTCTACAGCTAACTTTGTTTGCAGGGTAATACCTGAACCAGGAGCTTTATTTCTCTGCAGTGTACACACGTGGCTCATAAATCAGAGACCAAGAGGGGCCAGCGGGTGATTTGTGGGCCTCTCCGTTGGGCCCCCCGCGACTGGAGCTGCACTTGACGTGACATTGTAGCAAGATGGATGGTGGGCATGAATTTCATTTCACTGCAGTAGATGAGTCGCAACAGGCAACTCCAGACAGGGCTCCTGAATGACCATAGCATCTCGCCTCCAAACCGTGCATCCTTTTGTCTTTCTGAACCGCAGCTCTCTCCATATAAACCCCAGGGGGAAGAAATGGGCATTTTTTAAAGTCTGTATGTAACTGAACAAAATGAGTCGCTGTCCACAGCAGGCTGCCACGCATTCCATGTGGTTTGAGGCGACTGATTTGAGTGTTCGCCATTAACACAAAGTAGACCAGGAGTCCCCAGGGGGCACAAACAGTGAAGTGCTGGCCTGCTAACCAAAAGGTTGGAGGTTTGAATCCACCCAGAGGTGCCTCAGAAGAAGAGCCTGGCAATCTGCTTCCAAAAGGTCACCACCCAAAACCCATTGCCGTCGAGTTGATTCCGATTCATGGCTACCCTAAAGGACAGAGTTGAACTGTCCCTATAGGGTTTCCAAGGCTGTAAATCTTTATAGAAGCAGACTGTCACATCTTTCTCCCTCAGAGTGGCTGGTGGGTTCAAACCAACGACCTTTTGGTTAGCAACTGATCGCTTTATAACTATTGTGCCACCAGGACTCCTTCCAAAAGGTCACAGCCATTGAAAACCCTGTGGAGCTCAGTTCTCCTCCGACACACATGGGGGCACCCTAAGTCAGCGTGACTCCATGGCACATGGTGACAACAGACCGGGGGGTCTGATACGGAGAGCCAAACCCGTTGCTGTGGAGTCCATCCCGACTCATAGCAACCCTATAGGACAGAGTAGAACTGCCCCATAGAGTTTCAAGGAGCAGCTGGTGGATTCGAACTGCCAGCCTTTTTGGTTAGCAGCTGAGCTCTTAACCACTGCGCCACCAAGCCTCCAATATGGAGAGGAGCACCTGAGAAAATAGAAGGCAAAGCAACCTTGAGACCTCCAAGGAAGGAACTTCTCTGAAGAGAAGCGAGCTAATGAACTCGTAAGCCTGCCTGCTGTTATTGTGTGTGAGAAATGAGCATATTCCAAGCATGTTAGCCTATGAAGAAGCATGACCTCTGTAGCCAGGTCTGAAAACGCAGCATCTTTTTCTCTTCCGGTTAGAAGATTCTGCTAGAACTCTATCCTGTAAGGAATACACGCGTGCCTTTTTCTACACTGTAGCATGTTGTCGTTGCTGGGTGCCCTCAAGGCCATTCTGTTGCATAACAACCCCATGTGACAGAGTGGAACCGTCCCCTAGAGTTTTCTAGGCTGTAACCTTTAGGGGGAGCCCTGGTGGCGCAGTGGTAAGAGCTCAGCTGCTAAACAAAAGGTCGGCAGTTCACATCCACCAGCTGCTCCTTGAAAACCCTATGGGGCAGTTCTACTCTGTCCTGTAGGGTCGCTACAAGTTGGCATCAACTCCATGGCAATGGTTTTGGTTTGGTTTTGGAATCTTTATGGGAGCAGATTGCCAGGTCTTTCTCCTGAGGAGCCACTGAGCATGTTTGAACCACCAACCTTTTGGTTGGTAGCCGAGTGCTTAACCGTTGTGCCACCAGGGCTCCTTATGCTGTAGCGTTTCAGTCTGCAAAGCTTATTGCAGTGGAACGAGAGCCTAGGGCCAGCCAGGAGTCAGTCTCTACCCTGCTGCAGAAAGCTGTGAGCTCCTGAGCACGTCAGTTCCCCCAGTGGGAACTTCCTCATCCTTGCTCTGCCTCCCTCTAGCTGAGTCACCTTTGTCTCAGTTCCCTAGACCCCAAATAAGATTAACAATAACCACAAGGTTATTGTGAGAATGGGTGAGTTAATGGGTGAAATGAACCAGTCCTCAATCCAACATTCTTTTTTGAGTACAAGGGCCTACCCTCAAAGATTTTACTATCAAGAGGATGAAAAGGCATATAAGATATGTATAAATAGTTGAAGCACAGTACAAGTCACTCCTGTTTCATTAAATATGTACTCTATGTTTGGCCTGGGGTGTAAAGTTTAAGAATAGAAACAATTTTCTAATCTAGCTATTTAGTTGCTGCAATATATTTTTTCCAGAATGTGCTCATGGCATTAACGGTATCTTGGAAGGAAGTCATAATGTAGGGGACCAGTTGTTTTGAGTCAATTCCAACTCATGGTGGCCCCCCATATGTGTCAGAGTAGAACTGTGCTCGATAGGGTTTCCAATGGCTGATTTTTTGGAAGTAGATCGCCAGGCCTTTCTTCTGAGGTGCACCTGGGTAGACTCAAATCTCCAACTTTTTAGTTAGCAGCTGGGTGTGTTAACCATTTGCACCACCCAGGGTCTCTAAAGTGTGGGACATCACTAGGAAAAAAGAATCAGAAGCCCAGATAAGAATTTCCATTTCTGCCCTGTGCTTTACAGCTCCTGGCAGAGTGACTGTGAACATCACCCCTGGGCATTCTAAGGTGCCACATTTAAGTGCCAACAGCAGCCTCACACTTGCTCAGGCTCCAGGCAGCTCTGCCCCTGTGGCACGGCATGGTCCTTACCAAAGGCCAGACAGACCGGCTGAAATCCACGGCCCCAGACCTGGTAGTGTAGGTATCGATGTGACTCTCAGGGACTCACACTTCTCAGGGTCAAGTTGAATAATTTGCGTATCTTTCTTTTGCTATCTGGTTCCTGGGAACTCTGCTCTTTAGCAGCCCCTGGTGGCGAATATGTGGAACAATACAGACGATATCTGTATTGTGTAAAGTGGGGTACCTCGCTGTATAGCATCAAGTTTTATTCAAGTTCCATTTAAGGATATATTTATTTACATTTTATTTTTAACAAGATTTATTATGCTTATTATGTTTTTCCATATTAACATGTGTCATATTTTTGTATCATTAGCTTCATGAAAGTAATAGTAGATGATAGTTTTCCTTTAAGGAGCCCTGGTGGTGCAGCAGTTAAGAGCTTGGCTGCTAACCAAAAGGTCGGTGGTTCGAACGCACCCAACAGCTCTGTGGGAGAAAGACCTGGCAATGTACTCCCGTAAAGATTACAGCCTAGGAAACCCTATGGGGCAGTTCTACTCTGTCCTATAGGGTCATTATGAGTCAGAATTGATTCGATGACATACAGCAACAGCAAATTTTTCATTGTTTTTTATTATTAAGTATTTTAGGCATAAAACGTGAAGATTAAAAGTCAAGCATTTGCTTACTTTCTGAGCTTAAATTCAATTAATAATGCGCCACTCTCCTTCACCCCAAAGTATATATACTTTATTATTTTTATTTATTTGACCTTTTATTACAATTTTTTTTAAATGCAGAAAAATGGAAAGAATAACACTCAAACACCCATCATCTATATTTAACATTTTTCATATTCACTTCTTTTATGTTTTCTTGTTGTTCTTAACTAGGAGTATATATTTTTTAATGAAAACATTATTTTTACCTGCAGCTCACTTATGTTAATAGAGGCTGTTTTTCTTTTTCTTTTTTTAAATTGCTGTACTTAACATGAAGGTTTACGGAACAAACTAGCTTCTCATTAAACAGTTAGTCCACATATTGTTTTGCGACATTGATTAACAACTCCACAACATGTCAACACTCTCCCCTTCTCGACCTTGGATTCCCCATTACCAGCTTTCCTGTCCCCTCCTGCCTTCTAGTCTTTGCCCTTGGGCTGATGCACCCATTTAGTCTTGGTTTGTTTTATAGGCCTGTCTGATCTTTGGCTGAAGGGTGAACCTCAGGAGTGACTTCATCACTGAGCTAAAAGGGTGTCCGGGGGCCATACTCTGGGGGTTTCTCCAGTCTCTGTCGGACCAGTAAGTCTGGTCTTTTTTTGTGAGTTCTAGTTTTGTTCTACATTTTTCTCTAACTCTATCTGGGACCCTCTGTTGTGATCCCTGTCAGAGCAGTTGGTGGTGGTAGCCAGACACCATCTAGTTGTGCTGGACTCACTCTGGTGGAGGCTGTGGTAGTTGTGTTCCATTAGTCCTTTGGACTAGTATTTCCCTTGTGTCTTTGGTTTTCTTCATTCTCCGTTGCTCCAGACAGTGTGAGACCAGTGGAGTAGCTTAGATGGCCGCTCACAAGCTTTTAAGACCTCAGACACTACTCACCAAAGTAGAATGTAGAACATTTTCTTTATAAACCATGTTATGCCAATTAAGCTGGTTGTTCCTCAAGACCATTGTCCCCACAGCCCTCAACCCAGTAACTCGGTCCCTCAGGGAGCCTGGATGTGTCTGTGAAGCTTCCATGACTTTGCCTTGGTCAAGCTCTGCTGACTTCCCCAGTATTGTGTACTGTCTTACTCTTCACAAAAGTTACCACGTATCTATTGTCTATGTAGTGATTTTCCATCCCCACTCTTCTCCTACCTCGTAACTATCAAAGATTGGTTCTTTTTGTGTGTAAACCTTTTCATAAGATTTTATAGTAGTGGTCTCATACAATTTTTGTCCTTTTGTGATTGACTTATTTCACTCAGCAAAATGCCCTCTAGATTCATCCATGTTGTGAGATGCTTTGCAGATTCATTATTGTTCTTTATCGTTGCATAGTACTCCATTGTGTGTATGTACCATAGTTTGTTAATCCACTCATCTATTGATGGGCATCTAGGTTGTTTCCATCTTTTTGCTATTGTGAACAATGCTGCAAGGAACATGGGTGTGCGTATGTCTGTTCGTGTGACAGTTCTTATTTCTCTAGGATATATTCCTAGGAGTGGGATTGCTGGATCATGTGGTATTTCTATCTCTGGCTTTCTAAGGAAGTGACATATTGTTTTCCAAAATTGTTGTACCGTTTTGCATTCCCAACAGCAATGCATAAGAGTTCCAATCTCCCCGCAGCCAACAGAGGCTCTTTTTCAACCTGCCTCTACCATGAAGATTCTATGGAGGATTCAAAAAAGAAGAAGACAGAGCTTCATAATAATAATAATATGTTGTTGTTGGGTGCCACTGAGTCAATTCTGACTCATAGCAACCCCACATGACAGGGTAGAACTGCCTTATAGGGTTTCCTAGGCTGTAATCTTTATGGGAGCAGATCGCCAGGTCTTTCTCCCGTGGAGCCGCTGGGTGGGTTTGAACTGCCAACCTTTTGGTTAGCAGCTGAGCGCTTAACCATTGTACCACCAGCATTCCTGGTGATGTAGCTAATGGTGAAAAAAGTAATTGAAAAAAAAAGTGAAACAGTAATCTAAAAGTGAAACACTGACACAGGACAGTAACAGAACATGTCCTAAGGTGATATTTAACCAGTAGCCATAAAAAAATGCCATGTGCTCAGGGAAAAGCCTGAATCAGGGACGGATTACCCAGTAAGCAAGGTGGGCTCAATTGTGTTTACTTACCAATCTGTAGTGCACAGTTTCGTGGTGAAACCCAGGTGAATTTGTGCACTACGGATTAGTAAGTAAGCACATTAAGCCCGTGTATACCTTGCTTACTAAGCCAGTGCATACCGTGCTTGTTGGTTAATCAGCCCATGAACCTGATGACTATGGATGGAAAGGGAGTGGTCTGAGAAGGAGACTTGGGAGAGGCAAGGCAGAGCCATGAGCACGATTTGAGGTAAGTAAAGAGGAAGGACAGGTAAGTAAGCTTACTTTGGACATGTCATCAGGAAAGACCAATCGCTAGAAAAGGACATCATGGTTGGTAAAGTAGAGGGTCAGCGAAAACGAGGGAAACGCTCAATGAGATGGACAGACACAATAGCCACAGCAATAGGCTCAAACATACCAACGATCATGAAGGTGGCGCAGGATGGGGCAGTGTTGCATTCTGTTGTACATAAGGTTGCCCTCAACAAAGAGAAAGAAAGAGCAGATGTGCGAAGAGAACACTCAAAGCCTGCCATCTGCAAATGTGTGTCTCTCCTTGTCTCCAAGCTCTTGATAAATTGATGATTTATGAGTAGCTATTTAGGCCTCAGGAACTGTCTTTCAAAGTGCAATGATTCCTCTGTAACAGATGGCCAGATCCTCAGTCAAGGTGGACCAGATTCATCTGCGTTGCTCCAGAGCACCTGACTAGGTTCTTTGGTCCAAGAGCAGGGAGTTGATAGAGGGAAGGAGGGAAGAGACCAAGCAGAATGGTTTCATAAAATAAATGCTGCTTTCTTTAAGCAGGAAACAAAAACCGGTTGCCGTCAGTCGATTCCAACTCATAGTGAGCCTGTAGGACAGAGTAAAACTGCCCCACAGGGTTTCCAAGGCTGTAATCTTTATGGAAGCAGACTGCCACACCTTTCTCCAGCGGAGCAGCTGGTCGGTTCGAACCACTGACCTTTCATTAGCAGCCGAGCGATTAACCACTGCACCACCAGGTTTCCCATTTTTAATGCAGGGGTGCATCAGTGTGAACATGTGTCACACTGGGTCCCCAAAGCTCCACAAGCAGTAGAGAAGTCACTGTGTCCACCAGCTCATGTCCTTCACATGGCGGATTTCCCACTGAGTGACGCTGGCAGTGCAGTAATTACACTGGAGAAAAAGTGAAAACAGTAAGCTCTAAATCCTAAAAATGGCCACTTAGCACAGTGTTTTGCCCCCTGTGGGGGCAAAATGCCCTGTGATGATCTTTTCTTCCCGTGATCTTACCTTCAATCACTGCAGGTTTATTTTATTTTTTAAAATGTGAGCACTTGGTCTAGCGTTTCTGACAGTTTTTCAGCACGTAACCTGGTGCGAAATGCTAGTCACGAGGTAGGCTCAAGGTGACTGGATTGTTCTGATTATTGCTGTTCTGAAGAATGTTAACCAGTTGCGGTCAGGTCGACTCTGACTCATGGCAACATTTTATGTGTTAGGGTTTTCAGTGGCTGATTTTTCAGATGGAGATCTCGAGGCCTGTCTTCCAAGGTACCTCTGAGTGCAATTGAACCTCCAACCTTTCAATTAGCCAGTGAGCACGTTAACCGTTTGCACCACCCAGGGACTCCAAAAGAATGGTGTGTGTCACAGAAGTAAGTGCCACCACAGTGCTTTGCTGGATGAGCCATGACTTTTGCTTTTACTCTTAGGACTCTCTTAGCGCTATACCTAAATAAAGGAGCCCTGATGGCACAGTGGTTAAAGCACTCAGCTGCAAACTGAAAGGTCGGCACTTCAAACCCACCAGCCGCTCTGCAGGAGAAAGGTGTGGCGGTCTGCTTCCATAAAGATTACAGCCTTGGAAACCCTATGGGGCAACTCCAGTCTGTCCCATAGGGTTGCTCTGAGTCAGAATCGACTCGATGGCAGCAGGTCATACCCAAATAACAAACTATTCCCAATATCAAGGGGTAGCAACTCCCCAGCTGTGCCGAGAAGCTCTTTGAAGTAATAAGAACCTCTAGCCTGGTGTGTCAATAATGGAAAACATTATGGTAGGTAGAAAATAGGAGTCCCTGGGTGATGCAGATGGTTAACGCACTCAAGTCCAACCACAGACACCTCAGAAGAAGGGCCTGGCCACCTCTTCTGAAAAATCAGCCATTGAAAACCCTATGGAGCACAGTTCTATGCTGACACATTGGGTTGTCATGAGCTGGAGTTGACTCGACCACAACTGGTTTTGGTTTGGCATAGAGAGAAAAGAAAATTCCAAACAGCAAAGTCTGCTCAACTTTCATGGAAGATCCCTGGTATTGGAGCCTGAGAAGAGCCAACTTTACTGATGACAAAATATGAATTTTATAATAAGGTAAGATAAGAATAGATATTTAACTGAGGTGAAAAGTAATTGCCCTCATTCGGTGCATCTGTCTGACACTTTCTCATAAATGGTTTGTTTTTTTAAAAAATGAAAGAACACCCCTTTTGAAAGCAGGCAGACACCATGAAAGAAAAAAAATGAGTTTCATCTCCTTTAGAGCAGATCTGCATGGTTTCTCCAGACCCTGGTTAAAACTGTTGTTGTTGGGTTCTGTCGAGTCCATTCCGACTCACAGTGACCCCATGTGACAGAGTAGAACTGCCCCATAGGGTGTTCTAGGCTGGAATCTTTATGGGAGCAGATCGCCAGGTTTTTCTCCTGCGGAGCCGAGTGGGTTCAAACCGCCAGCCTTTCAGTTAGCAGCCAGAAAACTAGTCTGTTTTCAAAAGGGAATGCCTTGAACACATTCTGGAATGCAGAACTCAGTGTGACCGTCCTCTGGGCTGACAAGGCAGCAGAGCGGAGGAGAGATAGCACATTGTGAGGAGGTGCCACTCAGACTTTCTAGACCCATCTCTGCTGATAAATACCAAGTCTCTCCTTAAATGCCATTTGAAATTGTTTTAAAATAAATTAAATGCTATAACTAACAACAACAACGAAATTGTTTTAAAATAAATTAAATGCTATAACTAACAACAACAACAAAAAAACCCCACTGCCGACGAGTTGATTCCGACTCATAGTGACCCCATAGGGTTTCCAAGTCTATAAATCTTTATGGAAGCAGATTGCCACATCTTTCTCCCGAAGAGCAGCTGGTGGTTTTGAACCGCTGATCTGTTGTTAGCAGTCAAACGCTTCAACCACTGTGCCGCCAGGGCTCCTTGAATGTTGTAACCAAACCCTTTGCCGTCAAGTCGATTCTGACTCATAGTGACCCTACAAGACAGTAGAACTGCTCCATAGGGTTTCCAAGGAGCGGCTGGTGGATTTGAACTGCCGACCTTTGGTTAGCAGCCCAGCTCCTAACCACTGTGCCACCAGTATTCCCAAATGTTGTAAACCCCCCTCCAAATACAAACAAGTCACAGTAATGGTTTTAAAAATAACTTTTAAAATAGCTACTGCTCTAAGGATATAGAAGATACGATTGCCTCAGCACCAAACCCCGTTTCCTGTGAGAGATGACTTTGTTAACACTCCTGAACCTCAGTTTTTCTACAAAACAGGGGGACTAAATTTACGACTTCAGGGACAAGAGTAGGATGAAGGGACTCCTCAGGCCCTGGGGTCTGTGACTGAATTCAGTTTCTGTAACTGTGAGCAGAGCCCTGGTGGTGTAGTGGGGGCCTGGCAGTGCAATGGTTAAGTGCTCGGCCACTAACCAAAAGGTTGGCAGTTCTAACCTACTCAGCAGCCCCACAGGAGACCCACCTGGAGATCTGTTCCTGTAAAGATCATCCCCCCAAAAAAACCAAATCCATTGCTGTCGCGTCAAATTCCAACTCATAGTGACCACATAAGACAGAGTAGAACTGCCCTACAGGGTTTTCAAGGGTGTAATCTTTACGGAAGCAGACTGTGACATCTTTCTCCCGCCGAGCAGCTGGTGGATTCGAACCGCTGACCTTTCCGTTAGCAGCCGAGTGCTTAACCACTGCGCCACCAGGGCGCCTTCCATCAAGATTACAGCCTAGAAAACCGTATGTGGCAGTCCTACTCTGTCACATGGGGTCGCTATGAGTAGGAACCGACTCGACGAAACCCAACATCAGCAGCACCTCTGGGAGGCGGTGTCGTATAGCGATGGCATCTGCGTGTTCATGGGCGTAGCCCACGTTAAGCCTATGTCCTGTGTGCTGGCCACAGCTTAGAAACGGTAAACTGGATTATTGCCTTTGGAAAATTCACTTAAGTAACCAACTTCTGTCAGGAATTAGAACAGTAGTCAACTTCTAAAGGGACGTTACGATTCCCTACACCTTCCCTGAGACAGCCAGCGCAGACAGACCGGGAGGTAGCTGTTGCGTCGTTGCCTAACAAGCCTGCACCCTCTCCTCGCTGCCTTTGGCCGGCTGGTTTCTGAAAGGTATAAGTAGCATGGTGGACTTCGCTGGCCTTTCCACCTCAGCTAGATCTGGGAACTCGAACCCATTTGTACAAGGCACCTCGTTGCACACAATGAGTTACGATGAGACCCTCTCTCCACCCTTTCCCGCCCCTCCTCCTCCCCAGCACACACAGATTCTTTGAATTCTCTGTTTCGTCCCCCAAATAAATAACTGTCCACCCTAGCCGTTCTACAAATTCAGCAGCTATTTGTTAAATGGAAGATACACAGACGGGCTCAGACACAGACTCTGATCACAGTTTTCGAGGAAAGATGCTGATTCAGATCACTGGAGTACAGAGTAGTATGTGACGAGTATTGATGTGGAGCTATGGGTGCCGGAAGGAGGAGAGAGTGACTGGGAGGAGTGAGGGGGGGCCCTTCAGAGAGGAGAGACACTTTGTAAGCTGGGCCTCAAAGGACAGGAAGATTTCAGAAGGCAAAGGGAGGAAGGAATGGGGCATTGCAGGCAGCAGGCACAGGTCTGGGACAGGGCAAGTCCTGCAGGAGTCAAGAGACGAATTTGCCTAAAGCTTAGAGTGTGGGACTGGCAATAGAAATAAGGCTGAAGAGTTGGGGGATTTTAATATCAGAGTAAAGCAAGGGGACTTTATTCTGAGGCAGTAAAGGGGCTCTGGTGGCGCAAAGGTTAAGCACTCGGCTACTAACTGGAAGGTTGGTGGTTCAAATCTGCCAGCGGCTCTGCACGAGAAAGACCTGGCGATCTGCTCTAGTAAAGATTACAGTCAAGAAACCCCTGTGGGGCAGTTCTATTCTGTCACATGGGGTCGCTATGAGTCAGAATCGACTGGCTGGCACCCAGCAACAACAAGGAGGCACCGAGAGGTCTCGGAGAACTGAAGTGTTTTAAGCAGGGTTTTAGGCAGGTGGGTATGGCAGCAGGATGTGGGCTGATGGCAGGAAGGAAACCTCTAGGGAGAGAACTAGAAGCCTACTGCAGTCCTCCGGGCAAGAGGTGTGAAGGGTCAGGATGAGGATACCGGGTCTCAACAGCAAGGAGAGCGCAGATACAGAACCCAGAGACCAACGTGAGGGCCTGGCCACTGAGTGGGCTGGTGGGGGCTTTCACAGATAGAAGATGCAGCGGTTAATAACTGAGGAACCCCGCCATCCCCCCAGCAGGACACCCACGTGGAAGTCACACAACGGTGGAGTGCTAGCGTTAGGAACGTAGAAATTACGTGTGATATAGCTCAGAAATTTTTAAAGGGGCCATGGGTTCCCTTTAAAACATCTTCTCTGGAATTGGAAACTATAGCAATGCCAAAACAAAACAAACAAAACAAACCCGTTGCCGTCAAGTCGATTTCGACTCATGGCGACCCCATATATTACAGAGTAGACCCGCTCCCTAGGGTTTTCTTGGTTGTGATCTTTACTGAAGCACATCTTCAGGCCTTTCTCCATGGTGTCCTGTGTGGATTCGAAACACAAACCTTTAGGTTAGTGTTGTTGTTTACTGTCAATTCTGACTCATAGCGACCCCATATGTTAGAGAGTAGAACTGCCCCATAGGGTTTTCTAGGCTGTAATCTTTATGGAAGCAGAATGCAAGGCCTTTCTTTCATAATGCCCTGGGTGGGTTTGAACATCAAACTTGAGGTTAGGGGCCGAGTGCAAACCATTTGCACCACCCAAGGACTCTAGGGTCCCCACAAGGGAGTTACAAACGTGTGTCTAGATCTCAGGAGAGAAAAACGGTGATCCTAGGGAAGTAAATCTGGGAGGCATTTATACAGAAATGACACCAAGAAGGAGAAGACCAACAGAACAGTTTTTCAGGGAGCAAAGCAGAAACAGGAGAGCTCCGTGGAAAATGTGCTTCTCACGTAGGAGCCCGAGGGGGAGGAGAGGCCAGGGAAGGAGACAGAAGAATGAGGAGAAAAGTGGGAAAATTCCATGCCACCAAAGCCAAAAACGGCAGGCATTTCTGAGAGGTGTGAATTACAGTACTGGATATTAGCAGGTGGTTGAGAAGGACACAGAATGAGAAAATGCCCTAGAGTGTGGCCATTTGAGAGGAGTATCTGTAAAGAGGTAACGACAACCAGATGGCCGTGGTTCCTCCACCATCCAATAATCCAGCAAAGTATTTTCTCCTGTGAGACGTGGCAATGGCGGCACCTAGAGGCCATTGTCTGGAAGTGAAAATCTGTGCCCAATATGACCTTAAATTCCAGGGACCATCCCTACAAAAAGAGCCCTGGTGGTGCAGTGGTTAAGAACGTGGCTGCTAACCAAAAGGTTAGTTGTTCAAACCTACCAGTCGTTCCGCGGGAGAAAAAAAACCCAGCGTTGTGCTCCTGTAAAGATTACGGCCTCCTGGAAAGATTAAACCCTATTATAGGGTTTCTCGTAAAGGAAACCTTATGGGGCAGTTCTGCAGTGTTCATGGGGTCGCAATGAGTCTGAATCGACTCGAGGGTATGCAGCAACAACATCCCCACAAAAAGCAGGCGCTGCTCCCCTCCCCACTTGTTCACCAAAGTGTGAACTGCAGACCTACTTATTCCACACACTTAACTGAAATTAGGTTTGAAATTAAAAACACACCGCTACTTTCATTTTTCATGTTATCCCTGATGAATGCATTATGAAGACAGCAAGAATAAAATTCATGCAGTACACTGCCAGCTGTTTGCCTGTGGGAGAATTCGCAAAAGCAGACGTGTATTGCACTAACTTCAGAGTCAAAATAATCTATATGTGTGATTCTGTCCCTGGGGAGAGAGGAAACCCATCACTTCGGCCCCCGCCAGGAGCACAAAGAGAAGCATTCCAAATTCAAAAGTATTGAGATGGGACAGTGTTCTCTGGAAAACAAAGATTCACCACAAGTGCTGTGCTTACAAAACAGAGAGGAGCTGATGTTATTTCTCTAATTCTTCAATGGTATTACGCCAACTTTCATTTGAATTTAAAAAAAACCCAGAGCTAGAATTTTATGTTTAAAAAGAAAGGAGGCGGAAGGAGCCCTGGTGGTACAATGATTAAGTGCTCAGATGCTAACTGAAAGGTTGGCGATTCAAACCTACCCAGTGGCTCCAAGGGAGAAAGACCTGGTGATCGGCTCCTGTAAAGATAACAACCTAGGAAACCCTACGGGACAGTTCTACTCAGTCACATGGGGGCACTATGAGTTGGAATTGACTCGATGGCACCCAGCAACACCAATGATGTTATATGTAATATAACCATTTGCCAACAAAATAGAAAATTTCTATTTTTCCTTATTAAAAATGTGACAGCTCTGGTCAGCTATTCAAACAGACATGGGTTTTAGAATGACTGACTGACTAAGAAAAAGAACAGAGGAGGACAGAAAAAAAGAAACAACAAATGCCAACACATAGAAAACTATACAAAATGATAATATGAATCCAAAATTGTAACCTGGAAGTGGGCCCTGGGCCTGAGCAGAGAGTGCTCCAGAGGGCCTCTAGTTCTGGTTCAAGAAGTGGGCGCTCGGAGAGAGTTAAGGAAACAGCCCTCCCTCCTTATTTTTTCCTTTTCTCCATTTTCTCACGCCCCAGCCTACAAGCAACCTTGCGGCGGTGGCTGGTGGCAGCAGGAGCCAATTGAAGCCAAAATCCTGAGGGAGGGGAACCTTTCTGTGATTGGAGAAGCTCTGGACCCAGAGGTGGGGCAAACCCCCATTGCTTTTCTTCCATGTCTATTCTCCTCCCAGTTAGCTTTGGATATGGGCACAGGTAAGGGGCCCTGAAAGCGAAACAATTAAGCGCTCGGCTGATAACATAAAGGTTGGCAGTTCGAGCCCACCCAGCAACTCTGCAGGAGAAAGACCTGGCAATCTGCACCTGTAAAGAAAACAGCCAAGAAAACCCTATCGGGCAGTTCTTCTCTGTCACATGGGGTCACTATGAGTCGAAACCAACTTGAAGGCACCCAACAACCACCCAACATGGGTACAGTTGCAAGAAGTGCCCAACAGAGTGGGACAAATCAAGTCCCAGCTTTCTGGCTGGAGGGCTAAAGAGAGAAACACCAGGGACTGCGCAAGGGCTGTGCGACTGGGCAGAGAGAGAGAGGAGCTTCGGACAGTGAAAAACTTAAAGTTGTTGATGAATCCTGGGCTCACCCACAAGCTGTACGTGTGTGAATATGTTCTAGCCTCCAGGTGAAGCCCCAAGGCTAGCCTGCCAGCCCTCCGTGAGGTTGTCTCTTTTTACAGATGAGTAAATGAGCTTGAGAGTCCTTGGGTGGTGCAAACAGTTAATGGGCTCAGCTGCCAACCAAAAAGTTGGAGGTTTGAGTCCACCCAGAGGCACCTCAGAAGAAAGGCCTACTGATCTACTTCCAGAAAATCAACGATTGAAAACCCTATGGAGCACAGTTCTGACACACACGGTGTCACCATGAGTTGGGGTCAACCAGCCAGCAATTGGAGAGAAAAGGAGCTTGAGGGGTGAAAGTAGCCAAGGCTGCACAGCAGGGTCTGAAGGCATCCGGCTCTCCGACCTGTGTTCGTCCTCCTCTGCTCCACACTGCCTCTCAGAACAAGCAACAGCCGGGTTAACCCAGCCCCTTGGTTCTCAGGGTTCCCATGGTGGGGTAGAGAAGGTTAGAGGGACACAGAGGTCCGCTTGGATAGTGCTGACGAGGAATGGCCCACAGTGGCCCTGATTTTGGACAGTTGAGTATCTTAACCGACACCAGAGAATGGCTTATAATTGGCCAACTCCCTCATACTCCAGTGATTTTATATTTTTATTTGAAACAACATACGTTAACACTTGCTTTATCTCTAAAGACAACAAAGAGTTTGTACTACAGTGGGGCATTCCCAAGAAAGGATTTGATGTGGCATAGTCAATGAGTTGTAACTGCTGGTAGTCTCGGGAACTCCTATTTCTAATGGGTAAATTGTTCTTCTAGAAGAAGGACCCGCAGGAGATGGATTCGTGGGGTACTTTGTTTTTATTGGAGTCCCTGGGTGATGCAACCAGTTAATGTGCTCAGCTGCTAATGGAAAGGTTATGAGTATATAACAGAAAGGTTGGAGGTATGAGTTCATCCACAGGCACTTAGATGAAAGGCCTGGCAACCTGCTGCCAGAAAACCAGCCACTGAAAACCCTGTGAGCACAGTTATACCAGGACAAACTTGGGATTGCCATGAATCAGGGTTGACTCAATGGCAAGTGGTTGTGGTTTGTTTTTATTAGTGACAAGTAGACAGAAGTCACCCAAGGCTGCTACACAGTCACACCCTGCTGGGGGGTAGCCTTGCTGTCAGCTTTGGCATCCCCTTCTAGAAAAATCTAGACTGATCTTAGGAGGATTAAGCATAGCAAGAGAAGAAAGAGGTGGAATGACCCAAATTAGAATCTGCAGCTGGCTAGAATCCTTTCTGCAGCTGGCAATCTGTAGCTGGGACCCTAAGGGGGCTGATTCCTGGGCTGCCACCCAGATAAAGGTGGTGTTACAATTGAGGAAGAGAGAAGATGCTCTGTGCCAGGAAAAAAATCTGGGGCATGTGAAGTAGATTAGACAGAGTAGAGAGAAACTCTGCAACTGCAACAAGCGCAGGAGGAAGATGGCTAAGAGTCCTACCACGATGATGCAAAAGGTTTTGATTCCATGTAATCAGAAACCACAGAGCTTATCGCACTGGTTACAGTAGAGAAAATAACCCTTCCAAAGTAAGAGAATTATTTTACTAAGAGGAAATTATATAGTGTTTGTTCATCAGTCTTATCAGCTAACAGGAGGGAGCAGTTGGTTCAGTGGTAGAATTGTCACTTTCCATGCGAGAGGCCAGGGTTCGATTCCTGGCCCACACACCTTATGCGCAGTCACGACTTGTCTGTCAGTGGAGGCGTGTGTGTTACTGTGATACTGGTCAGATTTCAGCGGAGTTCCCAGACTAAGATGGACTAGGAAGAAAGACTAAGATGAACTGCTTCCAAAAATCAGCCAGTGAAAACCCTGTGGAGCACAGTGGTCCAGTTCGCAATTGATCATGGGGATGGTGAGGACCAGGCAGCGTTTTATTCTTTTGCGTATGCCGCCACCGTGAGGACCCTGTATTAAGTGCTTGGCTACTAATTGTAGGGTTGGCAGTTAGAAAGCACCCAGCAGGTCCACAGGAGAAAGTCCTGGCAATCTTCTCCTGTAAAGATTACAGCCAAGAAACCCCTATGGGGCAGTTCTGCTCTGTCACATGGACTCACTATGAGTCAGAATCGACTGGACGGCACCTAACAACATGTGCCAAGCACTTTGGCAGGTGCTTACCACACTATGTCCTATTTAATTCTCACAGCACATTGTGGGGAGGGCACTGCCATTAGCTTACAAAGATGAATTACTTTGCCGAAAGCCACCGACTAAGTCAGAGCAGAGTTGGGATCTGAATCAAGGTGGTTTGACTGTTAAAGCCCTGTTAGTCACTACCTTCTGCTCCTCCTTCTGATACTGTGATGGTTAATGTTGTCAGCTGGGATAGGCTGTGATTCTCAGTGGTTTGGCAGACACATGTGATCACGTCCCATTTTGTGATGTGACGTGAGCAGCCAACCAGTTGGAAGAGGACTTTGCTTGGGGGATATTTGCTAAGTGAATGTTCTGGCAAAGCTTTCTCTCTCTCTCAATCCTGCCTTCATCATCATCTGACCTCTGGTTCTTGGGACATGAGAAGCCTTCAGCCTGCCACCTGACCTGCAGATTTTGGGTTCGTCAGTCTCTGCAACCACATGAGTCAGAAGAAGCCTCCAGCCCGATGCCTGACCCACAGATTTGGGACTTGCCAGCCTCCACAATTGTGTGAACCACTTCCTTGAAATAAATTTCTTTATACATATTTATATATACACTTTGCTAGCTTTGTTCCTCTAGAGAGTACAGCCTAAGACAGATACATAGTATGATAAAGTGAGAAAACACAGTGCAGAGGAAGCACAGAGTTCAGGATCAGAAAACCTGCTTCAGCTTTGGCCCTCAGTAGCACTGGAACCTGGAGAACCCACAGAACCTCTCTGGGTTTCTATTTCCTCATCTGTACAATAAGAACATTTGGGGAGAAGGGGGAATTGAGACAATATATGTGATGGTGTTTTGAAGACTCTAATACTTTATGATGATGGCTATTCATTTATTCAAAATATAATCACTGAGTATCTGCTAATGGGCCAGAAACTGTGTTTGGGACTGGGCTACAAGAGTGAGCAAACAGACCTGATTTGTGCTCCCACGGAGCTTAGGGTCTGGTGGAGGAGTTGATGGAGTCATCACAAAAGTGATTATAGGCTTTGTGGGTCTGTCCAGTCAATTGGCCTAACATTGTTTTTAGAGTTTTTGTTCTACCTCCTAGTTCGGTGAGTAGCACCTAGGGTCTTAAAGGCTTGTGAGTGGTCACACAAGATACAACAGTTGGTCTCTATTCACCTGGAACAGCAGAGGAAGAAGGAGGCCCAGGAACTGGAGAAGGAACTGTACGGACTGCAGGTCTAGTTGCTTCCATGAACTACTGCCTCCGTTACCATGAGACAAAAAGAAATGAATGGTGCCCAGCTACCATTACTGAACATTTTCATCAAGAAGCCAATAGTTGGATCTTGATCAAAAAGAGAACAAAATATAGAACAAAACTTCAAACTCTTATTGGAAACCAGACTTATTGAATACATTGAGACTGGAGGAACCCCCAAATCTATTGCCTTGAAACAACTTTTAAGCCTTGAACAGAAACTATCCCATAAAGTTAACTTTAAACTAAACAACAATTTAACCCATTTAATGAAGAATAAGGAAGACCAAAGAAGAATTGATGACTTTGATTTATGGTGTTGGCGAAGAATATTGAATATACCATGGACTGCCAAAAGAACAAGCAAATCTGTCTTGGAAGAAGTACAGCCAGAATGGTCCTTAGAAGCAAGGATGGCAAGACTAAGTCTCACGTACTTTGGACATGTTATCAGGAGGGACCAGTCCGTGGAGAACGACATCATGCTTGGTCAAAGTAGAGGGTCAGTGAAAAAGAGGAAGGCCCTCAATGAGATGGATTGACACAGTGGCTGCAACAGTGGGCTCAAACAGCAATAATTGTGAGGATGGGGCAGGACAGGGCAGTGTTTCATTCTGTTGTACACAGATAGGGTCGCTATGAGTCAGAACCGACTCAATGGCACCTAACAACAGCAATAATAAAGAATATTTGCCTTCCTTGAGCAATGTGCTCTTTTTAAAGAGTGATTTATATGAGATTAATGGACAATGGTAACTCTAAAACACAGATGAGAACTTTAAGGGGCAGAGAGGCTACGTTAACGGTGGTGAGACAGGGAGAATGGAGACACAATGTGAAGTATGTAACCATTGTCAGTGAACTGTACTTGTAAAAATTGTTGAATGAGTATATGTTTCGTTGTGCATATTTTAAACAAAAAAATTTTTTAAATGCATATAAATTGCAACTATGATACATGCTAAAAGACATATTAAAGCAGTTGGGGGTGGGGGTGGGGATGGGGGTGTGACCTAGCCCAGGCAATCAGGGAAGGCTTCCTGAGGAAGTGTGTGTGCTCTGAGGTTGAAGGAAGAGGTCAGGGAACAATATTGCAGCAGGTTGGGGGGTGGTGCACGTCCAAAGCACTGCGGGGGTGGGGGGGACATGGCACATTCAAAGAAATGAAAGGAGGGATGCGACCAGAGCAGAGAGAGGAGACCTTGATGCAAAGGGAGGCTGGGCATATGGCTGATGAACCAGACCTTGCAGTGCTCAGAAGCTGGGATGGGGAGTCTCATCCTTAGTGAAGAGCAAAAGTTTATAAAATGGTGCAGCCGCCGTGGACAACAGTGTGGAGGTTTCTCAAAAAGTTAAACAGTTACCATGTTGTTCTTGGGTGCCGTCAAGTCAGTTCCGACTCATATCGACCCCGCATGACAGAATGGAAGTGCCCCATAGGGTTTCCTAGGCTGTAATCTTTATGGGAGCAGATCACCAGGCCTTTCCTCTGTTGTACTGCTGGATGCGTTCAAACCGCCATCCTTTTGGTTAACAGCCAAGCACTTAGCCACCAAATCTCCTTGATGCAGCAGTTCCACTCCTAGGTATATACTCAAAAGAACTGAAAGCGGGAACACAAACAAATACCTACACACCAATGTTTACTGTAGCACTATTCACAACAGCCTAAGTGTCCATCAGCAGATGAGTGGATAAACAAAATGTGGTCTATACGCACAGTGGAATAGGATTCAGCCAGAAAGAGAAATGAAGTCCTGATCCATGCCACAACATGGAGGAACCCTGAGAACGTTAGGCTGAGTGAAATAAGTCCGTCACAAAAGGGCAGATATTGTATGGTCCCACTTATATGAAAGGTCTAGAATAGGCAAATGTATAGAGACCAAAGTTCATTAGCTGTTACCAGGGGTGGGAAAGAGGGAAAGCTTAGGGGACAGTGAGCTTCTCTTAAGGGTGATGGAAAAATTTGGAAATGGATAGTGGTGATGGTTGCGCAACATGATGAACGTAATTAATGTCACTGAACTGTACGTGGAAAAAAAGGTTGAAATGGTAAGTGTTTTGTTACATACATACTCACTCCCATTAGCCATTGGGTTGATTCCGACTCATAGCGACCCTATAGGACGGAGTAGAACTGCCCCATAGGGTTTCCAAGGCTGTAATCTTTACGGAAGCAGACTGCCACATCTTTTCTCCTGATGAGTGGCTGATAGGTTTGAACCACCAACCTTTCAGTTGGCAGCCAAGCACTTAACCACTGCACCACCGTGGCTCCTTATCTGCTTATTACCGTCCTCGTTACCGTCCGCAAAAATCATCCACAGGATCCTTACAGAGAGAAAGCATTTCTGACATCTAACTATCCACTTTGTCTCGGTAATGGGGAAATTTACTCATGCGAAATATACAAAGTAGTTCAGGGACAGTCACTTTGGGGCCCATTTAAAACAAGGTGACCTCATATTGTATATAATTAAACCTGGAGTGGGTTGCATTTTGAAAAATGCCTTTAAGTTAATGAATGCCTTTTCAGTGTACCACAGCAAAATCCCCTAAGAAAATACCTATATATATGTGTATTTATAAAACAGTCTCTTGGCAAGAAAATCAATCTCTTCCACCTAAAGAGCCTTTTTCATGATGAAATCAAACTAACGATGGGTTCCAGGTACTTCTTCAAACCAAAAATGAACCCAAACCCGTTGCCATCGAGTCAATTCTGACTCACAGCCAGTCAAGTGGAAATCCTATGTCCAGTGGACTTCTGAGATTATCTGAGTATTCCGACATAACCATCCTGATCTCCCTCACTCAATAAAAACATCAGCTTCTTGTAACCCAGAGTCCCATACATTTTGTCCGGAAGAAAAGAGCCTCCAGTGCAGAACTTTGCATGTGTGGTCATGCTCTAGATTGTTCTTTCAGCGCCTGGAGAGGTCACCCAAACGGTCAGGGAGAAGATCTCAGTCCAAACTGTATTCTAAAGGCTGACTCCTGCAAGAGCTAACAGATTAGAACCAAGGTCTCTGTGCTACTTGTGACTGCCACGAACCATGTTCGGTTTCACCTTCAGTCCTGACAACAGCTTGGGTACCATGAAACCTGTCTAGCCACATGTGTTGACATCACTCCAGGGCACGTAGCTGCAGACAGCCAGTGCCTCCACCAGACACAACCTCATCTACTTCAGCCTGGAAACCAGTAGAACACAGCAGCCCCACAGCTGTGGACCTCAGCCAGAAGTACTCCCAGCCAGCTCCTGTGTCCAACCCAAAGCAAACCAGTTGTCGTCAAGTCAGTTCCAACTCGTGGAGACCCCTATGCGTGTCACAGCAGAGCTGTGTTCCAAGGGTTTCCTTTTTTATTTATTTATTTTGTTGTTGTTATTGAGAATTTACACAGCAAAACATACACCAGTTCAACAGTTTTCTGCAGGTACAATTCAGTGACATTGATTATATTCTTCGAGTTGTGCAGCCATTCTCACCCTCTTTTTTCTGAGTTGTTCCTCCCTCATAAATATAAACTCACTGCCCTCTAAGGTTTCTACCTAATCCTTTGAATTGCTGTTGTCACTTCGATCCCGCATAGATAGCTCTTAAAAGAGCACAACGCTCAAGGCAGACATTTTTGGAGCCCTGGTGGCTCAGTGATTAAGAGAGTGGCTGCTGACCAAAAGGTTGGCAGTTCAAATCCACCAGCTGCTCCTTGGAAACCTTATGGGGCAGTTCTACTCTATCCTGTAGGGTTGCTATGAGTTGGAATTGACTCGAGGGCAACAGGTTTGGTTTTTTGTGTTAAACTAAACTATTGTTTGGTTTTAAGAAGATTTCAGGGGATATTTTTGGTTTAAGGTTTACGGATTATCTCAAGGCAGTAGTTTTGGGGGTTCATCCACCATAGAATTTTCAGTGGCTGATTTTTTGTAAGTAGATCACCAGGCCTTTCTTCTGAGGCACCTGTGGTGGACTCAGACCACCAATCTTTCAGTTAATAGCTGAGCACTTCACCATTTGCTCCACCAAGAGACTCCTGCTTCTGTGTCCAGCCTGTCTTAATCCACATTGCTTACCTTAAACAGTTACTTCTAGTTGAAAACAGAACACAGCTCCTGATTGAGTAGTGCCTGTGGCCTAGTTTTAACAATGTAATGGGGGGACCAGCATGTCAGTGGGTAACACTAGTATTAGGACCTCATTCTGTTCTCAATCCCAGGTAGATTCGTTCACTCGTCACATTTGTCCCTAGGACCCACGGGGTGCCAGATGGTCTGCTGGGCTCCAGCAGGAAGCAAAACCAACACAGGAACTAACTGGTTTTTACTGGTTTATGATAGCACAGGGCTAGCATCTTGGAACCTCAGTAAATGTGGGATGGATAAAGGAATCACCTACTTAGAATGCTTTGAATTAATTAAATGAACAAATTTAAAATTCATTTTGAATGAATTGAATGAACAAAGGAAAGAACACATCAAGGTTTAAGACCCTCCCCAGGTAAAAACTTTCCTTCTCATTTGCTAATAAATTTCACTGAGGAGTTTGTTTTCTCTTGTATTTATTCATGTAGGTACATGGGAGTCCAGCTGCCCAATTACTCCCTTGTATGAGAGCAGCTCCAATAACCAGTGCCAGTTGCCATCCAGTAGATTCCATCTCCTGCCGACCCCATGTGTGTCAGAGTAAAACTGTGCTCCATAGGGTTTTCAGTGGCTGATTTTTCGGAAGTAGATTGCCATGCCTTTCATCCAGTGCACCTCTGGATGGACTTGAACTTCCAACCTTTCGGCAACTCCAATAAGTCTACATTTTCAATAACAGAGATTTTAAAAATGAGAAAGGCATGACAACGCCTTCCTGCTTGGTTTGCAAAGGTCCAGGTTGTACTGAGAGCAGACTTCAGGCCCCGGATAGGACTCTTCCCTTGCACACCAAGAGGAGTTTAGAGACGACCCCTTTTGCTAATAAGTCTTGCTATCTGTGCCTTGGTAGATTTTCTACTCCACAGGTTTAAAAGTTAATACACCTAGAATCTTGAGGTTTTCATCAATTCATTTTACAAGTCTTTACTGAGTACCTACTACATGCTAGGCAGTATGCTAGGCAGTGGGCTTCAAGTTGGGAGCTGGGGGACAGTAATAGCCCCTGCCCTCAGTGAGGTTACTATCTGTCGGGAGACAAGCGACAAATAACCTTACCTGTAAAACTCCTTGCCATCAAGTCGATTCTGACTCATAGTGACCCTATAGGACAGAGTAGAACTGCCCCATAGGTTTTCCAAGGAGTGGCTGGTGGATTCGAACAGCTGACCTTTCGGTTAGCAGCCATAGCACTTAACCATTGTGCCAGATATATTTAAATTTGTTGTTGTTGGATGTCGTCTAGTGGATTTTGACTCATAGCGACCCCATGTGACACAGCAGAAATGCCCCATAGGGTTTTCTTGGCTGTAACCTTTACGGGAGCAGATCTCCAGGTCTTTCTCCCACAGGGCCGCTGGGTGGCGCAATGGCTAAGCACTTGGCTGCTAACTGACAGGTTGACAGTTCAAACCTACCCAGCCTCTCCAAGGGAGAAAAGACTTAGTGATCTGCTCCCATAAAGATTACGGCCCAGAAAACCCTATGGGACAGTTCTACTCTGTCACATGGGGTCGCTATGCGGTAGAATCGACTTGATGGCACCTAACAACAATAGTGAGGGTACTATTGGAGCAATTGATAAAGGGATCCTACACAAAAGTGGACCAGGGGAGAGGCAGTTATAGGAGATACCTGGGTGGTAAAAACTCAGTAGCACTCTGTGGAGGGTTGGCTATGGGGATAGATTAGGGAATGGCATTTTGGGAGAGCTTGACTTTGGGATTGCTTAACTGTGTGGCTGGTGAGGCCATTTACTGAGATTGGTCAGGCCCAATCCACCACCTTATAGACTAAGGTCCTATGGATGGCAATTAGCATTTTTCAGTGACGCCGCTGATATTTACAGTCACTTTGATGACTAAGGTTCATCTAACCCAAGCCATGGTACTGTAATTTCAATTGCCTCATATGTATGTGAAAGATGGACAATAGAAAAGGAAGACCGAAGAAGAACTGAGGCATTTGAATTGTGGAACTAATGAAGAATGTTGAACATACCATGGACTGCCAGAAGAACGAACAAATCTGTCTGGGAGGAAATACAGCCAGAATGCTCCTTGGAAGGGAGGATGGCGAGACTTCACCCCACGTACCTTGGACATGTTATCAGGAGGGACCAGTCCTTGGAGAAGGTCATCATGTTTGGTAAAGTAGAGGGCAGCAAAAAAGAGGGAGACCCCCAACGAGATGGATTAACACAATGGCTGCAACAATGGGCTCAAACATAGCAACCATTGTCTGAGGATGGTGCACGACCGGACAGTGTTTCCTTCTGTTGTACGTAGGGTCACTATGAGTCAGAGCCGACTCAATGGCACCTAACAACAACAATATAAAAACTAGAAACTCCTTTACTCAGTCACAACTAGAAATACAGCACCTGCCTATGACATGTCACCACTTCATGCCGAAGATGCATTTTCTGCAGCGCAGAGCTTTATCCTGCTGCCCAGAGCTTTATCCTGCTGCCCTATGACATCACAGCCGCGTGGCTTTCAGGACCCAGCACAGCTTCTGAAGCCCAAGAGGAGCCACCCCACCGCTCCACCACCCTGCGTGAAATGAATGCATGTAGGTGGGTGGAAAGCGAGGACGGGAGGCGGGCTCTCACTCCTGGTCTACTCATCACCCTCAGCGCGTTTACCTTCGTTGACATTCCGTTCGCAGTGACAGGCTCCTGTAGAATTACTGATACCACCAGTGAAAAAGTTAAGATGGTGTTCAGGAGGTTGGCTTTGCTCTAATTGTTTTTGATGGTTTACCTAAGTAATTTTGTGGATATAATGAGGTGGCATTTGGTAAAATACAGCATGTTGAGCTTTCTAAGCAGAGGAATCCAGCAAAATAGCATCTAGCTGCTTTCCTTTGCAATCTAAGAAGACAAAGATTGCTGCTTCTAAACTTCGTTCTGCAAGATCCAAATTCTGGCCTCTGTCTACACATGCAGGGCTTGAGTTCAGTGCCTATTTTATTTTTGCTTCCTAGTTACCAAAACAAGAAGCCCTGGTGTGCAGTGGTTAAGCACTCAGCTGCTAACCAAAAGATCAGCAGTTTGAACACACCCAGCAGCTCTGCGGGAAAAGACGAAGCAATCTACTTCTATAAAGACAGAGCCAAAGAAAACCCTACAGGACAGTTCTACTCTGTCACATGAGGTCCTTAGAGTCAGAATCGACTCAACAGCACCTAACAATAACAACAGTTATCAAAACAGCTAAATGTTTACCTTGTTTATGATCATTGAAGTTAATTTTGATTTTCCTGCTAGGCATCTTTTTATTTTAAAGCTGAAAAAAAAATTAAGCATTTTTGCAGGCAGTATAAGTTGGGCTAAAAATAGGCAGTGTCTTATTAAAGCACATGGCCTATGAATGACTTGTACTAGATCCTCACCTTTAAGTTTGGCTGCAAAGGTCTATGATTTTTGATGTGTGCATTCTCAACTTTTGTATCCATTCGAGCTGAAAAAGACATTAATATTTTATGTCTTATTGTCTATAGCTTGCCGAAGGCTGTTGTCTTGCCCCCAGCAGTATTTCCTAAGGGAACTGCCATTATAAAGGGACCACCTGCGTCCATACACCCCTTTCCTTTTCTAATAGCAACGACAGTCTGTAAATCAAGCTTATTAACATTTCAGTGACAGGGCTCTGTATTTGATGCCATTGTTTTCACTGAAGCAGATCTGGGTTGTTTTAATCACAGTTCCCTTTAACTGACAGAGAAAAGAGAACCCAAAGATGTTTTGACAATAACAGTTTTGCTTTTTTAATAAACAGAAACAGCTAAAAGGAAGGAACAAGGAAGGCATCGTTATTGTTGTTGTTAGTTGCTGTCCAGTCCGTTCCTCCTCATGGCGACCCCGTGTGTGTCAGAGTAGAACTGCTCGTAGGGTTTTCAAGGCTGTGACTAAGGTGCACCTGACCCAAGCCATGTCTTTTTAATTACCTCATATGCATACAAAAGTTGGATACTGAAAAAGGTAGACCAAAGAAGAATTGACACATTTGAATTGTATTGTTGGTGAAGAATATTGAATATACCATGGACTGCCAGAAGAATGAACAAATGTGTCTTGGAGAAAGTACAACCAGAATGCTCCTTAGAAACGATGATGGCGAGACTTCGATCTTAACTGTGGATACATCATCAGGAGAGACCAATCACTGGAGAAAGACATCATGCCTGGAAAGTAGAAGGTCAACGAAAAAGATGAAGAAAGACCTTCATCAAAACTCATTGACGCAGTGGCTGCAACAATGGGCTCACACATAGCAATGATTGTGAGGATAGCACAGGCCGGGCAACATTTCGTTCTGTTGTACGTGGGGTCGCTATGAGTCGGAGCCTACTCCATGGCACCTAATGACAACATTCTTCCTGTCAGCTGTGCCCAGAACCTCACCATATCCCCAGTTGAGTCATTCTGAGATTTGACCTTAGTTATTTGTCTGTTTGCTAACAGGTGCAATTTAAGCAGATCCTGGGGCAAACAGGCATGGTGGTACAAGGCACCTGATTCATTTGAAGTCCCTGCATGGTCTTCAAGCAAGGAGTGGGGTTGAACTGTTCACTAACAAGTGAGTAGGGAATGAATCACTTCTGTAAGTCATGGGACTTAGGAAAATCTGGCTGGGATCAAGGTTTTCAAGTGCATCTACCCAGATATCCCCATCCTGAGTCTCAGGGCCCCTCTCCTTCCTTCTCAGCTCCTTGATGTTGCTGTAGGAGACTTTGCAGAGCTGAGAATTCTTCCTTCTCTGAAAACAAGTGACTTAGGCCCTGACTCTGGTTGAAATAAATGAGAGACGCTTTAAATGCTGCCAGAAGGCTGTTTTAGTCATTTAGTGCTGCTGTGGCAGAAATACCACAAGTGGATGGCTTTAACAAAGAGAAATTTATTCTCTCACAGTCAAGTAGGCTACAAGTCCAAATTGAGGGCATCAGCTCCAGGAGAAGGCTTTCTTCCTCTGTCAGCTGTGGAGGAAGGTCCTTGTGATGCATTAGTCTTCCCTTGGTCTGGGAGCATCTCAGGGCAGGAACCTCAGGTCCAAAGGATGCGCTCTGCTCCCAGCACTGCTTTCTTGGTGTTATGAGGTTCCCATGTGTCTCTGCTTGCTTGTCTCTTTTATACCTCAAAAGAGATTGGCTTAAGACAGTGTCTAATCTTGTAGACCTCATCAGTATAACTGCTGCTAATCCGTCTTATTACATCATAGTGATAGAGTGGACAACACATAAGGAAATCACATCAGATTACAAAATGGTACACAGTCATACAATACTGGGAATCATGACCCAGCCACATTGACAGATATTTTTGGGGGACACAGTTCAATCCATGACAGAGGCCCTCTAGCTTTCCCACTTTGATTGATGTTTGATTGGTTTGATTCCCTGAGTCTGTTTTCTCTTCAAAGCATCAGTGCTGCTCAGCTCAATTCCATAGTCTTTGAAATTATTCTTTCTCTTCATACCTCACGAATGCCAGAGACACTACACAAGCCATTCAGTGTACACCTGTCTACTTGAATCCTATCCCAATTTGCCACAGGTGCTGTATCATTCCAAGGACCATCACTACTCACCTACCACCTCATCACCAACCAGTAGTATTTTCAACAAATTCTCCTACTTATTCTTTTTCAAAGAGTTTTCTCTACATTATCTTTCCTTAACTGACCCTCCTGACTTTGCATATACTAATTATTCATTGAGTTTCCACCCCAACTTGAAAGTTCATCCTGCTTTGAGGCTATGTCTGTCCTCTACCACTCCTTGCCAGGGTCAACTAACAACTTCCCAGATGCTTTCCCCACCACCCCACCTAGCCTTGTTTATTAAAGAAGTCTGAATAGATTCCTCCTTTCTCTACCCAACTCCTCCCATAATTACTGTAGAATCACTGTGTTGACAACCCAACCCAACTGAACCTCCAATTCCTGGACCTTCCTAACTCAAGTTACTTTTACAACCCCACTTCAGCTACCACTCCAAGAACTATGCCCTGGATTGTATCTTAACCCAGAGCCAACACCCTTTCATAATAAGAACACTCAGAAGACTAAGAATAGAAGGGAAATTCCTCTACAGGATAAAGGGCATGTGTGGAAAAACCTACAACTAACATACTCACTGGTGAAAGACTGAAAGCTTTCCACCCTGAGATCAAGAACAAGACCAAAATGACTGCTTTCTCCACTGCTATGCTATTCAGCATCGTACTGGAAGTTCTATCCAGGGCAATTAGGTAAGAAGAAGAAATAAAACACATCCAAATCAGAAAGGAAAAAGTAAAACCATTTCTATTTACAGATGACGGGGTCCTATGTAAATAGAAAATCTCAAAGAATCCATAAGAAGGCTACTAGAGCTAATAAATGAATTCAGTGAAGTTCCTACGTACAAGATCAACACACAAAAATCTGTTGTGTTTCTATGCACCAGCAATGAACAATCTGAAAAGGAAATTAAGAAAACAATTCCATTTATAATAGCATCTAAAAAAATAAAATACATGAGAATAAATTTACCAGGGAGGTGAAAGATTTATACACTGAAAACTATAAATCATCGCTGAAAGAAATTTAAGAAGACCTAAATAAATGGAAAGACATCTCATGCTCATGGATTGGAAGACTTTATATTGCTGACATGTCAGTACAACCCAAAGTGATCTATAGATTCAATGCAATATCTATCACAATTTGAACAGCCTTTTTTGCAGAAATGGAAAAGCCAAACCTCAAATTCATATGGAATTTCAAGGGGCCCTAAATAACCAAAGCAATCTTGAAAAAGAAGAACAAAGTATAGATTTCAAAACATACTATACATCAAAACAGTGTAATACTGGCATAAGGGTAGACATATAGACCAATGGAATAAAACTGAGAGTCCAGAAATAAACTCATCTGCCTATGACCAATTGCTATTTCACAGGGGTACCACGTCCATTCAATGAGGAAAGAAGAGTTCCTTCAACAAATGTTGCTGGGACAGTTGGATCGCCACATGCAAAAGAATGAAGCTGGACCCATACCGCACACCATATATGAAAATTAACTCAAAATAGATCAAGGTCCTAAATGTAAGAGCTAAAACCATAAAACTCTCAGAAGAAAACATACAGGTAATTCTTTGGGACCTAGGTGTTGACAATGAATTCTTAGATATGACACCAAAAGCATGAGCAACAAAAGACAAAATAGAAAAATAAGATTTCATCAAAATTAAAAACTTTTGTACCTCAAAAGACTTTATCAACAATGTGAAGAGAGAACCTACAGATTTAGAGAAGACTTTTGGGAACCGTATTTTGTGTAAGGGTTTAATTTCTGCAATATATAAATAACTTCTACAGATTAGCAACAAAAAATGAACAACCTAATTAAAAAATGGGCAAAGAACTTTAATAGACATTTCACTAAAGATATACGTAATTTCGTACTTAGGAAGACCTTTCCCCATCCCATGATTATAATGATATTCTTACATATTTGCCTCTGATACTTACAGTTTTAATTTTAATGTTTGTATTTTAAATCTATATGAAATTTATTTTAATATATAATTTGAGGTAAAGGGTTAACCTTTTTGTTTTTCCACGTAAGTAGCGTACTGTCTCTGCACCATGATTGAATACGTACCCCTTTATTTCTCATAAATTTGAAATGCCGTTTTTATGATACTGTTGAGTTCCAAAATATACATGGTTCTATTTCTGGATTCTCTTTTTTGTTCTATCAATTTATGTACCAGGGCTACACTATTTTAATGGCTGTAGCTTTATAATAAAGTCTTATATGTCATTTATTTTCTTCTTACCATTATTATTTTTAAAAAAATTTTTTATGGCTATCTTCATGCATTTTCTTCCTTCCAGGTGAATTGTTAAAACAACCTGTCAAGTTTGAAAGAAACGCTTATTAGGATATAACTTTTAATTGCATTGAATGTATAGATAGATAAAGATATTCTAATTCTCCATCAGGTCCGTCTGTGATACTGTTTTTTTCACTTCTTATTTCTCTCCAATAAATACTTACAAACTTAAAACTGAACTTTGGGAGGGAGGGAAGGAAGGAGAGGAATTGAATGTCCTCAGCCCACCATCTTGAATGAAAAACCTACCTCTCCCTATTAACAGAAAACCTTGCTTTCTACTTCATCAAGTGCTATAAAGGGATTAAGCATAATCTCCCTCAATTTCTCACACCCCTGATCCCCTAGAAAATTATATACCTCTATTAGCCCTCACCTTCTTCTCTTCATTCCCAGATGATTAGCCCCTTCTTCCAATTAAAGGTAAATATCTTCCACCACCATCCCATGGGAAACCCTGGTGCTGTAGTGGTTAAGAGCTATGGCTGATAACTAAAAAGTCAGCAGTTTGAATCCACCAGGTGCTCCTTGGAAACCCTACGGGGCAGTTCTTCTCTGTCCTATGGAGTAGGAATCGACTTGATGGCTATGGGTATTTTTTTACCATCCTATGCATACACACCTGTGCCCTTGGTCAGAATCCCTGCCCACTCCTTTGGGGTTTGCTCCATTAACCACCAACTCTCCCAGTTATATCTTTAGCTTCTCCTTCCTTCCTGACTCCTTCTCACCCTATAAAATACTAAAGTCTCGTCTTCCTAAAATAAGAGCTCCCTTTACTCCACACCTCCCTGTCTACCTCTCAGCCTTCCTGAGTCTCCTCTAGAGTTCAATACTAGACTGTAAACTAAATTAGGAATGAGTAAAGATTGGGTAGAGAGAAGATGTGCTTTGTTCTCTACCCCTTAGGGCTTGTGCTCATGACAGAACAAAATAGATGAGCCAGAAGATCTGTCCAGTCACCCAAAAGAAGATATGCTTGAAGGTGTGTTTTAAGCTAAACTTCTTATAGAGAGGAAAGACGAGCTTCCTCCTGCCTTCCTGAAAGCCCATTCCCTTGGAATCCTTACTTAGCTCAAAAATAGAGGTCACTGGAGGCATGCTTAATAATAAGGTTGTTTAAAAAAAAATTCAAGTATAGTTATTAAGCCACAGTAAGGTTTTCTTATTGTTCACTATGCCTATATTGGTTGTGGAATCAAAGGTTCCTGGTCTTGCTTTAGACATAGCCCAGTAAATCTTCAGTTGCTTTCCATATATTCAGGAAAAAAAATCCATCCAGTAGATATTCAATAAAAGAGCAAAATCCTCTGTTTTTCTGCCACTAGGGAGTAACTATATGTTCTTGGGGAATTTGTGATTAATTCATTCATTTGAATAATCAGTACTGTAATGATGTTAAATAGCTATGGCTGAAGTATTTTGATTTGCTTCTTAATTAAATAATTTTACCAGAACTTACACAAAAATTTTCAGCTTTAAATCATATTGACACCTTGTTCTTGACTTCTTTATTATCCAAATATGAGGGCTTTTAGAAAGTTTATAAACATCACAATTTTTTAAAAATAAAAATATCAAGTTCAATACCATTTCTCATTTATTGTTAACAGAAACCCAAGTTACATAGCATAGCCTACACAAAAGAGTAAGCTTCTCAAGTTCTGTACAAGTAGTCCCTGACTTAAGACAGGGTTCCATTCTGACGAGGCTTGAGTCCATCCAGAGGTGCCTCAGAAGAAAGGTCTGGTGATTTACTTCTGAAAATCAGCCACTGAAAACCCTACGGAGTACAGTCCTACTTTGACACACATGGGGTTGCCATGAGATAGAATTGACGTGATGGCAGCTGGTGGTTTTCACATATTAAATTTCCTATGTCCTTAGGTCTACTTCTGGGCTTCCTATTCTTTTCCACTGGTCTGTTATCTATTCAAGGAGCCCTGGGTGCACAGTAGTTAAAGCGCTCAGCTGTTAACCGAAAGGTCAGGGTTCCAATCCACAAGCCACTCTGTGGGAGAAAGATGTGGCAGTCTGCTTCCATAAAGATTACAGCCTTGGAAGCCCAATAGGGCAGTTCTACTCTGTCACATGGAGTTGCTATGAGTCAGAATCTACTCAATCACAGTGAGGTTTTTTGGTTTTTGTTTTGGCTTATTGTCTATTCCTACGCCAGTAGTACACTTTTAGTTAAAAAGGCTTTATAGTATGCTTCAATGTCTGATAAATTGAGTCCCCCTGTTCAGATTTTCTTTTTTAGTATTTTCCTGGCTGTTCTGCCATGTAAGTCTTGCCATGTGGACTTTAAAAAATACAAAAACCAAACCCGTTGCCATCAAGTTGATTCCGACTCATAGTGACCCTATAGAATAAAGTAGAACTGCCACATGGAGTTTCCAAGGCTGTAAATCTTTACAGAAGCACACTGCCACATCTTTCTCCAGTGGAGTGGCTGGTGGGTTCAAACGCTGACCGTTCAGTTAGTAGCCAGGTGCTTAACCGTTGTGCCACCAGGGCTCCGTGTGGACTTTAGTATCCACTTTTCTAATTCCATTTAAAAAAAAAAACACCTTATTGATATTTTTATTGTGATTGCATTACATAGATAAATTAACTTCTTGAGAACTGACGTCTTTATGCTGCTGAGTCAATCTATTGGAGAACAGAGGATGTTTTCTATTTGTGCGAGTCTACTGTCTTTCCAGAGTGATTTAAAGTTTTCCTCATATAAGTTTTTTTCTTAAGAGATGTCTTTTTAAAATTTTTTCATTGTTGTCGAAAATATACACAGCAAAACATACACCAATTCCAGTTTCTACATGTACCATTCAGTGACATTGATTACATTCTTTAAGTTGTGCAATCATTGTCACTGTCCATTTCTGAGTTGTTCCTCCCCCATTAACAGGAACTCATCGCCCCCTAAGATTCCTATCTAATCTTTCGAGTTGCTCTTGTCAGTTTGATCCCATATAGTTCTTTAAAAGGGTGAAATGCTCAAGGCAGACATTCTTTACTAATTAAGGTAAATTATTGTTGCTATAGTGTCACTGAGTTGAAATCGACTTGAAGGCAATGGGATCTTTGGTTATTGTTTGATTTAAAGAAGACCTCAGGGGATATTTTTGATTTAAGATTTAAAGATTGTCTCAGGGCAGTAGTTCCAGAAGTTCATTCAGCCTTATTGTCTCCAGATAGTCTGGATTCCATGAGAATTTGAAATCCTGTTCTGCATTATCCCCCTTTTCCCCTTTTGATCAGGATTTGGCTGTAGAATCTTTGATCAAAACATTCAGTAATGGTAGCTGGAAGAATATTACTCTATAAGTTTATTTCTAAGTATTTGCTCTTCTTTGTTGCTATTGTAAATTGAGGTTTCCCTTCCATTATGTCCTCCAAGTAGGTACTGTGTGTATGTATGAAAGCTATTAATTTCTTTCTGTTAATTGTATGTCTTGCTGTCTTACTGAATCCTTGTATTATTGGAATCAGTTATATTATTGATCCTGTGGGGCTTTCTGGGTATGCTATCATATCCCCTGAAAATAGAGACAGTTTTACTTCTTTACCAAATTTGATGCCTCTAATTGATTTCTCTTGTCTAATTGCATTGGCTACTACCACTAATACAATGTTGAATAGTAGTTGAGATAGTAGGCATTCTTGCCTGTTTCTGATTTTAATGAAAATGCCTCTAGTGTTTACCCACTAAATAAATTGTAGCTTTAAGACTAATGTATATATGTTTTATCATGTTAAAAAAAAATTAGTCAATTTCTATTTTCTTGAGTGCTTTAGACAGGAATGAGTTTTGAATTTTTGCAAAGGCTTTTTCAGCATTTATGGAAATAATTGTATATTTTCCTTAGATCCATCAATATGAATTTCCTAATACTGAATGAACCTTATATTACCAGAAAAAAAAACAAAAAAAAGAATCCACTTAGTTTTGGTGTATTATTTTATTAATGTGGTGTTGGATTCTGTTTGCTGATATTTTATTTAGTTTTTTTCCATCAATATTCATGAGCTATATTGGCCTGTAGTTTTTTGTTTATTTTTGGCTTCCTTTTCTGTGGGTCCTCATCAAGTTTAGGTATTAGTGGCATACTTAGTTTTATTTAAATAACTTTGAACTTTGTATTTATTTTCAGTGCTCTAAAATGATTTATAAAACACTGGAGCTGGCTGGTCTTTGAAGGTTTGATAGAAGACCCTGTTGAAAGCATCTGGGCATGATGCTTTTGTATGGTAGTTCTTTAATAACTTCCTCTACATTTTCCATGGAAAAAGATCTATTTAACTTTCTATTAGTTCAATTTTGGTAATCTGCATTTCTTTAGAAAATTATCCATTTCATCTATAATTTCAAATTTATCTGCATAGAAGTCTGCAACATAGACTCTTATGATTTAAAAAAAATTCTGTTGTCATTTTTAATTTTATTTGTGCTTTCTCACTTTTTTATTATTCAAGTTGGCTAGTGGTTTTCTATTTTGTTTTTCAATTAAGTTTACTAGTTTTCCTTTCTCTACCTCATTAATTTCTACTTTTTTCTTTATTATTTCCTTGCTAGTGCTTTCTTTTGGTTTACTTCATTGTTCTTTTATAGTTTTTTTGAGCTGGGTATTTAAGTCATTTATTTACATTCTTTCACTTTTTACTTATGAAAGTTTTCCGGCTATGAATTTTCCTTTGATAACTGCTTTAAAGGTATTCCCTAGATGCTGATAGGCAGTATTTTCATTATTATTATATTACTATTATTTAGTAATCTGGTAATTTTAGTTTGTATTTTTCCATCCCAAGAGTTGTTTAATAGGAAGCTTAATAAAATTTTCAGGTAGAAAACCTTTTTGTTTTCAGTTTTGGTTAATGTCTTTGTTATCTAGTGCTGCTATAACAGAAATACCACAAGTGGATGGCTTTAACAAAGAGAAATTTATTCTCTCACAGTCTAGGAGGCTCGAAGTCCAAATTCAGGGCACCATCTCCAGGGGAAGGTCCTTGTAATCAATCTTCCCTGGTCGAGGAGCTTCTCAGAGCAGGGACCCTGGGACTAAAGGATATACTATTCTCCTGGCTCTTGTTTCTTGGTGGTATGAGGTCCCCATGTCTCTCTGCTCACTTCTTTCTTTAATATCTCAAAAGAGACTGGCTGAAGACACAACCCAATCTTGTAGACTGAGTCCTGCCTCATTAACATAACTGCCACTAATCCCATCTCAGCAACATCATAGAGAGAGGATTTACAACACATAGGAAAATCACATCAGATGACAAAATGGTGGACAATCACACAATACTGGGAATCATGGCCTTGCCAAGTTGACAGATATTTTGGGGGGACACAATTCAATCCATGACAGTTAATAATTTCTACTCTTATTACATTGTGATCAGAGAATGTTTTTAATATTTCTACTTCAGAGAACTCACTGATGAATTTTTATAATTGGCTCTTAAAACACTTGATAAAAACATATATTCACTATTATCAGGGTATAAAGTTCAATATATATTCATAAAATCTACCTAACTGATTATGTTCCATAGGTTTTGTATCTCCTTATTTTTTAGCCCACTTGATCTCTCTTGAGCTAAGAGTGTTACAGCTCTTTAATAAAATTCCCTGCTGAGTTATTTGATGTGTGGATATTCATAAGTGTTGTATCTTCACTGAAATTTTGGCTTTTAGCATTAAAAACGTGCCCTTCTTTGTTGTGTGTAACACTTTTAGGCTTGAATTCTTCTTTGTTGAATGTCACAATTGCTGCCTCAGCCTTGTTATTGTTTCCATTTTCCTGATATACCTTTATCCATCCATTTATATTTTGCCTTTCTGAATCATTTCGTTTTATATATCTCTTATGTATAAGATATAGTTGGGTCTTTCATTGTGAATGAAATTGAGAGTATTTCTTTTAATTAGTGAATTCAGTCCATCACTCTGACTGATATGGTTGGTCTTAATTCTACTGTAATAATTTATAATCATATATATTATGGTATATTTCATGTGTTTCTTTTCCTAAAGATGTATCTACTTTGCTCTTTAATTTAAAAAATATATATATATTTAGGAGGTTTTTTATTTTTGTTCAGAGGAGCCCTGGTGACCCAGTGGTTAAACACTAGACTGCTAACTGAAAGGTCAGCAGTTCGAACCCACGAGCTGCTCCGTGGGAGAAAGATGTGGCAGTCTGCTTCATAAAGATTACAGCCTTGGAAACCCTATGGAGGACTTTTACTCTGTCCTATAGGGTCACTGTGAGTCAGAATCAACTAGTTGGTAGCAAGAGCAGGTTATTTTTGTTACCTTAAATTTCTATAGTTCCCTGTTTTCTTGGTTAACCTTTTACTATCTAGTTTGTCAATTTTTAATAGTATGCTTTAATTCCCACCTATCACCTGAACAACAATTAATGAGCTTATTTTACTTCCCTCATTCCTTCTTCCATCTCTTCCGAGTTTCTATTTGCATCATTTCTACTTTGTCATGACATATAACATTTGTTCATTAGTCTTCTACCTTCATCCCCACCTTTTGTTTTTGTCTAAAATCTATAATTATACATACTCACTCTCTGTCCTTTTGCTGAATTTTCCCAGTCATCTCTTGGTTAAATGAAGCTTATCCTGAAGGAGATCCTTCAAGAAACGATCATAGGTATAGAATTCCTTATGTTCTTGTGTTTAAAACTGTTTTTCTATAGTCTTGGTACTTACAGATTAGCTGTGTATAAAATCCTTGGTTCACTTTCTTTCATTAAGTTGCTTTTCGTTTTTGTTTTGTTTTGTTTTCTAATGCTACTCCATTGTTGTCTTGGTTTGTATATCTAATACTTTTACCCTTGTAATTGTTGTTGTATGCCGTCCAGTTGATTCCGACTGATGGTGACCCTATATGACAGAGTAGAACTGCCCCAAAGGGTTTCCAAGGCTGTAATCTTTAGAGAGCAGACCACTCCTGAAGAGGAGCTAGTTAGCAGCCAAGCACTTTAACCATTGCACCACCAGGCCCCTTGCCCTTGTAATTAAGTGATCTTTTTGCCTGGAGGTTCTGGTAATATTTTGAAATCTTTTAATTCTATCAGGTTTAATAGGATAGGTCTTAGAACTGCTCAATCTGATTTAACTTTCTTATCTCAACCAGTGGGCCTTTTCAATATGGAGATTCTGTTCTATGGAAAGTTTTCTTAGATTATAGTTTTAAATATTAGTTCTGTTCCCATGTTTTGTTTTTCTTCTTCACGGAATCCAATAATATGAGTGTTATTTCTTTGTGCCCATCTTCCATTTCCACCACTTTCTTTGATGCCTTTTGCTTCTTTCTTTTTCTCAGTTTCATTTTCTTGGGTTTTTTTCCTGCTTTTATTTCAATTCCTCTTATTAAATTTTTATTTGACCCTGAGTTACCCTTCAGATTTTGAATTGAAACTATCCCCTAAAGTCATCTTTAAACTAAGTAACAGTTTGCCCAAAGAGTAAAGATTGTCACCCTAGAGTATTGCATTTTTTTGAATATATATATACACATACATACATATAAATATATATGACCGAAGGGTCAACAGCTATTTTAAAGCATGGATGAGAAGGTTGGGGGACAGGGAGATTAAGGAAATGGAAGTGAAACAACTAGAACAGAAATAATGAGAATGTTGACACAATGTGAAGAACGCAACCAATGTCAGTGATCTTTATGTCTGGAAAGTAGAATAGGAGCGGGTTTTGCTGTGTACATTTTCACCAAAAATAAAATTAAATAAATAAATAAAAACTCCAGAAAAAAATTTTTTTATTTGAGTTTATTTTTCCTTGGACACTTTGCAATTTAATCATTTCTGACAGAATTTCATGTTTTTCTTCTTAATCAACTCTCTTTTCATTATTTTCTATTCTTTATTTCTGTTCTTAGTTTTTGTAGTTCTGATTCAAGATCTTTTTTCTCATATCCCTAAATGCTTGTTTGAGTATGTTTAATTCAGTTGGAGTGTTCTCTTATAGTTTTCTTCTGCTTCATGAATGTTTTCTTGGGGAAATTTTTCATTAGTTGAGGTGTGTTGGATTTTTATTTCTACCAGTTTTTTATTTCTTTGTATCGCCTTGGCTTCCTCTCCATATGAAAAATATATGCCTACATTTTTTTAAGTCTCTCTTTTTTGTTTTAATGTCATCTTTTACATATTGACATCTGTTTCCCTATTTTCAGTGTTTTAGCTTTAATTTATTTTTGTGACTTCCCTATCTGGGTTGATATCTGGTTGCTTTGTCCTGTGTTCTAGTCTTGGGTTGTTATCTGTTGTTATTGATTCTCTAACCAGAGGATTCCTCTTAGTATTTCTTATAATTTTGGTTTGGTTTTTGCAAATTCCCTAAACTTCTGTTTATCTGGAAATGCCTAATTTTGCCATCATATTTGAGAGACAGTTTTGCTGGATATATAATTCTTGGCTGGCAGTTTTTTTCCTTCAAGGCTTTATATATGGCATCCCATTGTCTTCTTGCCTGCATAGTTTCTGCTGAGTAGTCCAAGCTTATTCTTATTGACACTCATTTGTAGATGACTTTTCGTTTATCCCTAGCCACTCTTAAAATTCTCTCTTTATCTTTGGTTTTGGCAAGTTTGATTATGATATGTCTTGGTGACTTTCTTTTGGGATCTACCTTATGTGGGGTTCTGTGAGCATCTTCGATAGATATCTTGTCATCTTTCACAATATCAGGGAAGTTTTCTGCCGACAAATCTTCAACAATTCTCTATGTATTTTCTGTTATCCCCCCTGTTCTGGTACTCCAATCACTTGTAGGTTTTTCCTCTTAATAGAATCCCACATAATTCTTAGGGTTTCTTCATTTTTTAAAATCCTTTTTCTGATTTTTCCTCAAATAAGTTGGTGTCAAGTGCTTTATCTTCAATCTCACTAATTCTGACTTTCATCGCCTCAATTCTGCTCCTATGACTTTCTGTTGAGTTGTCTAATTCTGAAATTTTATTGTTAATCTTCTGGATTTCTGATTGCTGTCTCTCTATGGATTCTTGCAGCATGTTAAATTTGTCATTATGCT
>NW_004444054.1:1847478-1853166 GCF_000243295.1 Trichechus manatus latirostris
TTATTGTTAATCTTCTGGATTTCTGATTGCTGTCTCTCTATGGATTCTTGCAGCATGTTAAATTTGTCATTATGCTTTTCTCTAATCTTCTTAAATTACTCTATTGCATGTTCTGTATTCTGCATAATTTCCTTCCTAATATCTTGAAGAGTTCTATATATTAATCTTTTGTATTCTGCCTCTGGTAATTCCAAGATATTTTCTTCCTCCGGCAAATTTCTAGATTACTTTGAGACTTGCTGAAGCCATCATGCTCTTCCTTTTTATGTGATTTGATATTGACTGTTGTCTCTGAGCCATCAGTAAGTTGTTATATTTATTTATTTTATGTTTGCTTACTGTGTCCTAGCTTCTTGTTTTGTTTTGTTTTGATATGCCCAAATTGGCTGCTCGTGTGAGCTAGCCCAGTCACCAGCACCCCTGAAGCTCCAATGTCCTGACCCCAGGTGGCCAGACCTGCCACTAAGTATGTGAGCCCAGGAGTCTGCCCACTCCTCCTGTGTGGATTCAGCTCAGGTGTCCAGGTAGTCAGCCACCAAGTGTGTGGTTCAGGCTCTCACCTACAGTTCTAGACAGGCATGGGTGATTGGTGTAGGCACAGGCATCCAGCTGCAGCAGGGGGACACATGCTGAACAAGGCAGGGGGCCGATGGCCACCCCCGAGTATCCAGGAGGAAAGCATGTCCCTGTTCCCTAGAGTGCATGGATGGGTGGGTTTTACAGCTGGACTATGAGCACCTAATGCTGTTGGCTGTAAGGACTGGGGGGCACCTCTTATTCATGGGCCCCTGTCACAGGTGGGTAGGTGGCATGGGTGGAGCCACCAGTCCTCAGGCCCCTGATGTGGGTAGGTGAAGACCTTGCTTAATGGGCAGAGCAGTGGCAAATGTCATGAACCTGCCACTTCACAGCTGAAACAGTTGAAGTTAGACTTCAAGTATATACCCTGTTGAACTGCAGTAATGAGGGCCTGTGCTGATAAAATGGGCCCACACAAGTCTATGCAGGCGGAAAGGCACTCAAAGTCCATGGACCCCTTATGCCTGTACCTAGGCAAAGGAGCTGTGCCTACCCTGAATTCCTGGCTTAGGGGAGCCGGCAGATTATTTTGTTAATTTGTTCACTCTCCAAGGCCGGGAGAATGGCTCAGGGTGCGTGTCGGATCCTACTTCCGGCCCAGGGGACTTGGCAATTGCTGAAGCCGGTGTTGGACCCAGTGCAGAGCAGGGAGCAGGGAGGTAAATGGGAGAGAAGTTTTTCCCTCGGGGGCGTTTTTGATCCGTACGGTCGGCCAGACACAGGTACTTAACTTTTGCCGATCAAGGGCTGTTTCTCACTGGTTCTGGATGGCCGAGTAGACTCTCTGCCGCTGGATCTCTCCCATGTGGGAAACACCTCCTGAGTGCCGCTGCTTGCCTGCCTCACCATGCACCATGAGCTGATCAGGCCTGAAGGGCCCAGGCTTTCACCGGCTCAGGTCTGGCAGCTCCTCGCTGCTTCCAAACTGTCTCTCCCTCCCCCTGCCGTTCAGTCCAATTCCTCAACTTTGCGTTTGATGTTCAGGGTTCCTAGATTGTCATACATAATCAATTCACTTGTTTTTTCAGGTCTGTGTTGTAAGAGGGACCACCAGAAGCATCTGTGTACTCCGCCATCTTTGTCCCACCTCAGATTTTTATTTCTGATTATTTGGAATAACTCTGTAAGCATTTATTAATTCTTTTCTGTTCATTTTTGTACTATTTGGATGCTTTTCAACATGCCCAGTTTGGTGGCTTCTTCTGTCAATGTAGCAAAGTTCAGATCTTGGTGGATTTGGTGGAGGGGGTGGGGTAGGGGAAGATGTTTGTGTCCTCTGCATTTTTGGCACTCTTTGCTCTTCCAGAACCCTAAAATTTTCCCCTTTTGTTTCTTTTCCCCCTTACTGCCCAATTACAGCAGGGCACTTACCTCTACCTTGTTGCCTTTTTTTCTTCCCCAGAAGTTCTGCATTTATAAAGACCACTATTTCAAATCACACATTCCTTTAAGTTCCTTCTCTGAAGACCATGCTTGATCTGCCATGACACCTTTTTAGTACTTTCATACTTAGAGTGGACTAGCTGTCGTTAATGTTGTGTGCTGTTGAGTCAATGTTTGACTCATAGTGACCACATGTGACAGTAGAACTACCCTATAGGGTTTTCCAGGCTGAAAACTTGATGGGTACAGATCACCAGATCTTTCTCCCACGGAGCCACTGGGTGGATTCGAACCACCAATCTTTCACTTATGGCCGTTTTCTCTTCCCTGCAGTTTTTCTTATCCAGCTCTTACTCACAGAAAAGTCTTGTGGAAGGGAAACAGTGTGAGAAATTGCTTTCTGGGATTTGGTGGGTTTTATCTTTTTATTGGAAGGAGCCTCAGTGGCATAATAGTTAAGCACTCGGCTGCTAACCAAAAGGTTAATGCTTTGAACCCACCAACCGCTCCTCGGGAGAAAGATGTGGCAGACTGCTTTCCTAAAGATTATAGCCTTGGAAACTATGGGGCAGTTCTACTCCATCCTGCTGTGTCGCTATGAGTCAGAACCAACTTGATGCCAACAGGTTTTGGTTTTATCTTTCTATTTACAGTAATCTTGAAGTTTGGCCATTTTACATCATCCTTCTCTCTCTTTTTAATCTCCACAGTATCTGTATATTATATCTACTTTTTAATAATATTTATCTTTTCTCACATTGACCTGAGCCAGTGGTTCACTTTCATTCATTAACTCAATAAGTATTATTCAGTCCCTGCACTGTGCTTGAGCTGTGGTGATGCAGTGGTTAAGAGCTCAGCTGCTAACCAAAAGGTCAGTGGTTCAAATCCACTAGCCGCTCTTTGGAAACTCCATGGGTCAGTTCTACTCTGTCCTGTAGGGTTGCTATGAGTCAGCAACTTGATGGCAATGGTTTTTTTTTGGTTTTGCACCGTGCTAGGCACCGTCCAACTGGGAATGCCTCAGCGGCAGAACAGTCAGAAATCACAACCCACATAGTGCTTACATTCTAGTAGAAGGAGATGAACAATAAACCAATAAGGAAATTATTTTAAGTGCCTTAGAGAAAAATCAACAGGAAAAAAAGTAAAAGGAGTACTAGAGGGGTGCAAGGATATGTTGTAATATTAAATAGGGTACAAGTCTGCAGGGATAATAGCCTGGGTGAACCACGGCCCCATCTACCCTGAGGCCAGAAGAAGGAGACGGTGCCCGGCTACCACTATTGACTGTTTTGATCAGGGCCACAATCGATAGATCCAGATACAGCGGGAGAAAAATGTGGAACAGAACTCAGATTCTTAAGAAATCCAGACTTACTGGACCAGATGAGACTGGAGTCGAGACTAACGCCCTGGGATACTCTTTAAACCTTGAACTGAAACTACCCCCTGAGGTCACCTTTTAGCAAAATAACAGATTGGCACACAAAATAAATGATATTACCCATGAGCATGGCGCTCTATTAAAAAAAATCTATATGAAACCAAAAGGTAAACAATTATTCTAAAGCAAAAATGAGAGGACAAGGTCAGAGGTTGGGGGGGAGCAGGGAAACTAGAGCAGTAGAAACAGAGCAACCAGAACACAATTAGAAAGAATGTTGACACATTATGGAAAATGTAACTAATGTCAGTGAACAATTTGTGTATAAATTTTCAAATGGGAACCTGATTTGCTGTGTAAACTTTCACCAAAAACACAATAAAATACTATTTATAAAAAATTAAATAGGATGTTTAGAGAAGACCTCACTGATAAGGGGACAGTGAAGGAAAAAGATACATGGATATCTGGGAAGAGTATCAGAGGCACAGGGATCAGTAAGTGCAAAGGACGTGAGGTAGGGGAATACGTGACATGTTTGAGGCGCAGCAAGGAGGCCAGCAAGGAGCCCTGGTAGCACAACGGTTAAGAGCTAGGCTGCTAACCCAAAGCGTGGGCTTTTGAATATATCCAGTGGCTGCTTCTCAGAAAAGACCTGGTGATCTGCTTCCATAAAGTTTACAGCATAGGAAACCTTACAAGGCAGTTCTGCACTGTCACATGGAGTCGCTTTGAGTCGGAATTGACTTGATAGCACCCAACAACAACCACAAGAAGGACAGCAAGACTGGGTAATAGTAAGTAAGTAGGAGAGTACTAGACAATGAGATCAGAGATGAAGCAGAGACCAGTTTATGAAAAGCCAGTGAAGGGACTTTAGCCTTTATTCTGAGTAAGAAGGGAAGCCATTGGAGGGTAGAGCATAGGGGAGACATAGTCTCTTGTTTTTAAATTTTCCCCTTGTCTAACAGATTGAGAATAAGCTGGAAGTGGGACAAGGGTAGACACTGGGTCACCAAATGCTCGGCTGCTAACCTAAAGGTTGGCAGTTCAAACCCACCAGCTTTTCTACAAGAGAAATATGTGGCAGTCTGCTTCTGTAAAAATAACAGCCTTGGAAACCCTATGGGGCCGTTCTGTGCTGTCCTATACGGTCATTATGAGTTGGAATTGACTTGACAGCAGTGGATTTAGTTTGGCTTATTGCAAAAACCCAAGTGAAGTATATAGCAGCTTGAAACAGAATACTTACAGTGGGGGTGTAAGGGGTGGAGAAATTCTTTTTTTTTTTTTGAATAATATAAATGGACTTTTGAACAATATAAATGTATTCCCTATATAGAGAATTAAACTAAACATTTCAAAATAAATTTACAAAGATAGATGCAGAGTAGACACATCTAATCAAATTTCCTAGGTTTGTTCAGAAGAGCCCAAGATAGAACTCAAAAATATCCCCAGATGTGAAATTTCCCCACACTCCGTATCAAGGCCAGGGTGATTACTGTTCTTCGGAGGTTTTAAATTCCCTTTGAATGTTAGAGCAACAGCTTTATTGTTACATATTAACAGAGTCTCTATGAAGTTCTTCAGCCTTAGCTAGGGTTAGTCCACTCACTCTTTAATATATTTATTCAACAAACATTTATTGCTACTTAGTGTGTGCCTGGCCCTGTGCTAAGTGATGAGGATAAAATTGTGAGCAAGGCAGATATAGTCACTGCTCTCATGCACCAATGGCCTTGTGGGAAGACATACATTAAACAAATATAGAGATCAGATAACTATTTCACTGCCATCGTGAGACATACTACAAAGGAGGGGTAGAGGTTGCTGGGAGAACCTTAACCTGGTTGAGGAGTTGGGAACTAGTCTTACCAAAGGTAAGAAGCCATGTGCTGAGATCAGTGACGTGTTGCTCCCGTTTCCGCAGTTGTCCCAGTCTGTTCTAGAGGAGACTAGTGCTTCATCATGGTTTAGTAAAAAGGATTAGAACCTTTGAGTGGACACCTAGATTCTGCTATTTTATAGTCAAATGGCCTTTGCCCAATGGTATCTGAAGCCCATTTGGCATCAAAGCATTGGTTGATAGGACCACTTTGAAAAACCTCTTTGCCCACATCACAGGGGTGTTATAAGGATGAAGTGCCATAATATTTATAAAAAGTAAAGCTTGATTTAAAACAAGGTTGACATTAGGTGTATAGTGAAGAGAGGATGGCCTTGTCAAAAATATATAAATTTCTCTGAACAAAATTCTAGCCAATAGAATTCAGTATCACATCAAAAAAATAATACACCACGACCAAGTAGGATTCATACCAGGTATGCAAGGATGG
>NW_004444054.1:1853266-1860732 GCF_000243295.1 Trichechus manatus latirostris
TGTTACTGTTACATGAGAAACTATCTGTTCTGTAAGCCTTCACCTGAAGTACAATAAAATATTAAAAAAATATATATATATATGTATATATAAATTTCGATCCTTACCTCATACCATACACACACACACACAGAAGGGAAAAAAAAAACAATAGAAGAATGTCTTCATGATCTTGGGTAGGTAAAGATTGTAAATAGGATGCAAAAAAAACACTGACCATGAAGGAAAAAGTACAAATTGGAATAAGCTAAAATTAAGAACTGAATTAAGAATTAAAGTATCATACAAAGACACCTTTAAGAGTGTGAAAAAGCCATAAAATGGGAGAAGATATTTACAATACACATATCCAACAAACCCCAAACCAAACCCGTTGCTGTTGAGTCAATTCCAACTCGTAATGACCCTATAGGACAGAGTAGAACTGGCCAGTAGGATTTCCAAGGAGCCGCTGGTAGATTCGAACTGCCAACCTTTCGATTAGCAGTAGAGCTCTTTTTTTTTGTTGTTGTTATAATTAAATGAAGTTCACATTTCAAGTTAGTCTCCCATACAGAATTTTTCTTTTTTTTACATACGTTGTTATGAGACCCCAACCACTCACCCCATTCTGCGACAGCACACTCCTCCCCTGATTCCCCATGAACATTCAACCAGCTCCTGACTCTCTCTGCCTTCCCATCTCACCTCTGGACAGAAGCCGCCCCTTTGGTCTCTTGTATCTACTTGTCTAAGAGGCACATTCTTCACAAGTATCACTTTAGGTCCCACAGTCCAGTCTAATCCCTGTCTGAAGAGTTGGCCTCGGAAATTGTTTTAGTTCTGGAGTGATGGAGAGACCAGGGGCCATGCTTTCCAGGGCACCTCTGGTCTTAGTCAGACCATTAAGTCTGGTCTTCTTACTAGAATTTGAGTTCTGCATACCATCGTTCTACTGCTCCATCAGGGACCCTCTGCTGTGTTCCCTATCCGAACGTTCATTGGTGGTAGCCGGGCACCATCTAGTTCTTCTGGTCTCAGGCTGATGAAGTCTCTGGTTTATGTGGCCCATTTTGTCTCTTGGGCCAGTACTTTCCTTGTGTCTTTGGTGTTCTTCATTCTCCTTTCCTCCAGGTGGTTGGGACCAATCGATGCATCTTAGATGGCCACTTGCAAGCTTTTAAGACCCCAGACGCAACTCACCAAAGTAGGATGCAGAACATTTTCTTAATAAGCTTTGTTATGCCAATTGACCTAGATGTCCCCCGAAAGCACGGTCCCCAGACCTCGCATCCCTGCTACTCTGTCTCTCAAAGTATTTGATTGTATTGAGGAAACTTCTTAGCTTTGGTTTAGTCCAGTTGTGCTGGCTTCCCCTGTAGTATGTGCTGTCCTTCCCTTCACCTAAGATAATTCTTATCTACTATCTAGTTAGTGAATAACCCTCACCCTCCCTCCCCACCCCCGTAACCATCAAAGAATGTTTTCTTCTGTGTTTAAACCTTTTCTTGAGTTCTTATAATAGTGGTCTTATACAGTATTTGTCCTTCTGTGACTGACTAAATTCACTCAGCATAATAAGTTCTAGCTTCCACCAAGTTATACGATGTTTCACAGCTTCATCATTGTTCTTTATCGTTGCATAATATTCCATTGTGTGGATATACCACAGTTTGTTTATCCATTCGTCCATTGATGGGCACTTAGGTTGCTTCCATCTTTTGACTGTTGTGAACAGTGAGCAGCAGAGCTCTTAACCACTGTGCCACGAGGGCTCTATATCCAACAAAGGACATCCATAATAAATAAAGAATTCTTACAAATCAATAAGAAACAGAAAACCTGATATAAAAAATGAGCAAAAGACTTGAACAGAGACTTTACAAAGAGGATAAACAAATGGTCAGTACATACTAAAAAAATACTCAACTTCATTGGATATTAGGGAAATACAAATGAAAACCACAATGAGAGACCACAGTACGCCCATCAGAATGCCTAAAATGACAAAGATATGGAGCAACTAGAATTCTCATACAATTCTAGTGAAAGTGTGAACTGGTACAATCATCTTGGAAAATTGTTTGGAGGATCTTCTAGAACTAAACATACTCACGCCTTAATTTGCCCCCAGCAAATTCATACCTAGGAATTTACTCAACAGTAATCTGTACAAGGACGCTCTGGTGGCGTAGTGGTTAAGTGCTACAGCTGCTAACCAGAAGGTCAGCAGCTCAAATCCACCAGGTGTTCCTTGGAAACTCTGTGGGGGCAGTTCTACTCTATAGAGTCACTATGCGTCAGGATCAACTCGATGGCAACAGGTTTTGTTTTTGTTTTTAGATCTGTACAAATGTTCACTGAAAGAATGTACAAGAATGTTCATACAGGAAGTGCTATTCACAATAACCAAAAGTTGGAAACTAGCAAAATGTTCATCCAGAGTAGAATAGAATTTCTTAAAAATTATAATATAATTTTACCAAAAAAAACCAAACCAGTTGCTGTGGAATCTATTCCAACTTATAGTGACCCTAGAGGACAGAGTAGAACTGCCCCATAGGGTTTCCAAGGAGCGGCTGGTGGATTCGAATTGCTGACCTTTTGGTGAGCATCCAGGCTCTTAACCACTGTACCACCAGGGCTCCAATCACCTTAGTCACTGATTTAAAAGAAGAAGAAGAAAAAGAAGAAAAGATATTGTCGAAGAACAACAGGCTAGGGAAAAAAAGGATTGTTCTACATAGGTAAGCGAGCTTTCCTGCTTGGGTATTATGTATAAGTGACAGTTTTATAGTTCTTTTTTAAAAGTATCTAAGAACAGAAAAGCACATATGCCATTCATTTCTCCTTTTTCCCCCTTCATTTTCTAAAGCCCGGTGATTACATCGGAGGTGTCTGTATGCAGGTGAAGGTAACCATCAATCACTTCCAGTTTAAAGATATATGTCTTATGTTTTCCTTTTCCAGCCCGTTCTCCCCTCGTGGAGTTCTCTGGATGGGTTGTGTTTGGTAAAAGCTACGCATATTTTCCTGGCGAACGCCTTTGCTGAAAGCTAGTGCTAGGGCTTGAGCTCGTATTTCAGATGCATGGAAAAAGGAGGGATATGGACGGTGGATCCACAATAAACAGATGGTTGCCTTGACAATCTGTAAGAGGCTCTTTCATGATGATTTTTCCTGGTTTTCTTTTGGAATAGTTAGTGAGACTGTAACAGAAGTTTTCTCTCGTCGACCTCCTGCAAATGGCACTGTGGCTCACAAGCTGCACAGAACCCCAAAGCCCTTCTGCAAACACGCCACCTGGACCTGTAGTTAGCTCAGCTCCGCCGAGGTCCCGCCCCCCGTCCCTTCAGAAATGTTCCTTGAGACTGTTCTCAAGGCATACTGCTTACTTGTGCTGTGGGTGTGAGTGTAAGGCCCAGCAAGGGGGCTGTCTTAGTTATCTAGTGCTCCTGTAACCCAAATACCGCAAGTGGGTGGCTTTAACGAACAGAAATTTATTTTCTTGCGGTTTTGGAGGCTGGAAGTCCGAATTCAGGGCGCCAGCTCTAGGGGAAGCCATTTTCTCTCCGTGGGCTCTGGAGGAAAGTGCTTGTCTCTTCTGAGCTTCTGTTCTTTGGTGATCTTCATGTGGGATGGCATCTATCTTCTCCCATTTTTGCTTGCTTGCTTACTCTGTTCTTTGATATCTCAAAAAGATTGATTTAAGACACGCCCTGCATTAACATAACAAAGAAAACCTATTCCTAAATGGGATTATAACCACAGGTATCCAAACCAAACAGGTTGCTTTTCAGTGGATCCAACACATAGTGACCCTATAGGACAGGGTAGAACTTCTCCATAGGGTTTCCAAGAGTATGATCTTTATGGGGAGCCCTGGTGGAGCAGTTCAAAAGGTTAGCAGTTCAAGCTTCTTGGAAACCCTATGGGGCAGTTCTACCCTGTTCTGTAGGGTCTCTATGAGTTGGAATCAACTCAATGGCAACAGGTTTGTTTTGTTTTGTTTTTTGGTTTAATCTTTATGGGAGCAGATCACCGTGTCTTTCTCCTGCAGAGCAGCCAGGGGTTCAAACCACCGATCTTTTGGTTAGCAGCTGAGCGCTTAACCACTGCATCACCAAGGCTTCTTACCACAGGTATAACCAAAACCCTTTGCCATCAAGTTGTTTCCGACTCATAACGACCCTATAAGACAGAGTAGTACTGTCTCATAGGGTTTCTAAGGAGCAGCTAGTGGATTCGAACTGCCGACCTTTTGGTTAACAGCCGAGCTCTATAGGGGTTAGGATTTACAACACATTTTGGGGGGACACAATTCAATCCATAATAAGGGGCCCAGCAGGGAGGCCCTGATATTTTGGGGTAGACAGATGTAAACAATTAGCATTACATGAGCCTCGATGTCAGAGGCAAGAGCAAGCTTATAGAAAGACATGAAATGCCAGAGGAGGAGAAAATGAATTCCAAATGGGAAGATCAGGTGGAGGCCCTGGAGGGGTGAGGGGTGCTGACCTGGACTTGGCAGTCAAGGTTAACAGGAGGAGACTTGAGTCTACCCAGCACTTAACTACTACGCCACCAGAGTTTCCTTAAGAAAGACAAGGAAACATAAACAATAAAATTGAACATTTGAACACTGACTTATGCACATGGTTTCTACTATATCAATTTAAAGTTATTGTACGTTTGTTTATGAGTATACTTAAAAAAAAAGACACTGAAGTAGAGGATCCAGCTCCAAGCTATGAAATGCAAGGCGATTCCATAAATACATTTGAATTCCCTTTTACATTTTTCATATGCTCAGATTATAACACAAACTTACAAATTATGGTTGGAGCCCTGGTGGCGTAACAATTAAGCGCTTGGTTGCAAACCAAAAGATTGACGGTCTGAACCCACCCAACGGCTCCACGAGAGAAAGACTTGGCCATCTGCTTCCATAAAGATTACAGCCAAGAAAACCCTATGGAGCTCAATTCTACTGTGTTACATGAGGTCCCTATGAGTCGGAATCTGCTGGAGGGCACCCAGTAACAAACAACAATTTTGCTAGCCTTGAAGATAAAAGTCTCAGTGATTACAATGCAACTAGTAAAGCACAGTGGTTAGGGACATAGCTTTGGCATCAGACCTGAGTTCAAGTCCCCGCCTATCACTTCTTAACTTTTTGCATACCTAACAGGTTATGTCATTGCCGAGTCTCAGTTTTCTCATCTGTAAAATGAACATAACAGTAGTGCCTATTTCACAGTTTGTGAAGATCACATGCTATATTGCATGCAGGCCCTAAACCCAGGGCCTGGCACCTGTTAGTGATCAGTTAATATTCATTATTATTGATTTCTCCAAAACATAGAGCATTCATAAAACTTTCTCTGAAGAGGTATTACTGAATTGTACACGTGAAAAATGTCGAATTAGCAAACGTTGTGTTCTCTATAAACAATTAAAATGAAAAACAAAGACACAGGTGCCAACGAAAGGAGCACCCAGTAGTCAAGTCAGTTAGTTAGGTGCTGTTGAGTCGATGCAACTCATGGCAACCCCGGGTGACAGAGTACAACTGTCCCATTGGGTTTTCTAGGCTGTAATCTTTATGAGAGCAGGTCACCAGGTCTTTCTTCCGTGGAGCCGCTGAGTAAGTTTGAACCACCAACCTTTTGGTTAGCAGCTGAGCACTTAACCATTGTGTCACCAGGGCTCCTTCCCATTGACCAAAGATGGCATAAATTGAGCATCTAAAAGGGATAATGAGTATAATTGATTAAAACACATTCTGTATATTTTTTAAATAGCTTATAGTAACGTTTTGAAAAAAGTAGGAGGAGGCCAAAAAAAAAACAATTGAATAAAAAGGGCACAAGTCTTTCTTTGCATATTAGCACTTAAGAGGAAAGTATTAAGCATTTATCTTGTCTTTTCTGCGCAAACTGTATTGCAGCGAGTTGAAAGCACCCTAGTTGATAAAGAAAAATGTTTGCTTGCTTTAATATAAAAATTCCAACTAATAGATACAAAAAACCGTGTTGCAATTCCCCTTGGTGGTAATTATTCATTGGTGAAACCATTGGATTAAAGCTTGATGGGGAGCTTTACAATGGAGGGGAGGATGCTGTTGCTTCTTGTTCAATTACAGCCGCACTAAATATAGGACACCTGGATTTGATGTGCTTCCTGGTGGGATGCAATATGAGGCCCACAGTACGAGGTATTGCTGCTGAAAGAAACTGAACGTGAATCTAATCCAGACTGGAGAACTAAATTTTATTTACAGGGATGTAGGAACAAGGGAAAGGGCAGAGTTGTTCACTGGTAGAATTCTCGCCTTCCAAATGGGAGACCTAGGTTCGATTCCCAGCCAATGCACCTTATGCACAGCCACCACCCGTCTGTCAGTGGAGGCTTGCGTCTTGCTATGATGCTGAACAGGTTTCAGCAGAGCTTCCAGACTAAGCCAGACTAGGAAGAAAGGCCTGGAGATCTATTTCCAGATATCAGCCAGTGAAAACCCTATGGGTCACAACGCTTCAAACACATTTTGCATGAGGTCGCCATGAGTCAGGGTCCGATTCCATGGCAACTAACAACAGGAACAAGTGAGGTGACATCATAAGGAAGTAAGCAGGCAAATCTAGAATGTGGGACATTCCACAGGACAGCTGACCCAGTTTCTGAACAAGTCAGTGACATGGGGACATGGGGGAAAGGGGGAGGGGGAGGAGTGGGGGGCACTGTAGATAAAAGAGACTTAAAATGTAATGTAATATGTGGGCCTAGTTGAGGTCCTGCTTCAAACAAACCAACTGTAAAGATTTTTTGTTTTTGGAGAAACCAGGAAAATGTGGTTATGGACTAGGTTTTAGATGCCAAGCAAATGCCATCAGTTTGGTTTGGTGTGTTAATGGCATTGTGGTTATATTACTATATTTTCCTTAATTTTTAGCAACACATACGAAGTATGTGAGGCTTTGTTTTAAAATACTTCAACAAAGAAAAAAAGAGAAAGAGTAAAGGGACAAGTGAAAACACGGTGACAAAATCTTGATAATTGCTGAATGTGGGTAATTGGTATATTTTTAAAAAGAAAAAAAGGGATTAAACCAATACCGCTCGGCATCAAGTCAACGTCAACTCATGGAGACGCCATGTGTGTTGGATTACAACTGTGCTCCGTACGGTTTTCAATGGCTGATTTTTCACCAGGCCTTTCTTCTGAGGTGCCTCTGTGTGAGCTTGAACCTCCAACCCTTTGGTTAGCAGCCGAGCACATTAACCATTTGCACCACCCAGGGACTCCCAAAAAGAAAGAAAGAAGCAAAGGGAAAAAAAAGAAAAGAAGGATAGATGAAACAAATGTGCCAAAATCTTGGTAACTGTTGAAACTGGAAATGGGTATATGAAGGTTCTTTGCATTTATCCCTCTATTTTAGAGTATATTTAAAATTTTTATAATAAAATTTAGGAAAAAAGAATTAGTG
>NW_004444054.1:1860832-1881474 GCF_000243295.1 Trichechus manatus latirostris
AATTGTAAGACATTGGTATATTTTTCAAATTCTAGGTCATTTGCACTAAGATCATACCCTGTGTGCAACTTCAGCAATGCCGTTTAGAATGGCCTGTGCCAACCCCAGTCTCCTGCCCTTTAATGCCCTCTGTGTATGAGAAGAGAAGCTACACCTCATCTTTCCTTGTGTCGCCTCCGCAGTCTCATCCCTAATCTCCTGTAGGCAACTGCTAGAGCAAACACTCTCATACATCTCCCAAGAACAAGCAGTAATTTTGGAGGACAATGTAATCTCAATCCTAATTTAGAAAGAAACAGTTTCCTAAAGTGAACTATCTGCAGAAAGACAGCTCTACCCAAAGAAAGCATCCTTTACAGGATTATGGGGAGAAGTTTAGCCTCTTGCAGCCTCCCCACTCCCACTGGTCCCTTCTACAATAGAGGCTTTGCTCTGTCCAGACTTAATCAGAGCCTTACTGTGCAGGACAGTCGGCCTCACGGTGAACGCAAGTAACCACTTCTGCAACATAAAGGTTTTCTCCCAAGGTCTTAAAAGTCCTAGGAACAGCTCTCAGTCCAGGTTAAGCTCAAAGTACCATGAGCTTTTCTTCCTCTGACAGGTCTGCCCAAGAGGCTTCCAGGCTGGCTGACAAGGTGGGCAAGTCTGTCTGAGAAGGAAGCAGCTCTGTGTCTCCATGGCCCTGTAGAACCCAGGCCAGGGCTCATGCCTTTTCTCTGCTGTATATATATATGTATATAATATCACTAATACATATATAATTATACTCATAGGGTAGCTATGAGTCAGAAAAGACTCAACGGCAACGGGTATATGTATAATTATATATGTACTAGTGATATAATATGTATTATCTATAATTTATATATTATAGCATATATAAGATATATTATATATCTAGAAATATATATACCAAAAACCAAACCCATTGCCGTCGAGTCAATTCTGACTCCTAGTGACCCTATAGGACAGAGTAGAACTGCCCCATAGGGTTTCCAAGCAGCACAGCTAGTGAATTCAAGCTGCCGACCTTTTGGTTAGCAGCCTGAACTCTTAACCACTGTGCCACCAGAGCCCCAGTTATATATATATTAGAGATTAATTCTATATATATTAGAGATAAAATATGTAGTATATGTAATGTAGTTTATTTAATATATTTATATATCTAGAAATATATGTAGTTATATTTTTTATATAGTTGTTAGGTGCTGACGAGTTGGTTCCAACTCATAGCAGCCGCATGCACAACAGAACAAAACCCTGCCTGGTCCAGCGCCATCCTCGCAGTCATTGCTATGTTTGAGCCCATTGTTGCAGCCACTGTGTCAATCCATCTCATTGAGGGTCTTCCTCTTTTCCTCTGACCCTCCACCAAGCATGATGCCCTTCTCCAAAGTATGTGAGACGAAGTCTCACCATCCTTATTACTAAGGAGCATTCTGGCTGTACTTCTACCAAGGCAAACTTGTTTGTTCTTCCAGCAGTCCATGATATATTCAATATTTTTCACCAACACCATAATTCAAAGGCATTAATTCTTCTTCGGTCTTCCTTATTCATTATCCAGCTTTCTCATGCATATGAGGTGATTGAAAATACGATGGCTTGGGTCAGGCACACCTTAGTCCTTAAAGCCACATCTGTGCTTTTTAACACTTTAAAGAGGTCTTTTGCAACAGATTTGCCCAGGGCAATATGTTATTTGATTTCTTGACTGCTGCTTCCATGGGCATTGACTGTGAATCCAGGTAAAATGAAATCCTTTACAACTTCAATCTTTTCTCCGTTTATCATGATGCTACTTATTGGTCCAGTTGTGAGGATTGCTGTTTTCTTGATGTTGAGGTGTAATCCATACTGAAGGCTGTGGTCTTTGATCTTCACCAGTAAGTGCTTTAAGTCCTCTTGCTTTCAGCAAGCAAGGTTGTGTCATCTGCATATCGCAGGTTGTTAATGAGTCTTCCTCCAAACCTGATGCCACATTCTTCTTCATTTAGTACAGCTTCTCGGATTATTTGCTCAGCATACAGATTGAATAAGTATGGTGAAAGGATATAACCCTGACACACGTCTTCCCTGATTTTGAACCATGCAGTATCCCCTCGTTCTGTTAGAACGACTGCCTCTTAGTCTGTGTACAGGTTCCACATGAGCACAATTAAGTGTTCTGGAATTCCCGTTCTTCCAAATGTTATCCATAAATTGTTATGATCCACACAGTCGAAAGCCTTTGCGTAGTCAATAAAACACAGTAAACATCTTTCTGGTATTTCCTACTTTCAACCAAGATCCGTCTGACATCAGCAGTGATATCCCTCATTCCACGTCCTCTTCTGAATCCGCCTTGAATTTCTGGCAGTTCTCTGTCGATGTACTTCTGCAACTGTTTTTGAATGATATTTGACAAAATTTTACTTGAGTGTGATACTACTGATATTGTTCAATAATTTCCACATTCTTTTGGATCACCTTTCTTTGGAATGGGCACAAATATGGATCTTTTCCAGTCAACTGGCCTTGTACCTGTCTTCCAAATTTCTTGGCATAGACGAGTTCTACCTCCTGAAATGATTGAAAGTTGACGAGTTCTTTTTGGTATAGTGACTCTGTATTCCTTTCATCTTCTTTTGATGCTTCCTACGTCCTTCAATATTTTGCACATAGAATCCTTCAATATTGCAATTCGAGGCTTAAATTTTCTCTTCAGTTCTTTTATATGTTATGTATTTTAAATTATATATATAGTTAAATATTATATATACAGTATACTGTATATATATATATGTGTGTGTGTGTGTGTGGTACTAATCCCTGGAGAAGGACATCATGCTTAGTAAAGTAGAAGGTCGTGGAAGAAGTGGAAGACCCTCAACAAGATAGACCGATCCAGTGGCTGCAACAGTTGGCTCAAACATACCTACTATTGTGAGGATGCCAAACGATTGGGCAACGTTTCGTTCTGCTATACCTGGGTCACTATGAGTCGGAACCAACTCTATGGCACCTAACAACATATTAACAATAAAAGTAATGCATGCTGGCAAGAGGCTAAAACAAGTAAAAATTCCCTTCTCACCCTTATTTCTCATTTCCCAAGGACAGTGTGAACATTTCCAAAGCTTTCATACAAACATATACAAATGTATATGTGTAGTGTTTTGCTATGCTTTTTTACAAATGTTTACTTTCTCATGCAACCTCTCCGTTCAGTGGAGAAGTGTTGGCTATCTAGGACATTTCCCTTTTTTTTCTTTTACTGTTACAAATGATGCTGCACTGAATATCCTTATGCACTGCATTCTTGCACATTTGTGAGTGTTATTGGAGCCCTGGTGGTGCAGTGGTTAAAAGTTCGGCTGCTAACCGAAAGGTCAGCAGTTCGAATCCATCATCTGCTCCTTGGAAACCCTATGGGGCAGTTCTACTCCGTCTATAGCATTGCTATGAGTGAACTGGAATCGAATGGATGGCAGTGGGTTTTTTGGGGGGGTTATTGATAGGAAACCCTGGTGGCATAGTGGTTAAGTGCTACAGCTGCTAACCAAAAGGTCAGCAGTTCGAATCCACCAGGCACTCCTTGGATACTCTACAGGGCAATTATACTCTGTCCTGTAGGGTCGCTATGAGTCAGAATTAACTTGACAGCAATGGGTTTATTGCAGGATAGGAGTCCCTGGGTGATGCAAACAGTTAATGAATGGCTGCTGACTGAAAGGTTGGAGGTTCAAGTCCACCCAGAGGCACCTCTGAAGAAAGGCCTGGCAATCTGCTCCTGAAAAGTCAGCCATTGAAAACCCCATGGAGCACAGTTCTACTCTGACGCACATGGGGTCGCCATGAGTCAGAGTCAACTTGATGACAACTAGTCCTGATACTGGTATTGCAAGATGGAAGTGGGATTGTTTGGTCAAAGATTATGTACATTTAAAATTTTGATAAACCAAAAGAAAAAACCCAAACCCACTGCCGTCAAATCGATTCATTCTACGACTCTATAGGACAGAGTAGAATGCCCCATAGGATTTCTAAGAAGCACCTGGTGGACTCGAACTGTCAACCTTTTGGTTAGCAGCTGTAGCTCTTAACCACTATGCCACCAGGGTTTAAAAATTTTTATAGGTACAGTCAAATTTCTTTCCTGAAAGACTATACTAATTTACCTGCCTATACCTGTTAGCTTTAAAGAAAGGTATGAACCTATTCTTTCAAGTTTAGGGCAAACATCCCAACCTGTCCTTATGTAATCACAAAATATTCTTGTGCTTTCTATGAGCAAATCCAAATAGCCTTTGGTACTTTATTAAAATATTTGATAAATCTCAATTAAGTTCATAAAAATCACCTCATTTTAATAACTATTGTTTGCTTATAGTATTAAGCAAATTTAGTGGACAAAAATGTAATTTTATATTTCTGCAAATGATACATTTCAGAATTTCTCCTCTAAGGTGCCAGGACTCACAAAGTTAAACTTGTATATATTTGTATTTTTTTACTTTCAAGATTATGAGAATATATTTTTAAATACCGAGTCTCTTTCAAAGGAAACTTTTGCCGCGTCCTCCCCACTCTCCTCCTTTTTGGATTTTTAACAATTTGAAAAATAGCAAATTGCTTAGAAAGATCAAATCCTTTAAGGCATTTATTCTAATATGCCTAGAAGAAATAATCTGCCCCAAACTCCAGTCTCAATCATTTAAGCCATTTGGTTTGTGTATTTCAGCCTAGGCAATCAATTTCACAGTTCCAGCTCAAATAGAAAGATTTCATCAAATAAGGCAAAATGTTTTCACGGTACACACATTTGAAAATGAACCCTTAGCAGTCAGAGCAGGCTAGCAAGTATCCTGGCAGGGGGCGTTCAGTTAGTTACAGGCGAGGTCAGGCCATATACCTCACATTTGCAGATCTGTTTACTTATCAGAAAAATAACAGGCCAGTATTTGAGCAGAGCCAGGTCTCCCTTCCTTTCAAGTCTCCCTTTGCGGCGCCGGAGGACGGTCTTTTGTGTTCCCATCCCTTCTCCAGGCGTGTCTGTTGTGCGCGGAGAGGCAGATCCGCAAGGGAGCGGCCGCGAGGGGCGGGCTGGCCGGCCTCTTAGGGAGTTGGAATTGGTAAATGCTCTGTAATTCTGCGACTATTGATTTGCCTCACTGAGGATTCCAGTGGCAAAGTGACCCTCCCTCCTGCCTGTCCCCTCCCTTCCTCACTCCCTCCCCTCCTCCCGCAGCAGGATCCTAACGCTGGCGACCTGGGTCTCCTCCTCCGCCTTTTCTTCCTCTGGCTCCTGAATTCCCGAAGTTATTAGGAGAAATAAGGTAGCCGAGGGGGCCACATGGAAGTTGTGACAGCTCCCAGCGGCGCGCCCCTTTCGCGCGTGCCTTCCCCTCGGTTTAGGAATTACCCGCTGACACGTTGAATACCGGAGTCCCCTTTCCAGCCAGCCTGCCGGGATGGGCCATTGCTGCTGCAAGCCTTATAACTGCCTTCAGTGCCTGGACAAGACGGTACTTTGCCTTCTGTCTCCCTCTTCTCCGCCCCCCCTCCTGACCCTCTTTGAAAGGGCAGCCAGAAAGCCTGGAGCCGGCACCCCATCCTTCCTTTTCCTTAGCATGCCTGTGCGCTTTGTTGGTGAGAAGGAGGCTCCCTTCCTCGCTTCCAATGCGCTGAATTGTGAGTGGTGCTCATAGAAGCATTTGCTCTCACATACTCTGCAGTGCCTTACATAATTCTCTATTCCTGCAGGCTCAGATGTAACTGTTGCATTTTCCTGAAATAGTGGGGCTCTGCGAAAACATCTTGAAAATCCAACCTACCAAATCCTTGAAAGATTTTTAATGCATTTTAATGGCCTTGCGAAAACCTAAGATGGTCCGGTGGGGGAATTTAGATTAGCTAGATGAATTTCTGTCTGCCAAGGGCAAACTTTGAAAGTTTACCACTATTTTTTTGAAACAGCATCCATTCTTGTCATTTATATTCATAAGGCCTTGAAAGAAAGCTTCGCTATTTTCTCTGTACTTTCTTGTATCACATAGGTGGGGGATAGCGTAGAAATGAAAACTTACTGAGCCAAGAGAGTGTCTGAGGGTGTGTTTCAATCTTCCTGGGAGGAAAATTCACAGCCAGGGAACTGAAAATAGACAGTGAGAGCGAGAATTGTGTGACGATTCCAACACAAAGCTTTTCTTTGCTCTTGACATTTGCCTAGTCTGTGAGCTGGTATAGGGCAGGTATTGGGACAGGCTTTCAATTTCACTACTAGAAATATGTTGGCAAGAACTCACGTCTGTCTCAAAGATGTATGAAATGGGATTTAATAAGAAGTTGAAATTGCCTCCTTTCTACCCATATGGGCATCAGCTATCTGGATAGCTTGAGGTAGAGTGTGTGACTAGGTGATGGAAGTGATATGACTTCATATAAAACTCATTACTAGGCAGTCACTTGGGAACATCTTCGTTATCAGTTCTTCATATGAACTTTGACCTGAAGTAGGGTTACCTATCACCTAGGGTAATTAAACTGGTACCTTAGAAGTCACTTAGTACTTTTCTTTCACTAGAAATAACAATTTCAATGAGTTTGACTTTTGCTACCATGAGTACAAACTAAAATACTTATATACACATTTATGTGCTTTTAACAAATAGAAAATATTTGCTCTCGCTTGTCTCCAAGTCCAACATTGCCATGATTAACAGGCCCTTTTCCAAGAATGGAGCCCTGGTAGCACAGTGGTTAAGAGCACAAGCTGCTAACCAAAAGGTTGGCAGTTCAAGTCCACCCAGCCCTTCCTTGGAAACCCTATCGGGCCCTTTTACCCCGTCCTGTAGGGTTGCTATGAGTCAGCAGCGGGTTTTGCTTTTTGGTTTTCCAAGAACAGTGGTCACAAAAAATGTGCTGAAGGAAACTTTGTAACAATGATTATAATAAGAAGGAAGGATTTGCCCCATGTACAACAATATTAGGGGCCCTGGTGGCTCTCAGTGGTTAAGAGCTAGGCTGCTAACCAAAAGATCAAAGGTTCGAACCCACCAGCCGCTTTGCGGAAGAAAGATGTGAGAGTTTGCTTCCATAAAGATTTACAGCCTAGAAAACCCAATGGAGCAGTTCTGCTCTGTCACATGGGGTTGCTATGAGTCAAAATAGACTCGACAACAGTGGGTCAGCGGGGTTACAACAATATTATCAAGTTCATATTCATAGACCCTGGTACAAAAGTTTTAGAAATAGAGACTGTATGTAATATGGCAGGCCTTTTTTGTTTGACAAAATATATTTTAAAGTAAATCTTTCTTACTTTTTGTTACAAATAAGGTTGATGAAAATAGGAATTATCCCTGTGTGGCTCTTTAATTCAGAGATTTGGAGAGATAATTAAACGCTATTTCATCTCTTTAGCAATGTGATTGTATCTTTCAAATGTTTTGGCTTCGAAACTTCGAACTGGATACGAATTACTACTTACTGATGAAAACTTAAATATTTATACTGCATTGATCAACTTTTTCAAAATGTTCACAATCCCAGTTCTTGATATTTTCGTTGCTATATTTTAGAATAGCATTTCCATTGGCAGTTTTGTAGCTATATCTTCATAGATATTGTTTTTAGGAATTGAGGGCTTTTTAAAAAAAATTTAAAAGTCATTAATTAAAATTTTAAAAGTCATTGTTTTATTTAGTTGTTCACTTTTCAGCATAACTTCCCAGGCAGTATGATAAAATCATTTGTTTATTCAGTAGTTACTTATTGAGCGAGACTTTGTATACTAGGAGTATTATGGGTTTCCACTCCAAGCTCAAACTCTAGAAAGCAGCATATGCTTAAATCCAATAGTAAAAATTTTCTGTCTCTTAATCAACTCTAACAACCCCAGTATCAACAAGGTTAGGGAGAGGCTTGATAAAAATTGTTGATAACGTCATTCCTGGTCAATTTAGCCTAGCCCAATAAACCTTAAAAAATAAAACATAGCCCCCAGAACTTATGAGGTTCGACGACTTGCTAACTATATGATAGTTACAAAATAGAAAACTTTAAATACTTCAAAAAAAAATGTTTTTAAGTAGTTTAAACAGCTAGAGATATTCTGAAGAAGTGTTTGGGAAATTAAAAATACTTTTTAAGTAATCAGTTTTGGAGGTGTGGCTAGAAACACAAATCTGAAGCTGCTCCCTTAACCTGATGTAATTTATTAGGGAAAACTATAGAAGCTACCTAGAGTATAAAATGAATAAAAATTTGTTCAGTGAACAAATGGTTTTTAAAAGCTGACTGCTCTGAAGTATTTTCAACTTATAAAAACCTATTATTGACAATTTTACTGCTGGTTTACTCTGTGCTTGGTTATTTTGGAGACTATCAGAGAATTCTTCAAAGACACATAGCCTGCCCTAATAGAGTTGACCAGTTATTGGTTTGGTTATATTTCCATTTTTTCCAGAAAATTACAAGTGGGTAGACAACAGTAACATCCATAGGACAATTAGACATTGGCCCAAGACTGGAGTATAATTAAGGAAAAGTTACGTGAGACTGATCATACCTGTTTCTGGAATATAGCGAAAGGGGAAATCAGCGCCGGAATTATGGGCAAGGCTTCTTGGAAAAGAGTGGAACTTGAATCGCACTTTGAGCAATGGAGTGGAATTTTAGTAAATTAAAGAGGAAAAGGAATGTGATTACAAGTACAGAGCGCATCAATAAAGATGTTAGCCCATTTGACGAAAGATGAGAGGGAAAAGTCTCAGCAGATGGAAAACCCTTGACTTGGGTTAATAACAAGTAGGGAGTGTTTTGGGGGTTTTGAGCAGAGAGGCAGTCTAGAAAGGTGTGGCCCAGGAAGGCCATTGGGACCCCCAGATGGATCCCGAAGGATCTGTCCACCTGTGGACTCAGCGTGGCCCAGGATCAAGCCATCAGCCCTACACCTACAGAAATCCCTTATCCTTAACCTTCCAGAAGTGCTCCTTCTTAGGAATGTTGACTTGCAAAGGAGAAGGCCAACTTGTTTTCTTGGATTTTTTTTTTGAACAATAAAAGAATAAAACTGACAAGCAAATGAACAATAACGAGCCTGATAAACATGCTGTTTCTTTTTAGAGTCAAAAGTCTAGCTTCTTAAGAAGCCAGATTATCACCAGGAGCCTTGATATAAATGAGGTCTGAGCCAGAGGGTTGTGTTAGGTGTCCCTGTCCTGTCTCTCCTCGCACTTGAAATGCACTTGGGAAGGCTGAGTGATTGTTTCTGTGGCCTGGGGACGGCCTTTGCTGAGCTTCCTTTGCTGACCTACTCCCCCTGTACGGGACATGTTCTTTCTTGTACTGAGTTAATAGATTCAGCCAGTCTGCAGTCAAGTCTAGCTGGTTTAGGTACTTTCCTGTCCCTTTAGGGATGACTTTGCATGTCTCTGCTCTAACCTTTTATAGGTTGATTATATTCTCAGAGGCTAATCTTATTTACCTTTTTTCCCTGAATTCCTGGTAGGGGTGCGAGTTGGGAGAGGGCACGGTGTTCTTCCTCCTGCACAAGCCTGTGTGCTGTTGTTAGCTGCCATGGAGCCAGCGCCCCGACTCATGGAGGCCCCATGCACGAGGGAAAGGAATGCTGCCAGGTTCTGTTCCATCCCCATGATCAGACCGTTGTGATCCAAAGGACTTTCACTGGCTGATTTTTCAGAAGTATTTTGCCAGGCCTTTCTTCCTAGTCTGTCTTAGTCTGGGTGCTCCCGCTGAAACCTGTTCAGCATCATAGCAACATCAAGCCTCCCCGACAGACAGGTGGTGGCCGTGCATGAGGTGCATGGCCAAGAATCTAACCTCGGTCTCTCCTTATAGAAGGTGAGAATTCTACCTCTGAAGCACCACTGCCCCATGTCTGGGTGGTCTGACAGTAATAAGTTTGGGAAAGCAATTAAAGGAAGGTAGTATCCAGAAATATCAAGAAACTTCCAAATTGATACATGAATGGATCCAAAATCTTGATACTGGCTAATTTTCCATTCTCATGTACTTACTCTGAGATCCAGAATTTCCCGACATGACTTCTTGGGATTAGCATTCCTTCTGCTTTCCAGTGTAATACACACATGATCTGATATACCTCCAGCCCCTTAGGTAAACCAGACGCTTCTTTAGCCAGTGTCTCTCCTTAGTATGTGCGAAGACCGAGGCTGGAAGTAGGAACTTTTAAGTTCAGTCTTTCTGAGTCTTTCAGAACTCGATATGGCTTTGCTCGTTTTTCACACAAGTAGACACTGAAGAATGTTAAATGTGAGAGAGACTTCGTCTTTGACCAGTTTTATTCAATTCCATTTCAGAGTAGAAAAGCATATCATTACACCAAAACAATGGCCTTATTATTAGTTATATGTGAAAAAAATAATACTGGTGAAGTCAAGATGTGATATCAGTACTGCCTTCAAGCCATAATAACAGAAATGAAAAACCAAAGGTCAGTCAAGTCCCTCGAGATTCTTCCACGGAGCCATATTATGAATCTGGCAAGTCTTCATAATATTAACATTGAAAATGAACGGGATGTTCACGGAAGGTGAAAGGAAAACAACTGGGAAGATTTATGTATTCTGGTGATGTCACCTTGTGGCCAGTTCATTTTGAAATACGAAAGAGAATGTTTCCCTATTACGACTGTTAGGAATTAATCAAAACTCAGAGAAATTACAACATAAGGTCTATTCCGAGCAGTTATTCTGTACGCATAGAGGGAGATCATTCTGATTTCAGAAAAAAAGCTAGTGACAATGAGGCTTATAAAGAGAAGAAGAGGAAGAAGAATAGAAAATCAACCATTGGCTAATCTTACTGTGGTTGACTGAATCCTGCCTTCCTCCCTTTACTGAGGTCACTAATATCTAGCTACTTCTGGCCTAGCTGCTGATCATCTGGCCTCCATACATCTGCAGCTGTGAAACTTTGTGAGATTGAAATTAGGAGACCCGAGAGTCTTTTTCAGGAGCCGTGGTGGTGCAGTGGTTAAGCGCTCAACTGCCAACCACAAGGTTGGTGGTTTGAACCTGACTGCTCCATGGCTTTCTGTAAAGATTTACAGCCTTGGAAACCCTTTGTGGCAGTTCTGCTCTACCCTATAGGGTCTCTATGAGTCGGAATCGACTTGACAGGTTTGGATTTGGAGTGTCTTTTTCATTAAATCAGGAGGTAATGGTTTGTTGACTAACCTTTTCTAGCAGGATAATACAAATTTAGATTGTTGTAGAGCAGTTCCTGGCAGACGTTTCCTGTTTGGGTCCGGTTCTTTATGGTTAATAATATTTGGTTTTATGGTGAAGAAAAACCTTAAAAATCAAAGTAAGATGCCTGTTATTAATTTTCTTCTTCAACACGACGAAATTCTACCATGTTAAATTAAACCCTAATCTGAATTTCCAGAGCCCTGGCTAGAAACAATTTTGTTTCTGGGAAGAATGAAAACTTCCTTTTTGTAATTTAGTGTATATGTATGCTACATCTGAATTTTTTACAATAAAAAAGACCCTGAGGTTTCCTCAGATACCAGAATTCTATAGATCTCTGATTTAATTCCCTGCTGTGGTTCTTTTTCTTTAGCTTGGGAAAAAAATGACCCAGTTCACGTGGTTGAAATTCCCTTATCATCACTGATTTCAGAGCAGGCCGAAAATACAGGAGAGATTACTTGGGAGTCTTTGAGCTTACCTATATGTGGTTTTCATTTGTTGTTGTTAGATGCCATCGAGTTAATTCCAACTCATAGCAACCCCATGTGACAGAGTAGAACTGCCCCCCAGGATTGTCTGGGCTGTAATCTTTACAGGAGCAGATCGCCAGGTCTTTCTCCCTCGGAGCTGCTAGGTGGTTTCGAACCGCCAAGCTTTTGGTTAGCAGCCAAGCGCTTAACCATTGCGCCACCAGGGCTCCTTATTTTTATTTACAAATAGGATCGTTATGAGTCAAAATCGACTCGACCACAGCGGTTTTGGGTTTATATATGTATGCCTTTCCTTTTAACAAAAATACTGGGTGGAGAGAGGGGAGCTAATAAAAGCACTCAGAACTGTAGTGAACTGTTGACATTGGTGTCAGTCCACCCGGTAGCCCACCAAGAGTTCTTGCAGGGAGGATCATGCACCAGGGGCAGAAACTTGGAGAGGAAAAGAGAAGGTCCCATCTGGTGGAGGTGACAGAGGTCTCCAGAAATAGCCCTGGGTGCTTTTTTGTGTCACGAGTTCTCCCAGCCTATGCCTGAAGGCTCCCTTCATCCCCCTCCTGCTTATTCATGTCTCAGCTGATTTATATTACATTATGTTTTGTAATTGCATCTTCACTGGAATGACTTTCTTGGAGGCTCTTAAGCTGCCTGAAGGCAGAAATGTCCCCAAGTGCCTGGCACGAAGTCCCTCTGACATACAGTAGGCACTCAGTAAATATGTGTTAGATTCAAAACAAAACAAAAAAATACTTGCAGCAACCCCATGTGTGTCAGAGTTGAACTGCGCTCCATGAGGTTTTTGATTTTCTGGAAGTAGATCACCTGGCCTTTCTTCTGAGGCACCTCTGGGTGGACACAAACCTCTAACCTTTTGGTTAGTAGCCAAACGCATTAACTGTTTTCACCACCCAGAGATTCCAAACCAGTTGCCAACGAGTTGATTCTGATTCCCCCCATGTGTGTCAGAATAAAACCGTGCTCCACAGGGTTCTAAATGTCTGATTTCCCAGAAGTAGATCACCAGCCTTTTCTTCCGAGGTGCCTCTGGGTAGACTTGAACCTCCAACCTTTTCTGTTAGCTGCTGAGCACATTAGCTGTTTGCACCACCCAGGGACTCCTGGGTTTGGATTAGTTGGAATGAAAGCATCTTACCTTCACCCAACATTCAGTTTTAAGGATTACCAAGCTATTCTGCTGTCTTCTTGTTCAAGCAGGGGTCACGTGGCTGATGCCTGGCCATGTGGGTGATGCTAACAAGGAGAGGCATTTTCACTTCCTGTTACCACCAGGTTCACATGGGGAACATCAACCACCTGAACAGATAACTCACACTGACCACTCAGGTTAAATAATAGAGTGTGTCACGCTGGCTTGTTGTTTGGCCACACATCCAATTGCTTGAAGTTAACGGCATGATTAGCAGGGTTTACTCTTTGCCAGGCTTCTGTAGCTGAGAAAGATGCAAGGCAGCATTCCCTAACAGTTTTGGAGACGCCTTAGGCTTGAGAAGGAGTCCTGGTGGTACAATGGTTAAGCACTTGGCTGCTAACCAAAAAGTCAAGAATTTGAACCCACCAGCCACTCTTTGGAAGAAAGATGTGGTAGTCTGCTTCCATAAAGATTACAAAAAGCAAGACCATTGACGCTGAGTCAATTCCATAGCGACCCTATAGAACAGAGTAGAATTGCTCCAAAGGGTTTCCAAGGCTGTAATCTTTACGGAAGCAGACTGCCACATCTTTCTCCTGTGAAGCAGCTGGTGGGTTCGAACTGCTAACCTTTTGGTTAATAGCCAAGCGCTTAACCACTGCGCCACCAGGCCTCCTTCCATAAAGATTGCAGCCTAGGAAACCCTATGGGACAGTTCTCCTCTGTTCAATAGGGTCAGTATGAGTCAGAATCGACTTGATGGCAACGGGTTTGGTTGTGTTTTTGTTTTTGGAATTGAGAGAAAAACAGTTGTCATCAGTCAACTCCAACTCACTGTGACCCCATGTGTGTCAGAGTCCGGCTGTGCTCCATAGGATTTTCAAAGGCTGATCTTTCGGAAGTAGATCACCAGGCCTTTCTTCCGATGAGCCTCTGGCTGGACTCACGCTGCCAACCATAGAACTGAGAGCCATGCAGGCTGCACGGTAACTGACTTGTGTGGTCGGGGCCAGACGTGGAGGCGGTGAGGTGCATGTTTCATGCGAATAGCTCATCCTGGATTCCATCTGTGAATGCGCTGAAGAGGAGAAGAGAGAACTCTGAGAGAAAGGAGAGGTGCACGGCCAAGTAAAAGAAGTAGCTAAAAAGACGCAGCTGCTGCGTGGGGCTTGGATGAGCGTTCCAAAGTGTCCATTTCCAGTTAAGCCTGTCGTAGGGTAAACAGGCATTGTAGAAGCATGGCCTTCTTAGGCTGTGAGATTTCTGGATTGTGACACTAGGACTGTGTAGAAGGTTAGTACTGACTTCTATTTTTAGCCCTTTTGAGTGAAAGCAGGCGCTCAAGTGTGCTTGGCACCAGTTAGGAATTTTCCACTCATCCGCCATTTAGGGAAACACTGATCTAACCGTGGGCCATCAGAGGAGGCTGTGCTCGTGTCCCGGTCATTCCACGGCGTCATCACTCTGCATCTGGCTGAGTGGGGGAGTAAGGGGAACGGTGACACGAGGTGCTTTCAGAGGGAACCTTCAGATGGCTTTACTCCTGGGCATTCGACAGAGCCTAACGTCTTGCATGGTGGCTGCCGGGTTCCATAAGACCACGATGGAAAGAGCGGTACCTTGTTGAGGGCAAGGAGGAGCGGGTGGAAGTTTCTTCTAAGCTCACCTCTTGCCTAAGCACAGCATCCCTGCAGTGTCGTGGCCCTGACTCATTTCGCTGCAGGGTTGCACCATGTCATTTGGGTTTGGCTTGCAAGGGAACAAAAAATAACTTGCTTGACGCTGAGAACTCATCAATTAGAAGAGTTGAAATCATTTCAGAAGTAAGCACTTAAGGAAGGAGGTCTGTAGCCAGCCTGCTACACAGGCTGGCTTCAAGGAGCCAGCACTGAGCAGGGCCAGCATCTTCAGCAGGAAGTATTCAGAGGCCAGCAGGAAGGGTCCTCACAGAGGCTGTTAGGGAAAATGAAATTCCTACCCTAGTGCTTGGCTGCTAACGGAAAGGTTGGGAGTTCGAACCCGCCCAGCAGCTCCATCGGAGAAAAGACCTAGAGATCAGCTCCCATGAAGATTACAGCCTAGGAAACCCTATGGGGCATCTAACTCTGTCACATGGGGTCACTATAAGTCAGAATTGACTCAATGACACCTAACGACAACATCAGAAGTTACAGCCCCAGGTAGACTAGGACTAGGAAGAAAGACCTGGCAATCTACTTTTGAAAACCAGCCAGTGAAAATCCTGTGGATCACAATGGTCCCATCCGCAGCTGATGATGGGGATGGCACAGGACCGGGCAGCATTTTGTTCCATTGTGCGTGGGATCGCCATGCGTTGGGGGCTGACTTCACGGCAGGTTAACAACAACAAGTGCTCAGATCAAGTCTCTGAGGATCAGTGCAGTTTGAATCTTGATGCTGTGTTTATATAAGTATGAGTTGTTGCTGTCGTTGGGTGCCATCAACAGCATAGTGACATGCATAGGTAGGAGGGTAGAATCTTGGTATCTCAGTATTCAGGAGCTTGCTACTTAACCATACAGCCCTAGTTTCCTCTGAAGGGAGATAAAACCCAGGCCCCACTTTACGGTCTTTGGAGGAATAAATGCTGAAATGGCCTTACTTAGCCCTGTGCCTGGCATATAGAAAGTGTTTGGTAAGTGTTAGTGTTAACACTGAAGTAGGAATTAGACAGGTTTTACCCAAATTTAGTCATTGCCCTCGACATTTTAGCCATCAAGTTAGTTGTGTCTCTCTGAGCATCGAGTCTTCCTTGGCAAGCCATGTGATGAGTGTCGTTTGGAACTTATTGGTTCTGTAGCCTGGGCTTGAAAAGGGACTGGGATGAGTCTTCTTGATCTCTATCGATGGTTTCTGCTTTCCAAAGTGGAGAAAATACAGGGTCTCTAACCTTATTTGTCTTTCTTTCCACTTCCTCGTCCATCTCTGCTCCCTTCCTATCCCCCCTCTTTTCTTGCTTCTTTTCTCTTATTCTCTCACTTTAGTCCCCTCAATCTTATTTGCGCCTGCTCTAAAGCAAGAGATGGATGGAGAAGGGTTGACCGCGAGGTATCAGAGTTAGCTTTTCATCAAAGCGATTCAAGTCTAAAGGTCTTTCTCTGAAGTCTCCACCATGATCAGCACTGTATCCAGCTGAGGTCTGGCTCTCAAAGGACTTCTTCCCAAAATATCTGACTCTTCCGTGGTGGAAAGTATGGAATAATTTGTTAAGATTTCGGAGATCCGCAGGACACTATACTGTTAACATCCTCCCGTACTGGTTTGGTTTTTTTGGTTTTGTAAATCCTGTCTCTATGATGTTAATGAGGCAGGATTAGAGGCAGTTCCGTTAATCAGGCAGGATTCAGTTTATCTTGAGTCAGTCTCTTTTGCGACATAAAAGAAGCAGCAGAGAGACAGGGGGCCCTCCTACCACCAAGAAAGTAGAGCCAGGAGTAGTGTGTCGATTGGACCCAGGTTCCCTGTGCTGAGATTCTCCTAGACCAAGGGGAAATTGATGACAAGGACCTTCCCCTAGAGCTGACAGAGAGAGAAAGCCTTCCCATAGAGCTGGTGCCCTAAATTCGGACTGCTAATCTCCTAAGCTGTGAGAAAATAAATTTCTGTTTGTTACAGCCACCTACTTGTGGTATTTCTGTTATAGCAGCACTGGATAACTGAGACGGGTCTGATCTTCGTTAGGTCTTAGGTAGCTACGTATACATGGACAAAAGGATTAGTTTAAGAGTACAGCTGGTAAAACAAGTGTTTGCCCCTCAAAGAAATAGGGCATGAGGTTTTTCATGGTCAAAAGTATCATAATAATAATGATAATTAACAAAGTACAATAGTATATGACAATAGATCCATGTGTAGGATGTAGACATTGAAAGAAGTATTATAGGATTATAGGCAAGAGTGTAATATAGAGAAAAAAAAACCACAACCATGGGTATTATTATTATATTGCAAACTTTGCAATTTCAATGTGATGCAAATGAATGAGTCAGACTTGGCTTTGTACGTTTTTTTATATGTGCTTATGTAATGAGAAAACTGTCTCCTTAAAGGCTAGACTTATAAATATTTGCTTTACATGATTCATTAATTAAACATGTGAAAGTGCTAATCTAGCATAAAACTAGGGGACTCTCGGTATCCGATTTGTTTTGTTTTGTTTTGTTTTTTCAGAATGAAAGTGCCCTTGTGAAAGAAAAAGAGCTGTCAATCGAACTTGCAAACATCAGGGATGAAGTTGGTAAGTGGGGCATTGGGGATGAGGAGCATAAAGTCTTTTCCTGATTGTTATGAATGTGTCCCAAAAGCCACTATGTCTCGTGTAAGAAGCCTGGGCAAACCTGCCAAGACAGTGCAGCACAGTGGTGGATTCTGGTAGCCTTGCAGGAAGCCATAATTTTTCTCTGTTGTTATAAAGAAGGAATCCTGGTTGCACAGTGGTTAAGCGCTCTGCTGCTAACTGAAAGGTTTGCAGTTCAAACCCACCATTGGCTCCATGGGAGAAAGACCTGGTGATCTGCTTCCATAAAGATTACAGCCTACAAAATACTATGGGATGGTTCTGCCCTGTCCTATGGACTCAACAGTAACGGGTTTGGTTTTTGATTGTTATAAAGACAGCCTCCTAACAGTACACAGGGGAACTAATCAGGCATTCACTCTGCTATTCACAGGTGCCAACGAGTATCTCAGTCTATCTAAGTTGGCCATGTCTGCTGTAGACAAGCACCTACCCATTTAGACACACCTGGGCGGGTGGGGTGCAGGCCAGGCATGGCTTGGAGAGAAGCGGGAAGTGTCCCCAGCTTGGGTGGGTAACATGAGGTGCCCTCTATAAGACGCAGGGACTCTAAGGCTCCCTGCCACTATATACCCTGCCAGGAAGTGCTTTGTATACAGAATAAGGTCAAAGACACAAATCAGGTTGGATTAAAAACATTGGGGTTCCCCTGAAGCTGTCTTCAAACCAAACAGTAGTCTAGCTTAACTAGTAAAGAATGTCTCCCTTGAGCATTGTGCTCTTTTAAGATCTATCTGTGGGGGATCAGATGGACAACAGCAACTCCAAAGGTTAAATAGGAAGCTTAGGGGGCAGGGAGTTTATGTTAATGGAGGAGGAACAACTCAGAAAAGGAGGGTGAGAATGGCTGCACAACTCAAAGAACATAACCAATGTTCCTGAGTTGTACATGTAGAAACAGTTAAATTCATGTGTGGTTTGCTGTATATATTCTCAGCAACAAAAAATAAAATAAATTATACAAGAAAAGCATTGGGGTTCCTGTTGAAACCCCTACTCTTTGGAGGATGATATGAGTAAAATCGTATCGTTCAGTTGAACCGTAAGAGGCCTTGCTAACAAAAAGGAGATCCTCCAGATCTGGGGAGTGTCGTAGGAGACTAGTTCTCACTCTGGGCCAGAGACCAGACCAACTATATGCCAGGTTCTAACTTCCTGACCCCATTTTCTCTCTCGAGGATCTGTTATTGCTTCCCCAGGAATTGAAGGCAGCAAAGGTAAAATATATCTAGTCCATTTTTCTTGGCCCACTAGTCTTCTCTTTGGAGTCCCTGGGTGGTGCAAATAGTTAACACGCTCATCTGCTATCTGAAAGGTTGGCGGTTTGACTCCACCCAGAGGCACCTCAGAAGAAAGGCCTGGTGATCTGCTTCTGAAAAATCAGCCATTGAAAATCCTGTGGAGCACAGTGCTACACTGACACACACGGGTTGCCATGAGTTGGAGTCGACTCCAGGGCAACTGGTAACTGCTTTTCTGCTCTTTACCAGCGAGCATTTCTGCTCCATCTAGGTGGGTCCTGGGGGCAGCCCACCATTTGCATGCAGGTGGGCATCCTTTGTGAGCGAAGGGGCTTGAGCAGCCCCACCCATCCTTGCAGGTGGCCAGGCACCTTGTCCTTCAGACCGGCCATGCACGTAGACGCCAAGTCTGAAAGCCAGACTCCGAGCACACGGGCCTCTAGGAGGGGAGAGGCCTGGGTCAAAAAAAAACCATTGCCATCGAATCGATTCTGACCCATAGTGACTATAGGACAGAATGGAACAGCCCCATAGGGTTTCCAAGGCTGTAATCTTTACAGAGGCAGACTGCCACATCTTTCTCCTGCAGAGAAGCTGGTGGGTTCAAATCGCCCATCTTTTGGTTAGCAGCTCAGCGCTTAATCATCATGCCACCATGGCTCCTTGAGGCCTGAGTAGCGATGTCCAAACACAGCTCCTCCTCACCCTTTTTAAATATTTTCTTTTTTTAAAATTATGCGTTCTTCACTGTGATTTTTGAGACCTCTCATCAAATTGAGGTAGGGTAGCAATGATCTCCTCCACCATCTGAGGAGAGTGGATGCCTGTGGAAAGCAATCAATAATAGTTCCTTCTTCCCAGCCTCCCCTATGTGTGAGGGGGAGCAGGAAGACACCGCCACAGCTGCAGGGGCTCCTCCAGCTGGCCGGCTCTGACACAGAGCCACCGTAGATTGAGAGAGGCCTGCCAGGGAAGGGGATGGCAGAGTTTGTGAGGGAGGTTCCTGGGAAGCCCCCAGTCCAGGAGAACAGTGATCAACACCGCTGGAAGGAAGAGCAGCAGCCTGGGAGGGAGAGGCCGAGGCCATCCCGTTTCCCCTCAGACTCCTTTCTTAAGAATTTCATCCTTTCTTTTTTTGTTTGTTTTAATGGACATTGTCTCATTTCTCACACTTGCCACCATCCCTTCCAACCTGTAGTTTATTGGGTCTCAGCCACAAATGGCATCCTCAGTAACAGCCCCAGGGAATGGCCCCATTGCCAGGGTACCCATGATGGAAGCCTCCGTGCCCCCACTTTGGTTCCTTCACCAACGGTGGCCACCTCTTGTGAACTAAATCCCCATTTATGATCTCAAAGACCACATTAACAGTGACACTCACTTTTCCAGGATGCGAACCCTCTAGCGCCCTCACCTATACCAGGGGCATCCCTGCCAAATGCTTGGGGCTGTGTTCAGTCCTCACTAAGTAGGTCATGCCATCCGTTCTCCAGTAGAGCCACTGGTTCCTCATATGACTGGGTTGTCCATCCTGCTTATGCACACATTGAGCATGCGAGCATGCACACACACACACACACACACACACACACATTCAGGGGCCTCTCATTGATGATTCCCTGTGTTCTCTGTGAAAGGGCATTCCTCCCCATTCTCCCCTTGACAGGGACTCTATCTTGTTTTTTTTATTTAAAAAAAAAAAAAGAACTCCTGCTTCCTCAGTTTGCAAAGAAGCTCCCTCCCCAGCCCCACCTACCCGGGGCCCTGCACTTAGTTTGATGTGTTCTAGAACTGCTCCTCCTCCAGTGAAGCTAAGGAAGAACTGGATTGGCCTGTGCTGACCTTCAAGTCAGTTCCCAGGGTAAAGTGGGGGTGGGGACAGCTGGGAGCCCTTGGCCTCACACCTTCTGGAGTCCCATCCTAGCCCAATTTTTAAAGGTAAAGACCCTCCAAAATGACCCCTAGTGGCACTGCAGGGGCAGCTCCTAGACAGAGTGGTGGTTGTTGTTAGTTGCTGTCAAGTCACCTCCAAATCATGACAACCTGACGTACAACAGAATGAAGTGTTGCCCAGGCCTGCATCATCCTCACAGTTGCTGGTGTATCAAATCTAGTGTAGTGGCTACTGTGCCAATCCATCTCACCCAGGGCCACCCCTGCCCTCGCTGGTCTGTACTTCACCAAACATGATGTCTACTGTGCCAATCCATCTCACCC
>NW_004444054.1:1881865-1900032 GCF_000243295.1 Trichechus manatus latirostris
TGGTCTGTACTTCACCAAACATGATGTCTACTGTGCCAATCCATCTCACCCAGGGCCACCCCTGCCCTCGCTGGCCCTCTGCTTCACCGAACATGATGTCATCCTCTAGCGATTGGTCTCTTCTGATGACATGTCCAAAGCAAGTGAGTCAGATAATGTTCTAGACATAGGGCAGAGGTCCCAAAACTTCTCAATTCATAGTGCCTCAGTAATTTTTTTTTCCACCGTATCTCAAGGCCAAATAAATATCTTAACAGCTCTGTCTGTTAAGGAACTAGGTATAAACCTTAATAAGTGTTACGTTCTACCAAAATATTGGCAGTTTGAAAAAATAATGCACATAAGTTGAAATATTTTAATTTCATTCTTGAATTACCATGATTACTTTTTAATGGTATGTGTGTGCCACTTGAGCCCTGCACAACTTCTCAAACCCTGGAATCAGATTGACAATGCTACCCTCATTTCCTATTCCATGTTGATTTTTCACTCAGTACTTTTCATCACAGCAATTTCCAGAAGCCCAGCTTCACAAAGATAGGATGTCATCAAAAAGAACAAAGTATGGTCTAATGTTGACACTGTGAGCTACCTCGAGGTAGAGTTCTCATGGTGCCCAACAGATATCCAGCTTTGCTGTTTCCTGCAGTGAGTTTTCTGTAGTGGCCCAGGGTGCCTCAGTACAGAGTTTGGCAACCACAACCTTAGGGACACATCCCTTCCCTCAGTAGCTGAGAGAATTGAGCTTGAGGATGGATGGGTCTTAAGGATAGATGGGCTTGGATAATGGATGGGCCTTGAGGATGGGTGGGTCTTGAGGATAGATGGGCCTTGATGATGGATGGGCTTTGATGATGATTGAGTCTTGAGGGTGGATGGATCTTGAGGATGGTTGGGTCTTGAAGATGGATGGGCCTTGACGATGGATGGGTCTTGAAGATGGATGAGTCTTGAGGATGGATGGTTCTTGATGATGGATAGCCCTTGATGATGGATGGATCTTGACGATGGATAGATCTTGACAATTGATAGGTCTTGACAGTTGATGAGTCTTGACGATGGATGATCCTTGAGGATGGCTGGCTCTTGACTATGGATGGGTCTTGATGATGGATGGGTCTTGAGGATGGATGGGCTTTGAGAATGGATGGGCCTTGAGAATGGACGGGGCTTGTCGATGGATGGGTCTTGACAATGGATGCTTCTTGAGGATGATGGGTCTTGAGGATGGACGGGGCTTGTCGATGGATGGGTCTTGACGATGGATGCGTCTTGAGGATGATGGATCTTGAGGATGGATTGGCGTTCACAATGGATTGGCTTTGATGATGGATGGGTCTTAATGATGGATGGGCCTTGAAGATGAATAGGCCTTGGGGCTGGATGGGCTTGAGGATGGATGGGTTTTGACAATGGATGGGCCTTGAGGATGATGGGTCTTGAGGATTGATTGGCCTTGATAATGGATGAGTCTTGATGATGGATCAGCCTTGACAATGGATGGATCTTGAGGATGGATGGGCCTTGAGGATGAATGAGCCTTGAGGCTGGATGAGTCTTGTCAGTGGATGGGTCTTGAGGATGGATGGGTCTTGACAATGGATGGGTCTTAACGACAGATAGGTCTTGGTGATAGATGAATCTTGATAATGGATGAGTCTTCTGAGACTTGAGACCAAAATTTGCTCCTGAGTAACAGTTCATCCAGAAAAGTGTGCAGTAACACCCTGTGTTAATTACACCTCTTGCCACATTTTCTTCCTTTTTTGCAAGATATGTTGGTCTTAATTGAGAGAGTGAGAGAGAGCTGTCATCGAATTGGCTCCAACTCAAGATTACCTTATGCACAACAGAACAAAATGTTGCCCACTCTTGCATCATCCTCACAATCACTAGTATGTTCCAATTCATCATTGCAGCTATTGTGCCAATCCATCTCACCAAGGGTTTGCCTCATCATAGCTCGCCCTTTTCTTCTCCGCACATGATGTCTTCCTCCCACTACTGATCCCTCTCAATTACATGTCCAAAGCAAGAAAGTCGGACAATGTTCTGTTGTGACCCATAGGTTTTTCATTGACTAATTTTCAGAAGTAGATCACCAGGCCTTTCTTCCTAGTCTATTTTACTCTGGAAGCTCCCCTGAAACCTGTCCATCATGAGTGATTCTGCTGGTATTTGAAATATCAGTGGCTTAGCTTCCAGCATCACAGCCACCCCCTAGCCACCACAGTACAACAAACTGACAGATGGTGGTAGAGAGAGAGATAGAAAAGCGTTAAATTATTATATCGTCTCCAGATTTTCCATCTGAGGGATACCCTGAAGTGCTGTGAACCAGATGCTTCATCTGTTTGTCCGTTAAGTGGGTGAGCTCTTAGATGGTAGTAAGCCTTGACAGGTCCCACCACAGGCTTTGGAGTCAAATGACCCCAGTTGAAGCGTAGCAAGCTAGTTCACTTCTCTGTGTCTCGTGTTCTCCTTCATAAAGTAGAGAAATGATGAGGGAATTAGAGAAGATAGTGCTGGCAAAGCACCCAGTGAAGGTGACTATCATAGCTATTAGGTGTGTGGCACTTTGAACTCTATAGATAGAGGATTACACGTTCCATGCTAGGATGAATTCCTCCCCAGAGAGAGATCTGCACCTACATCAGCAGGCTGTGTATCTGGGCATGTGTGCCCTGACTCAGCTGGTTGGTTGTTGTTGCTATTGTTGTTAGCTGCCATGGAGTGTGCCCCCAACTCATGGCGACTAAATGTACAATGGAATAAAATGCTGGCTGGTCCCGTGCCAACCCCATGATTGGTTGCAGATCAGACCATTATGATCCCTAAGGTTTTTACCAGCTGATTTTTGGAAGTATATCTCCAGGCCTTTCTTCCTAGTCCATGTTAGTCTGGAAGCTATGCTGAAACCTGTTCATCATAGCAACACGCAAGTCTCCACTGACAGACGGGTGGAGGCTGCACATGAGGTACATTGGCAGGGAATCAAACCCTGGTTTCTTGCATGGGAGGTGAGAGTCCTACCACTGAGCCACCACTATTGGGGGTGCCAAATCCAATGCCACTTCTCTCTGTATTTTTCCTGAAGCTTAACAAATGCTCCAGACACTGCCTAAGGATCATGTTGGCTGTCTGTTTTTAAGTCTTCCTTGATTTCTGCATTAGTTCTAAGAATAGAACCAAAATTTACCTGCCAAATGAGAAAGCCACTGGGGGGAAGAGGGAAGATCCTGGCAACACCATGGCCCAGTCCATTCAACTGAGCCCTGGTTGCACAACGGTTAAGCATTTGGCTGCTAACCCAGTGGTTGGTGGTTTACACCCACCCAGTGGCTCCATGGGAGAAAGACCTGGAGATTTGCTCCCATAAAGATTACAGCCTAGAAAACCCTATGGGGCAGTTCTACTCTGTCACTTGGGGTTGCTGTGAGTTGGAATCAACTCAATGGCACCTAACAACAACAATTAGAACCACTGTAGAGATTTTATTTGTAATAGAAGAAAGACAGAGGGGAATATAGGGATCCATTCTAACTTTAAATCCCATAGATTCTAGGGTCGTGACTTGCAATGTATTCCCTTGGAAGGGAGAAGAGAACCAAGCTTACAAACTTGGCTTAAGAATGATCCATATAGAATGTTAAAATGGTAAATGTTACGTTACCTACATATTTACCACAATAAAAAAATCCATACATATAGATGGCCAATCCTGTCCCTACCACCCGTCCTGCCCCTATTTAAACCTCTTATCAGCTGAGTTTGATGGGATCCATTGGAAGTGAGGAAAGATGGAATTTCTAAAGCCTGAATTCAAACATGGGAGAAGGAAAGAAGCTGTAAGAAGTTAGATTAACTTAGGGATACTTATTACACTTATTATACTCAACTACTAAGCAAAAGGTTAGTGGTTCGAATCCACCCAGAGGCTCCTTGTAAGAAAGGCCTGGCAGTCTACTTCCAGAAATCAGCCACTGAAACCCTTATGGAGCAGTTTTACTCTGACACACATGGGGTTGTCATGAGTCAGAGTCAACTCGACAGCAGCTTCTTTGTGGGGGGGGGGCGGTGAGAAGGGAGGGGGTAGATATTGCAGATTCCAGAGCAGGGCTAGCCTATCTCCAAGTAAAAATTCTCTCTTAAATTTTTTCATATCCATTAAACTGCTGCCCTAAATTCTACCAATTGTTGTTGTTAGGTGCCTTCAAGTCGGTTCCGCCTCATAGCAACTCTGTGTACGATAGAATGAAACACTGCCCAGTCCTGCACCATCCTCGCAGTCATTGCTGTTGGAGCCCATTGTTGCAGCCACTGTGTCAATCCATCACATTGAGGATCTTCATCTTTTTCACCTACCCTCTACTTTACCAAGCATGATGTCCTTCTCTAGGGACTGTCCCTCCTGATAACATGTCCAAAGTACGTGAGATAAAGTCTTGCCATTCTCGCTTCTAAGGAGCATTCTGGCTGTACTTCTTCCAAGACAGACTTAAGAACCTCTCAGTCACTCACACCCTTAGTGGGAGGAAATTTAATCAAAGGCCGTTAGCACCTAACCTAAATGAGCATTCTCAGTCTGAGTGCACATTAGAATCACCTGGAGTGCTTTATTTTTGGTGGCAATATACACAACCAAAAATACACCCATTCCCAGTTTTTACACGCACATCAGTTCAGTGACATTGGTTACACAGTACTTCACACTGTGTCACCGTTCTTACTGTCTTACCCATCTTGTTTCATCATGATTAATTTAGACTCTCTGCCCCTTAAACTTCTCGTTGTGCTTGAGGTTAACTCTTGTTGATTTGAACTCATATAGATAATTCTTTATAGGAACTCAGTGCTCAAGGCAAACATTAATTGAGCTAAGCTGCTATTTAGTTTAATGATGGCTTCATGGAATAGTTACAGTTCAAGGTTTAAACTTTTTTCCCAGACATTAGATTAGGAGGTTTCCCCAGTCTCAATGGATCCAGTAAGTCTGGTTTCTCTATGAAGTTCTGTTCCACGATTTTCCTCCTATTGATCAAGATCCATCTGTTGGGTCCTTGGTCAAAACATCTAGTAATGGTAGCCAGGCACCACCGATTCTCAGGACCCACCCTAGACCAACAGAATCAAAATTTCTGAAGGTGAGATCCAGGCATTTTTTAAAATTTTGCCAGATGTTTCATTATGTACAGTGAAGTGTGAGAATCAATGAGCTACACTGAAAGAACAAGTATGTTGATTTGGGTCGCAGCTGAGATGGCAGGCGGTGGGGTAAGGGAGTCGGGGAGAGGAGGAGAGAGCGGAGGGGATTTGGGATAGGTCTGGGCACGCGGGGCCCTATAGTTGAGGGCTCTGGGCAACAGGAGTCATAGGGAGAAAAACATAAGTGGGTGGGGAAAGGGTGCAGCTAAGGAAGGTGCAAAAGACAAATTTCACCTACTTCTAAATTACAGGAAGCCTTGGTGGCACAATGGTTAAGCACTCGGCTGCTAACCAACAGGTTGGCGGTTTGAACTCACCAGCTGTTCCACTGTTCCACAGGAGAAAGATGTGGCGATCTGCTTCTGTAAAGATTACAGCCTTGGAAACCCTACGGGGCAGTTCTACTCTGCCCTACAGGGTCTCTATGAGTTGCAATCTAAATTACACTTGAGGTTGGCCTGGCTCCATATCTTCCTTCTCTTCTCCTTCCTTCGTCTGTGGCCTGTCAGGCTGGAGTAAGCAGTCATCTGAGTCAGCCACATTGTGGCTCGATGGGCTTTTGGGAATTCACCATAGAAAGTAACCACCTTGTGGCAAGACGGTACACAATACTGGGGATGCCAGCACAACTTGTACAAGGAAAGGTCATGGAAACTCCATAGACACATCCAAACTCTCTGAGGGACCGAATTGCTGGGCGGAAGGCTGTGAGGACCATGGCCTCGGGGAATATCTAGCTCAACTGGCATAACAGTTTATAAAGACAATGTTCTACATTCTACCTTGGTGAGTGGCATCTGGGATCTTAAAAGCCTGTGAGCAGCCATCTAAGATACTCCACTGGTTTCACCCCTTTGGGAGCAAGGGAGAATGAAGAAAACTAAAGATACAAGGGAAAGATTAGTCCAAAGGACTAATGGGCAACAACTACCACGGCCTCCACCAGACTGAATCCAGTACAACTAGATGGTGGCCAGCTACCACCACTGACTGCTCTGACAGGGATCACAACAGAGGGTCCCAGACAGAGCTGGACAAAAATGTAGAACAAAATTCTAGCTCACAAAAAAGACAAAACTTACTGGCCTGACAGAGACTGGAGGAACCCCGAGAGTATGGCCCCAAGACACCCTTTTAGCTCAGTAATGAAGTCACTCTGGAGGTTCACCTGTAGGCAAAGATTAGACAGCCCCGCAAAACAAAATGAGATAAAGGGGGCACACAAGCCCAGGGACAAGGACTAGAAGGCAGGAGGGGACAGGAAAGCTGGTAATAGGGAACCCAAGGTTGAGAAGGGACAGTGTTGACATGTCGTAGGATTGTTAACCATTGTCTTAAAACAATATGTGTAGTAACTGTTTAATGAGAAACTACTTGTTCTGTAAACCTTCATCTAAAGTACAATAAAAAAAAAGAAGAAGAAAGTAACCGCCTTGTGTGTTTGCTGCCTTGTGTACAAGCCGTTCCCATTGTGACCTCTCTGGTGGAACTATAATAGAATCTTCGAGGAGGTGTGTAGTTTGAACAGCACCTCCTGCCAGAGGTTTCAGTATGTGCTATCCCACCCTGGTTGAGAATCCCTGATTTATAATCATTTTTAAGTGGGAATTTTTTTGGCAATTGATGTACGAGTAAACACTGAGCACATCCCAGATTGAGGTGCTCCCCAGCTGTGGAGAGTGATTCATTCATTCCACAAGCTTCTGAGCACTCTGTGGGTAGCAGGCACAGATGTCAGAGCATTTAGAGCAGGTCCGCATCTCAATGACTATAGCTTCTTCACAGCATTTTAGAGATGGTTCAGATAGATAGAAACAGATAGCTGTCATCGAGTCTACTCTGACTCATGGCAACCTTATGTACAACAGAATGAAACATTGCCCAGTCCCGTGTCATCCTCACAATTGCTGGCACATTCAAGTCCATTGTTGCAGCTGTTGTGCCAGTCCTTCTCGCTGAAGTCTCCCCCTACTTCACCAAACATAATGTCCTCCTTCAGTGATTGATCCCTTCTGATGACGTGTCCAAAGCAAGCAAGCTGGACAATGTTCTTGTGATCTGTAAGGTTTTCATTGGCTAATTTTTGAAAGTAGATCACCAGGTCTTTCTAGTCAGTCTTACTCTGGGAGGCCTACTGAAACCTGTCCACCATGGGTGACCCTGCTAGGGTTTGAAATACCTGTGGCATAGCTTCCAGCATCACAGCAACATATAAGCCACCACAGTGTGACAAACTGACAGACAGGTGGTGGGCTGCATTGTAGAGATGAATAACCTGAGGCTTGTCCAAAGAGCTCAGCTAAACTGGGACACCTGCAAGAAGCACCAAGAAGACGACTTAGTTCTCCTGACTCAGTCCATTTATTCAGTCAGTAAGTATTTATTGAGCTCCTAGTATGTTCTAGGCACAGGCTAGGCAGAGTCATCATTGATGGTTGAGTAGATCATACCCTACAAATAGGGCTCCCCTCTGAGTGGGGGCTGAAATGCACCCACCCCACATTGCAGTCAGCTGACCAAACCCTGTGCCCTGGCATGGGGCTGCTGCCACCCAAAGTAAGGGGCACCTTCTAATTTGCACAAAGGCGGTGCATGGGCTAGCTGTGGCTCACGTGCCATATACCCCAGATACAGTGGTGAATAAGACTCAGCTCCCGTCCTCAGGAAACTTACAACCAGAGGGTCCATGGAGGAGATCATATCTGAGATGGGCCCCATGATGACCAACATTTAGATAGATGGATATTGGAAGGGAAAGAGACCATAATTACTGAGCATCAGTGGATGTGCCCTGGACCAGTGGATGGCATGACCATTACCAGCCACTACCCATCCTGCAGACCTCAGGAAAGAAAAACTGTTTCCCTATTCCTCTTTCTGTATATCAAAAAAGCCTTCACACTTGTCATTTTAATAGTTACAAAACATTCTATCATGCTAATAAACTAGAATAAGCTATTCCTCTCCTTTGAGCATTTGGGTTTTTACAAATCTTTGCAATTATGCAACAAGAAGTGTACTGTTAGCAAATTACTCTTTCTTTTTGTGTTATTTTCTTGGGAATATGTTCTAAAAAGTGTAGACCAGTAATTTTGACAAGATTTTGCATTTGGTCTAAGCTCATCTGTATGGAAAGTGTCCTTGGTATTTATTCCATAAACTAAAATAAAGGATTGTGGTGAATTTAATCTCAGGGTAGGTAGTGTTGCCTTATAAAGAGGAAATGAAGTCAATATTTCTCCCTCTCTCTCTTGCTCCCATTCTTTCTCTCTCCACCTCCCTCTCTCCCTATCACCCTCACTCTTCTCTCTCTCTCTCTCCCCATCTCTCTTTTCTCTCTTCTCTCCCTTTCTCTTTTCTCTCTCCCTCCCCTTATCTTTTTCTCTTCCGGTCTACCTCTCTCTTTTCTATCTTCTCTATCTCTCTTTTCTCTCTCCCTATCTCTCTCTTTCGCTCTCTCTCCTCTCTGCTGTGCTCTCTTTTTTCTCTCGTCTGTCTTCTGTCTCTCTCAGTTGAGAAGAAATGCATAATATCCAAGTATGTACAGAGTATAGTTTGGGTTGAAGCTTTTTGTGGTCCCAGAGTCCTGTGAAGAGGCAGATGTTGCCTAGATCTGTGTTAGATTGTATCCCCTGGGGGTGGAGGTCACTGGTCATCCCCTGAAGACTCTCATCCTCAAGTTACCCTTCAGGGGAGAGGGTCCTCCCTTGTCCTTGGAGTTAGTCCCAATTGGGTCTGTCCTTGGAAGCGCCTGCACAGTCTCTAGTGGTTGGGAGAAGCGATGTCAGGGCACCTTGGATCACAGGAGACCAGCGTCCAGCACCACATCCAGTGAAGGAGGAGCAGGAATGTGTGGAATCAAATGGAATATTTGATTTTTATCCCCTTTACTAATACTCCTTTTTCCAGAAAATACAGTTTTAAAATTACGACCCTTGATTTTTACATGGAGTGCCCTTTCTCAGAAGTCAGATGTTGAGTAATTGAATGATCACTCTCACATTTGCAAGGTTTACGATGTTTTTCCTAGAAGCAGATTATTTATTTAGGACACATGTGTTTCAAATGTTGTTTACTGCTATCAAGTGGATGTTTAGTGTCCTCTCCCCAGCATGGCTGAGTGAGAGAATGGCATCACAGCCTCATCAGTATTGCCTTATTAGAAAGTCTGAGCCTGAAAAGTCAGTGTGAATTAGATAAACTCCACCAGACAGAGAAGCAGCCAATGCAGTGGCTTGAACTCTGAGGCTCTCCCAGCCAGACGGGACCTTCCAGTTGCCATCAAGTCGGCCCTGACTCATGGTGGCCCCGTGTGTGTCAGGGTAGAACTGTGCTCCATAGAGTTTTCGATGGCTGGTTTTTTGGAAGCACATCTCCAGGTCTTTCTTCCAAGGTACCTCTGGGTGGACTCGAACCTCCAACTTTTAGGTTAGTAGTTAAGCACATTGACCATTTGTTAACTGTCTGCAACAACCAAGGAGTCCTGCCAGATGAGAAGTCCTGGTGAAATGTAGATGCAGACTCGGGCTGGACCCACAAGGAACCCCTGGCAAGCTTCTGCCAGATTCTTTCCCGAGGATGCTCATCTGTGAATATCTTGATTGAGTTTGAAATTGTCTGTCATTGTTCCAAGGTGCCCTGATGGTGCAACAGGTAAGCACTTAACTGCTAACCAAAAGATTGGTGGTTCAAACTTACCCAGCGGCTCCACAGGAGAAAGACCTGCGATCTGCTCCCATAAAGATTATAGCCTAGGAAACCCTATGGGGCAGTTCTACTCTGTCACAAGGGGTTGCTATGAGTCGGAATTGACCTAATGGCACCCATCATCGTTCAAGTTCTCAGTCCCCCAGCTGCTCCTCTCCTTGTGGCCTCACTTGGTAGCTCCCGGCCCCCAATGCTGATGGACAAAGCTGCTTCCACTTCCTCATGTGGCATCTGTCACCCCCTCTTAGCCCCTTTTTTCTATTGAGTTCATTACAGACTCTGTCTTCGCTGTTCCCACCCCACCCAGGTCCTTAGTTTTCACCTTTCTGCCAGCTTCAGACCTAAGGCAGAGTTTGCCTTTCTATCTCTATTGAACCCTTCAAAAGTACTTAAAAATGAAATGTAGTTTTAAAACCGAAAGCTGTGTTTAACCAAACAATCATTCTGGCAAAGTTTCTCCAGTATTATACAGAAATCAAAATGGTTAAGTATACATTTTGATTAAAGTCAGCTTGTTGAAACATAGCAAATAATAATAGCTGGATATTTTCTGTAATTTAAAATAAAGAGATAAGGATCTTTGAGAGCTTTGATATAAGGGTATGGTAGAAAACTAAGTTTGTGGTGATAAGACTTGGTTGTTCTATGTTATATTCTTAAGTTACTAAGTAGAATGGATTTTTCAGTTTATTCTCGTTTTAACTAGCAACCCACACTCACACACACACCCACTGGAAGTATATTTGTGAAATGAGTTTACTTTTAAGGGTTATACTTAAAACTTCCAGTTTTGTGATCATAACCGTTTATATTTTCATAGTTTTAGTACAGCCTAGGAAATCCTATGGGGCAGTTCTACTCTGTCCTATAGGGCTGCTATGAGTTGGAATTGACTTGACAGCGCACGACAACAATAATAGTACCTACCGAGTTCTTTCACATAATAGATTTTATTTCATCATTCAAATGACTCAGTAAAGTAGATGTTGGTATTTATATTTTATAGATGAGGAAATTAAGGCTCAAAAAGATTAAGTGACTTCCTTAAGAGTATACAGCTGGTATTGGACAGAATCAGGTCTTGAACCCAAGTTAGAATTCTTCCCACATATAGTATGTAAGTCTACCAAGGTTTCTCCATCCCTCCTCCACAAAGTTTTTTTTTTTTTTTTTTTGCAATTTTCAGTTTGGTAAACTCGAAAAATCAGACAAAGCAGAAATAGCTGTCTGTCTGAATTTTTCACAAAATTATAATCGATGCTAGTATGAATCTGTCCAAACATGGATTAAAATGTAATTATATCGCACAACATGGTGTTCATTGGCCCTAGACTGTATCTGTTAAGATTGGGTTTAGGTACAAATAACAAAATACCAAAACAAGGCAGCTTAATTATTGAGGTAGATGTTTATTTCTCTCTTACATAAAAGTCAAAATCCCAAAACAAGGTAATTTAACCTAGGTGGATATTTTTCTCTTACATAAAAGTCAGAAGATAAATACCCAGGGCAGGTATGTGGTTCTGCTCCATAAAATCCTCAGGAGACCCAGGCTTCTTATAGCTCACTGTTCTACTATCCCAAGACTATGGCCCTACTCTTCATGGTCCAATGTGGCAATTAGTGCCACAGTCATTATGTCTACATTCTAGGCAGTAGGATGGAGGAAGGAACACAGGAAGAAGCAGATAGAGTGTGTCAGCTGTCTCTGGGGAAAAGTTTCCAGGAGCTGCACTTTAGCTTGCATCTCATTGGCCAGAACAAAGTGACAAGGCAAACCTAGCTGCAAGGGAGGCTGAGAAATGCACTCTTTTTTTCCTTGCTGACCTTGCTCAGATATTTTATTTTATGGAGGGAAGGAAGAATGTATATTGGAGAACAACTAGCAGCCTGTGCCACAGGGTCCCAAGAAAGTCTTCAGCGAGATGGGTCTTACAAAGTAGGTATGAGGAAAGGGTCGGCAGAGTGCTGGATGCAATATTGAGGGTTCGGTACATGTTAGTTCCCTTAAATTTCAGATTAGATTCTGTTCTCTTCTTCTCACAACTTTAAAAAAGCCCTGAGTCAAAATGCAGAAACAAAAAAATGTACCTCAGGAAGACCTACAATCTTGAGATCACCAAAAGAATGCCCATTTTCTGATTTACAAAAATGTACATATTCAAACAAACCAATTATAGAAGAGGTGGTCAGATTAGATTAAAAAAACAATACCCAGCTGTGTGCTGCTAAAAGAAACCTACTTCAAATATAAAGATATAGCTAAGTTACAAAGTAAAAGCATGGGGGAAAAAAAGATTCACTATGCTAATACCAATCAAAAGAAAAGGGGAGTGTCTATATTAATATCAGACAAAACAGACATCAGACCAAGGAATATGACCAAGGCTTCAGGGATGAAGATGGACATTACATAGTGATAACTTGTTGCCATCAAATTGATTCCGACTCATAGCGACAGAGCAGACAGAACTGCCCCATAGGATTTCCAAGGAGCAGCTAGTGGATTTAAACTGCTAACCTTTTGGTTAGCAGCCGAGCTGTTAACCACTGTGCCACCAGGGCTACTACACAATGATAAAGTGGTCAATTCACCAGGAAGATATAACAATACTAAACATCTATGTGCGCAAAAATAGAGCTTCAAAATACATGAAGCAAAAACTAATAGAAATGAACTGAGAAATAGACAAACCCACAATGATGGTTGGAGACTTCAGCACTCTTTTCTCAGGATCACAGAAAGAGCAGGCAGAAATCAGTAGGACTATAGAAGCCTGAATAGGCATTACCAAACAACTTGACCTAATTGACATTTACAGAACACGCCACAGAACAAGAGCAAGAATACACATCCTTTTCAAATCCGCATAGAACATTCAGCAAAATGAACCCTGTTCTGGGCCATAAGACAAACCTCAACAAATATAAAAGAATTGAAATCATACTGGAATCAGACTGCAAGTCAACAACAGAAAAATATCTGGAAAAACTCCAAACACTTGGAAGTTAAACAACATACTTCTAAATAACAAAGAAGAAACCATAAGAGAAATAGAAAATAAGTTGAAGGAAAATAAAAACACAGCATGTCAAAATCTGTGGGATGCAAAAATGTCTCTGATCCACAGATTTGAGTCTTTTCATTCAATTTGCTTAAAATTTTTGGAGCAGCCAATATAAGCTAAGCGCTGCACTAGGCTCTCTGATAGTGAGGTAGCGAATGTTATTTGAAAGAAAGTTGGGATCCAGTAGGTTTAGTCTATGGTCAGAAATTTGCATGTGACAATATAGCTCCTAAATACACTGCTTTCCTTGCAAGATGAGTCACCCAAAATGACTAGATCCAGGTATCACCTGCCCCTCATAGAGGGAAATGATATCAATTCTGAGCTGGGAAACATTCAAACCAGTGATGTCAGCTGCCATGATTAGATTTTATTCTAGTAAATGTAATTTTCTAGAGTCATGTTTGTTTCCATCCTGAAACGCATGCACAGTAATATCAAAACTACAGGCTCTCTTAAATGTACCAGAGGCTGGGTTTGGTTGCCATGGAAAATACATTATCAGCTACAATTCCACAAAACTGCTACACTTTCTTTGAGACAAGGATGTGTTCCAGTTGGCAGTCACATATTTTTTTATATTTATAAAACCCTTTTAAGTCTCTCTGCTTAACATTCTAGTCTTTTTTTTTAATATGGAGAGGTTTGTTTTGTGATCCCCTAAAATATTTACTCTTGTGAATTCAGAGGATTTTACTTTCTGTTAAAATATATGTTAATGTTAATATTTTAAAATTGGCAGGTTTAACCTTAACTAAGCTGGAACTATGCACTAGAGTTGCTCAGGATACCAAGGCTTCCTCTAAGCCACCCTTAGGACAAGCAGCCTCTCAAAACTCAGAGCTAGCTGCTTCCACTGTTTGTGACTCCATAAGACTGATACTTAAATAGTGATATACAGCTTACACAGCCCTTTCATGTGTATTATGTCTTTGGATCCTGACAACCCTAGGAGTGAGCTAAGGTAGGCAATGTTGTTGTTAGGTACCATCGACGAGTCGGCTCCAACGCATAGCAACCCAGTGCACAACAGAACAAAACGTTGCCCAGTCCTGCACCATCCCCACAATCATTGCTATGTTTGAGCTCATTGTTGCAGCCACTGTGTCAATCCACCTCATGGAGAATCTTCCTCTTTTTCTGTGACCCTCTACTTTACCAAGCATGATGTCCAAAGTAAGTGAGACGAAGTCTCGCCATCCTCCCTTCCAAGGGGCGTTCTGGCTGTACTTCTTCCAAGACAGACTTATTCGTTCTTCTGTCCATCCATGGTATATTAAATATTCTTCACCAACACTATAATTTAAATGCATCAATTCTTCGGTCTTCCTTATTCATTGTCAAGCTTTCACATGCATATGAGGTGATTGAAAATACCATTATTTGAGTCAGGCACACCTTAGTCCTCGAAGTGATATCTTTGATAATACTACCACCATTTTACCAGTAAATAAATTGTGGCTATACAGATTAGAAGCAAACCCCAAATCATATAACTATTAACAGCAGTGGCTCCTTCTCTTTCCACCACACCATGCTGCGTTCATGGTTTTAGATCTACATTGGGGCCTGGGGAAGATAATAAATAGGAAGAAAAAGACATGGTATGTTATAGATGTAGCCTGAACACTGCTGAAGAGCATCGCGCAAAATCTATGCTCTAGATGGCAGGTGATCACAAACAAGTTATACAAATATAGACACCTCCTGCCTGTGAGTTGCTTCCTTTGTTTTTCTTTGTATCCTCAGCACCCAGCTCAGGGCTTAGCACAATGAAGGTGAATCAGTCACTGATTCATTTTGTAGACTTGATTGGTGCCGGGAGGCATGTCCTTTACTATGCCAAGACTAACAGAGGTGTTTGACACAGTGTCTGACCTCAAGGAACACCTGTGTAATAACAGGGACAGACACATAAATGGAGAATTAAGATACGGCATAGCGAGTAAGGCGATAGAGGTCCGGGAGTGCAAAGGAGGGATTGTAATCCAGGCTGGGGTCCAGGAAAGACTTTTTGGGGTGAAACAGCTGAGCTTAAAGAAATATAGGAGTCAGTGAACAGGGGATTCTTCCACACACTTGATCAGTTACAGAGGAGGCATTAAGGACATCATTGACCTAATCTCTCTTTTGGGAAATGGGAAAATAGTGAAGAAAGGTAAGTTTTCCATGTGGCTATCACTAAACAAAGGCACCCTGGTGGCACAATGGTTAAGTACTCCATTGCTAACCAAAAGGTTGGTGGTTCGAGCCCACCCAGTGGCTCTGCAGGAGAAAGACCTGGTGATCTGCCCCCATAAAGATTACAGCCTAGGAAATCCTATGGGGTAGTTCTGCTCTGTCACATGGTGTCACTGTTATGGATTGAATTGTGTCCCCCCAAAATATGTGACAACTTGGGTAGGCCATGATTCCCAGTATTGTATGGTTGTCCACCATTTTGTGATCTGATGTGATTATACCATGTGTTGTAAATCCTAACCTCTATGATGTCTGTGAGGCAGAATTAGAGGCAGTTATATTAATGAGGCAAGACTCAATCTACAGGATTAGGTCGTCTCTTGAGTCAATCTCTTTTGAGATATAAAAGAGAGAATCAAGTAGAGAGGAGGGGAACCTCATGTCACCAAGAAAGAAGTGCCAGGAGCAGCACATGTTCTTTGGACTCAGAGTCCCTGTGCTGAGAAGCTCCTAGACCAGGGAAAGACTGATGACAAGGACCTTCCCCTAGAGCCAACAAAGACAGAAAGCCTTCCCCTGGAGCTGGTGACCTGAATTTGAACTTCTAGCCTCCTAGACTCTGAGAGAATAAATTTCTGTTTGTTAAAGCCATCCATTTGTAGTATTTCTGTTATAGCAGCACTAGATGACTAAGACAGTCACTATGAGTCAAAATTGACTCAAAGGCACCTAACAACAACAATAGTATCACTACGCAGTGGAGGCATTGGTGGCTCAGTGGTAGAATTCTCCCCATCCATGTAGGAGACCTGGGTTTGATTCTCGGCCAATGTACTCATGTGCAGCCACCACCCGTCTATCAGTGTTGGCTTGCATGTTGCTATGATGTTGAACAGGTTTCAGTGGAGCTTCTAGACTAAGATGGACTAGGAAGGAGGTCCTGGAGATCTACTTCCAAAAATCAGCCAATGAAAAAAATCCTATGGATCACAACAGTCTGATCCACAACCAATCATGGGAATGGTGCAGGACCAGGCAGCGTTTCATTCTGTTGTGCATGGGGTCACCAAGAGTCAGGGCTGACTCACTGACAGCTAACAACATCACTAAACAAGGGTTATAGGACAAATTGAGTTTGTGTCTATGAAATTCTTTAAATTACTTGTGTAAAAAGCAGTAGCAGTGCTTGGAACATAAGATACAAATTGTTCTCTCTTGGCAGATTTTTTTAACATTTGACTTTCCTTGCTTGTCATGTCTAATGTCATGATGAATTATTCTCATTCATTCAAATAATCACAGATACCACCAGAACCACATTCACGGGTTCAAGAGTACAATCATTCAGTTTGCTTTATTTGGTAGTTTATTTGATCATTGTAATATGTAAATTGAAAGTATATGCTTATATAATTTTGAGGTCACTCTTTTTAAACACAATTGCAGTTTTTCAGCCAAACATCAGGTCATTTGAAAGTTAATTCTGTTGAAGAGGCCAATTGTGCATGGCGAGTAGCCATGTGAAGACTCTATTGGGTGCCGTGGAGTTGATTTGGATTCATTAGAGACCCCATGCGACAGAGTAGAACTGCCCCATTGGGTTTCCTAGGATGTAATCTTTATGGAAGCAGATCGCCAGGTCTTTCTCCTGTGGAGCCACTGGGTGGGTTTGAACTACTAACTTTTCAGTCAGCAGCTGAGTGTTCAACCATTTGTGCCACCAGGGCTCCTTAAAGATTCCCTAGCTTTCAGTAATAATGAATCTGTTTATGATCTCATGACCCTTTCACGTAGCCGTTTACTAAAAAAGAACTAATGATGAAGAATGTCGTCAGAGTTTGGCCAACCAGAATGATGGTTCCAGAGAAGGTGTCATATGGGGAGAGCAGACTGGCAGCCAAGTGTGGGCGTTTACCTTGTGGATTCATGTGGTCCTGCTTCTTAAATTTTACTTTGTTGGTGGCACAATGGTTAAGCACTCGGGTGCTAACCAAAAGGTTGGTGGTACAAACCTACCAACTGCTCCACAGGAGAAAGACCTGGTGATCTGCTCCCATAAAGATTACAGCCAAAAGACAGTACACAATACTGGGGAAGTCAGCACAACTTGACCAAGGCAAGGTCATGGAAGCTTCATAGACACATCCAAACTCCCTGAGGGATCGAATTACTGGGCTGAGGGCTGGGGACCATGGTGTCAGGGGACATCTAGCTCAACTGGCATAACATAGTTTATAAAGAAAATGTTCTACATCCTACTTTGGTAAGTAGCATCTAGAGTCTTAAAACTTGTGAGCGGCCATCTAAGATACTCCACTGGTCCTACCCCATTGGAAGCAAGGGAAAATGAAGAAAACCAAAGGCACAAGGCAAAGACTAGTCCAGAGGACTAATGGACCACTACTACCACAGCCTCCACCAGACTAGAGTCCAGCACAACTAGACGGTGCCCAGCTACCACCACCAACTGCTCTGACAGGGATCACAATAGAGGGTCCCAGACAGAGCTGGAGGAAAATGTAGAACAAAATTCTAACTCACAGAGTTCCAGCAAAATGGCGCTCTAGGCAGAAGCACCACGCCATCCCTCCACAGCAAAGATCTGAAAAACTAAGCCGAACAGAATACAACAATCCTGAAACCCTAAAACATCAAATGAAGACATAAAGAACTCAGCCAAGCACCAAATGGAGTGAGAAAACTGACAGAGAACGGAGAGCGAGGAGAGATTCATGCAGAGGTCCCCTACCAGCTAATGCAGTGTGGATCCGCCATCTCGGACTCCTGTCGGAGACCAGCAAACAGAGTACGAGAAAACAGCGTCACGGAGCTTCCAGCGGGAGACAAAACAACCGGTAATTGGCGATATACGCTTTCCCACCCCCCACCCGTCTTCACCCCGACTCGGCCTCCTCTGCTTCCCGCAGCCACAGTCTCTTGACCGGGAAACAGCGGCTGCTTGGATTCCACACACCCGAACGGGTGGCTATCTGAGTGCCATTTGTT
>NW_004444054.1:1908352-1927543 GCF_000243295.1 Trichechus manatus latirostris
AAAAAAAAATTAAATTAAAAAAAAAAAATTCTAACTCACAAAAAAACACCAGACTTACTGTTCGGACAGAAACTGGAGAAACCCCAAGAGTATGGCCCCCAGACAACCTTTTAACTCAGTACTGAAGTCACTCCTGAGGTTCACCCTTCAGCCAAAGATTAGACAGGCCCATAAAACAGACAATGATACATGTAATTCAGCCATCTATACGAGACAAAATAGGCACACCAGCCCAGGGGCAAGGACGAGAAAGCAAGAGGGGACAGGAAAGCGGGACGAATGGAAATGGGGAAACAAAAGTCGAGAAGGTGAGAGTGTTGACATGTCGCGGGTTGGCAACCAATGTCACAAAACAATATGTGTATTAATTGTTTAATGAGAAACTAATTTGCTTTGTAAACCTTCATCTAAAGCACAATTCAAAAAAGTAATAAATAAGGGAGTTGCTTTCTCCCACTGTGATTTGGGAAAAAAAAAAAGATTATGGTCAAGAAAACCTTATAGGGTAGTTCTACTCTGTTATATGAGGTCGCTATGAGTCAGAAGTGACTCAACAGCACCCAACAACAACAATACACAAAGAATGGATCTGACTTTCAGGGAAACACCTTTTAACTGAGTTCACCACACCCTGATGTTGAAAAACAAAATGACAACTTATTGATTTACAGTGAGAAATATAATAGGGTTCACATACTCCTGTTGACTATGCATTATCTCCTTATAGGTAGATCTAACATAGAAAGCCAAAACTGTAAACAGACAACTGCTCAGTGGACCAAAATCAATCATGTACTGTAAATAATCACAGTATCTCAATGATACGGCGTTGGGCAGCCATCTGCAGAAACCAAAAAACCTGTTGCCGTTGAGTTGATTCTGATTCATAGCAACCCCATGTGACAGAGTAGAACTGTCTGATAGGGTTTTCTAGGCTGTAATCTTTTTGTTGTTGAGGATATACACAGCAAAACATACACCAGTTCAACAGTTTCTACATGTACAATTCAGTGACATTGATTCCATTCTTTGAGTTGTGCAACCATTCTCACCCTCCTTTTCTGAGTTGTTCCTCCCCCATTAACATAAATTCATTGCCCCGTAAGGTTCCTATGTAATGTTTTGAGTTGCTGTTGTCACTCTGATCCCTTATAAAACTAAAAACCAAACTCATTGCCGTCAAGTCAATTCCGACTCATAGTGACCCTGTAGGAAAGAGTAGAACTACTGCTTAGGGTTTCCAAGGAAGGGCTGGTGGATTCCAGCTGCCAACCTTTTAGTTACCAGTCAAGCGCATAACCACTGCACCATCAGGGCTCCAAATACGGATAGTTGTTAACAGATCATAATGCTCAAGGCAGACATTTTTACTAGTTAAGCTAAACTGTTGTTTGGTTTAAAGAAGACTTAAGGGGATATTTTTGGTTTAAAGTTCAAAGATTATCTTAGGGCAATAGTTTTAGGGGTTCACCCAGCCTCTGTGGCTCCAGACAGCCTGGTGTCCATGAGAATTTGAAATTCTGTTCTACATTTTCCCCCTTTTGATCGAGATTCTTCTATAGAATCTTTTATCAAAATGTTCAGTAATGGTAGCCAGGCAACCTCCAGTTCTGGTGTCATGGCAAAGGAGGAAGTGGTTCATGGAGGCAATTAACCACACATTCCATTTCCTCCCCCTATTCCTGACTGTTTCTTCCTCTGTTGCTCCAGACAAATATTGTTCTTGTTAGGTGCCCTCGAGTCCATTTTGACTCATAGCGACCCCATGCACAACAGAATGAATCACTGCCCAGTCCTGAGCCATCCTCACAATCATTGTTGTATTTGAGCCCATTGTTACAGCCACTGTGTCAATCCATGTCATTGAGAGTCTTCTTCTTTTTCACTGACCCTCTGCTTTACCAAGTTTGATGTCCTTCTCCAGGGACTGGTCCCTCCTGATAACATGTCCAAAGTACATGAGACAAAGTCTCACCATCCTTGCTTCCAAGGAGCATTCTGTCTGTACTTCTTCCAAGACAGATTTGTTCATTCTTTTGGCAGTCCATAGCATATTCAATATTTTTCACCAACACCATAATTCAAAGGTGCCAGTTCTTCTTCAGTCTTCCTTGTTTCATTGTCCAGCTTTTGCATGCATATGAGGCAGTTGAAAATACCATGGCTTGGGTCGGGTGAAACTTTGACCTCAAAGTGACATCCTTGCTTTTTAACACTTCGAAGAGGTCTTTTGCAGCAGATTTTCCCCATGCAATACATAGTTTGACCTTCTGACTACTGCTTCCATGGGTGTTGATTGTGACTCCAAGTAAGATGAAATCCTTGACAGCGTCAATCTTTTCTCCACTTACCATGATGTTGCTTATTGGTCGAGTTGTGAGGATTTCTATTTTCCTTATATTGAAGTATAATCCATACTAAAGGCTATAGTCTTTGATCTTCATCAGTAAATGCTTCAAGTGCTCTTCACTTTCAGCAAGCAATGTTGTGTCATCTGCATAAGGCAGGTTGTTAATGAGTCTTCCTCCAATCCTGATGCATTTTTCTTCATGTAGTCCAGTTTCTCAGATTATTTGCTCAGAATATTGACTGAATAAGTATGGCGAAAGGATACAACCCTGACCCACACCTTTCTTGATTTTAAACCAGGCAGTATCCCCTTGTTCTTTTCAAACAACTGCTTCTTGGTCTACGTATAGGTTCCTCATGAGCACAATTAAGTGTTCTGGAATTCCCATTCTTCGTAATGTTAACCATAATTTGTTATGATCCACACATCAGATGCCTTTGCATGGTCAGTAAAACACAGGTGAACATCCTTCTGGTATTCTCTGCTTTCATTCAAGTTCCATCTGACATCAGCAATGATATCTGTCCTCCACGTTCTCTTCTGAATCCAGCTTGAATTTCTGGCAGTTCCCTGTTGATGTACTGCTGCAACCATTTTTGAATTATCTTCAGCAAAATTTTACATGCATGTGATACTAATGATATTGTCGAATAATTTCCGCATTCCACTGAATCACCTTTCTTTGGAGTGAGCGTAAATATGGATCTCTTCCAGCCGGTTGGCCAGGTTACTGTCTTTCAAATTTCTTGACATAGATGAGTGAGCACTTCCAGCATTGCATCCATTTGTTGAAACATTTTAATTGGTATTCTGTCAATTCCTGGAGCCTTGTTTTTGGCCAATGCCTTCAGTGCAGCTTGAACTTCTTCCTTCAGTACCAATCATTTCTTCCATTCACTTTAGCTACTCTACATTCACGAGCAAGTTTCAGAGTCTCTTCTGACATCCATTTTGGTTCTTGATCATATGCTACTTCCTGAAATGGTTGACTGTTGACCTTTTCTTTTTGATAAACAATTCTGTGTATTCCTTCAGTCTTCTTTTGATGCTTCCTGCATCATTCAGTTTTTTGCCCATAGCATCCTTCAGTATTGCAACTTGAGGCTCGAATTTTTTCTTTAGAGACCATCTCAAGAATAAATTTGATGCATTGAACACTAATGACCAAAAGCCAGACAAGTTGTGGGATGACATCAAAGACATCATACATGAAGAAAGCAAAGGTCATTAAAAAGACAAGAAAGAAAGAAAAGACCAAAATGGGTATCAGAAGAGACTCTGAAACTTGCTTGTGAATGTAGAGTAGCTAAAGTGAATGGAAGAAATGCTGAAGTAAAAGAGCTGAACAGAAGATTTCAAAGGGCGGCTCGAGAAGACAAAGTAAAGTATAATGAAATATGCAAAGATCTGGAGTTAAAAAACCAGAAGGGAAGAACACACTCAGCATTTCTCAAGCTGAAAGAACTGAAGAAAAAATTCAAGCCTCAATTTCAGTATTGAAGAATTTTGTAGCCTAATACTTCTATGTAAAATGTAGAGTTACCTGTTGCCATGGTGGCCCTGAAGAGGTGCCACTCAAACCTTGAGAGCTTAATTCACTGACAGCCCCCAGATATCACACCCTCAGGTCCACCAGGGTTCTCTTCCAAAGGTCCCACGGTCCCCTAGCTGTTCCCAGCCAACAGCCGAGCATGGCAGGAGAACTAGGGCTGGCTCATGTCTGCCTCATCCAGGACCTCTCTGATGGGCAACCTTTGCTCCACCACACTGCCAAGACTTCCTCAGGACTGCACTGCAGTCTGAAGCTCTTCCCACCCAACCTTCCTTCCTTCTCTCCTTTCTCAAGTGTCAAATCCGCACTCCATTGTGAAGGCTCTCCCCGCCTCACGCAGGCTCCTTCTCCCTCCTGCCTTATCCTTCACAGATGTTTTCTCCAATATATCTTTGTACATCTAATTGTCTCTTGACATCTATTTCTCAAGGGTCACAAATTGGCACAGTCACCTCTTGTCCCCAGCAGCTATTCCAACACGGGTCCCATTGTAACATTTGGTTTTGCATGGATTTAGAAGCTGTGAAGAGAAGAGTAGAATGTTTAGAAGCTGTGAAGAGTAGAATGTTCTCTCGAGGAAAAAAAATGTCATCAGCAGGTATCTTAATATAGGTTCACCACCCCCCACCACCACCACCACAAAACAGAACCTGATAGAAGGGCTTGAAAGCAGAGTTTATTTTGGTAGGTGATCCCAGGAAGCCAAAAAAAAAATCCTAGTTGCCATCAAGTCAACTATGATTCACAGTGACACCATATGTGTTAGAGTAGAACTGAGTTTCATAACATTGTCATTGGCTGATTTTTGTGAAGTAGATCACCAAGTCTTTCTTTCAAGATGCTTCTGAGTGGACTCGAACCTCCAACCTTTTGGTTAACAGCCAAGCATGTTCCCTCTTCGCACCACCCCAGGAAGCAGGGGTGACGAAATTGAGAGATTGAGACTGGGAAGAATGAAAAGCCAATATAAAGGTGTGTTATGAAGGTCACTGCTGTATGCGACAGGTGTTCAGTAACACTGGGATCTCTGAGATGCTTCGAGAAGTCCTCCCAGAATTGTCATTTCAAGCACAAGAGGCTGAGCATTTACCCTCTGGCTCCTATTCTCAAATGTTTGGATTGCCTGTGGGGTTTTAACTCCCACACACTTCCAGGCACCCAGGGCTTTAGAAAAGGCCCTGCAGCAGAGAAACAGAGTGACTCATGGAAGCACCCTTCAGGTGGGAGATTATCGACCAGAGTTCCAGGTGACAAGGTATTTTCCATCAGCTTGACTGAAAGATAGCTGAGGAGATGTGGTACAGAGCATCAAAAGTGCCTGCTGTACCAAGAGACCAGAAGAACTGGATTGTGCTGGCTACCATTACTGAACATTTTGATCAAAGATTCTATACAAGAATCCTAATCAAAATGGGAAAAATTCAGAACAGAATTTCAAATTCTCACATCCTCTTTTGAATCTGGCTTGAATTTCTGGCAGTTCCCTGTCAATGTAGTCTTGCAACTGCTTTTGAATAATCTTCAGCAAAATTTTATTTATGTGTGGTATAAATGATGGTTTCGATAATTTCCACATTCAGTTTTATCCCCTTTCTTTGGAATGGGCACAAATATGGATCTCTTCCAGTCAGTTGGCCAGTTAGCTGTCTTCTGAATTTCTTGGCATAGATGAGTGTGCACTTCCAGTGCTGCATCTGTTTGCTGAAACATCTCAGTTGGTATTCCCTCAATTCTTGAAGCCTTGTTTTTCACCAGTGCCTTCAGTGCAGTTTGGCCTTCCTTCAGTACCGTCGGTTCTTGATCGTATACTATCTCCTGAAATGGTTAAACACAGACCAATTCTGTTTGGTACAGTGATTCTGTGTATTCCTTCCACCTTCTTTTGATGTTTCCTCCGTTGTTCAGTATTTTGCTCATAGAATCCTTCACTATCGAACTCAAGACTTGAATTTTTTCTTCAGTTCTTTCGGCTTGAGAAATGCTGATCGTGTTCTTCCCTTTTGGTTTTCTAATTCTAGTTCCTTGCACATTTCATTATAGTACTTTGTCTTCTTGAGCGGCCCTTTGAAATAGTCTGTTCAGCTCTTTTACTTCATCATTTTTTCCTTTCGCTTTAGCTACTCGATGTTCAAGAGCAAGTTTCAGAGTCTCTTTTGACATCCATTTTGGTCTTTTCTTTCTTTCCTATCTTTTTAATGACCTCTTGCTTTCTTCATATATGATGTCCTTGATGTCTTCCCACAACTCATCTGGTCTTTGTCATTAGTGTTCCATGAGTCATACCTATTCTTGAGATGGTTTCCAAATTCAGGTAGGATATGCTCAAAATCGTGTTTTGGCTCTCATGGACTTGTTTAATTTTCTTCAGTTTCAACTTGAACTTGCGTATGATCAACTGATGGTCTGTTCCGAAGTCAGCCCCTGGCCTTGTTCTGACTGATGATGTTGAGCTTTTCCATCATCTTTTTCCACAGATGTAGTTGATTTGAATCCCATGTTTTCCATCTGGTGAGATCCAGTCATATAGTCACTGTTTATGTTGTTGAAAAAAGGTATTTGCAATGAAGAAGCCGTTTGTCTTGCAAAATTCTATCATGCCATCTCTGGTGTCATTTTTATTACCAAGGCCATATCTTCCAACTACCGAACCTTCTTCTTTGTTTCCAACTTTTGCATTCCAATCACCAGTAATGAACAATGCATCCTGATTGCATATTCAGTCAATTTCAGACTGCAGAAGTTGGTAAAAATCTTCAGTTTCTTCATCTTTGGCCTTAGTGGTTGGTGCGTAAATTTGAATAATAGTCATATTAACTGATCTTCCTTGTAGGCGTATGGATATTATCCTATCACTGACAGTGTTGTATTTCAGGATAGATCTTGAAATGTTCTTTTTGACAATGAACACAACGCCATTCCTCTTCAATTTATTATTCTCAGCGTAGTAGACCATATGATTGTCTGATTCAGAATGGCCAGTACCAGTCCATTTCAGCTCGGTAATCCTAGGATACCAATGTTTATGCGTTCCATTTCATTTTTGATGATTTCCAGTTTTCTTAGATTCATACTTGGTACATTCCACATTCTGATTATTAATGGATGTTTGCAGCTGTTTCTTCTCATTTTGAGTCATGCCACTACATCAGCAAGTGAAGGTCCCAAAAGCTTGACTCCATCCATGTCATTAACGTCGACTCTACCTTGAGGAGGCAGCTCTTCCCAGTTATCTTCTGAGTGCCTTCCAACCCAAGGGACTCATCTTCCAGCACTATATCAGACAATGTTCTGCTGCAATTCATAAGGTTTTCACTGGCCGGTTTTTTTCAGGAGTAGACTTCCAGGTCCTTCTTTCTAGTCTGTGTTAGTCTGGAAGCTCCGCTGAAACCTGTCCACCAAGGGTGACCCTGCTTGTATTTGAAATACTGGTGGCAAAGCTTCCAGTATTCGCAACAACACACAAGCCACCACAGTACAACAAACTGATAGACGCGTGGTGGCCAGGCAGATAGAGACCAATTATTGTGCTTTAGATGGCTGCTTGCAAGCTTTTTAGATCCCAGGCACGATGCATCAAACTGGGAGGTCGAACAGAAGCACTATACATGTTATTAGGCCAACTAACTGGGATGTCCCATGAAACCATGACCCTAGACATGGTTTGTCCAGCCACATGGTTGTTTTGATACTTTCTGCATAATACCAAGAAATGCCACAGCTGAAGATGTTCTTGTTTAGCCATTCACCCAGGAATCATGTGGTTGTTGTTGTTAGGTGCTAACAAGTCATTTTCTACTCATAGTGACCCATGTGAAACAGTAGAACTGCTTGATAGGGTTTTCTAGGCTGTAATCATTACAGAAGCAGATTGCCAGGCCTTTCTTCTTCAGTGCTGCTGGATGAGTTCAAATTGCCAACCTTTCAGTCAGTAGTTCACTACAAAACATTTGCGCCACCCAGGAACTTTCTTCAAGACCATTGTTGTTACACGCTGTCGAATGGATTCCAAATCAAAGCCGCCCCATGTGAAGGAGTAGAACTGCCCCATAGGGTTTTCTAGGCTGTAATCTTTATGGGAGCAGATCGCCAAGTCTCTCTCTTGCAGAGCTGCTGGGTAGGTTCGAACTGCTAACGTTTTGATTAGCAGCTGAGTGCTTAACTGTTTGCACCACTCATGCTCCTTTCGGAATCGTGTGGGCTACCCTTAAAATAGTAATTGTCTCACAGTATTAATCTGAGCCTCTTTGGGATTGTATGTCCAGACCCTACTTCCTTCCTGAGAAGGGATAAGTATGTGTATTGGGATTCTCCAGAAAACAGAACCAACAGGTTTTATATATATATGTATACATACGTACATACATACATATACATGTATTTACATACACACACATATAAAAGTTTGCACTCAACTGCTATCCTAAAGGTTGGTGGTTCAAACCCATCCAATGGTACCACAGAAGAAAAGCCCTGGCAATCTGCTTCTGTTAAGATTACAGACAAGAAAACCCTCTGGAGCAGTTCTGGGGTCGCCATGAGTCGGAATCGACTTGACGGCATACAACAACAAAAACAGAGAGAAAGAGAGAGATTTATTTTAAGGGATTAGCTCTCAGCGATGGTGGGGACGGGCACATTCAAAATGTGTAGGCCAGGTATGCTGGAAACTCGGCAGGATTTCTTTGTTACAGCCTTGAGGCAGATTTTTTTTTCCTTCTGGGAAATCTCAGTTTTTGCTCCTAAGGCCTTCATCTGATCGGATGAGGCCTGTTCATATTATGGAGGGCATCTCCTTTGCTTACAGCCAGTTGAACATAAGTGTTAACCATCAACAAAATACCTTGACAGCAATGTCTAGAGTAGTGTTTGACCAAACAGCTGGGCACCACAGCTCAGCCAGGTTGACACATAAAGTTACCATCACAGCGTGATTCATCAACTAGTCTAGATTTGGGGTTTTTTTTGACTTACCATTTCTCTGACTTACCATTCTTTCTCTCCTCACTTCTAAAATGTATCAGCCCCTCCTCTTTTCCTTTGACCCTCTCACAATGCCAGGTCCCTCCCTCTGCAGAGTCCTGTGCTCCCCTCACTACCTTCTTCTCTGGCATCTTGGTCTAGACCTGCAGCTTCAGCTCCACATGCCTTTACTGAGTGTTAGCTGTGGACAAAAGACAGACTTTTGCCCTCTAAGCAATGAGTTGCTCTTTTCCCTCCCTCCCACCCCTAAACCAGTTGCCCTTGAGTCAGTTCCGATAGTGGCAGCCCCATGTGTGTCAGAGTAGAACTGTGCTCCACAGGGTTCTCAATGACTGATTTTTCGGAAGTAGATCTCCATGCCTTTCTTCTGAGGTGCCTCTGGGTGGACTCGAACCTCCGACCTTTCGGTTAGCAGCCAAGCACATTAACTGTTTGCATGCTCATGCTCAGAGACTCCATTCCCACCCTTGGTGACCACAGATCACCTTTAGTCTCTATACACTATGATTCAGAATCAAGTCGATGGCAACGGGTTTGGGTTTCTTTTGGTTTAAACAGGGCATTAGAGACACATTTCTGCTAATCACATACACACTCTCAGGCTAACATCGATTGCCTAAAAACTTTGCTTCTTCTGTCTCCGTGCCTCAAAATTAGTGGGAAGAAACAAGGTAGTCTGTTTCATTCCTTAGAATCAATCCGATGTATTTAGAGGTAATGGGGAGAGGCTGGGGGGAGTTGAAGGGGAAAGGCACACCTTTAATGTTTACCATTAGGCTCTGTAGAGTGAAAACATAAATCCTTCATTCCTGTGCAAAATTAAAAGCAGTAAATACTCAAGCACGGCAACCACACGAGACCATTATCAGCCTCGTCCAAAGCCTGGGCCTGCAGAACTGCCCGCATGGAGAGTATTATATGAGCAAGGTGCTGCGGAGATGCTTTTAAAACCTGGCAGGGCCAGTTAAGCTGGAGGAAAGAAAGAGACTGGCAATGTGCAAAACCATTTCCCCATAAAGCCATTTCCTATTCATGGGCTGTAGTAGTGTTTTTAGTTCTCATATAGATGATTTTTTTTTTTTTTCTTTTCAAAAAACCTTATCATCACTTTCTTAAATCCATTTCCTCTTTCCTGCTTGGCCCCATAAGTCATTCCTGTCTTTTTCTCCTCTCAGACCAAGTTGATTATAAGCATTGCAGTTAACATTCACACACCGGGTCGGTCATTAACCATTTGTTGAAATGCTCATTCTTTGACTTAAAAACACGCAGAAAAGGTGCAAATGATTTATTTCTAGAAAAGGAGCTTTAAACTTGTTAGGTATTCAGAGGCGTAGCGAGAGGGAGACAGAGGGAGGCACGTCCCCCCCGGGCAGAAGTCCAAGGGGGCACCAGATGAGGTGCGGAATGAGATTCCGAGACACCACAAATACGAAAGGCGCCTGACTGAGGCAGCTGGACAAGACGGGGAAGAGTTTCTGCTGATGCGTCACCATCATCAACGTCTGTTCATCTTTAGATTGAGGAGGGGGCGTAATTTAGAGATGGCCCCTGGGTGCTGGTTACCCTCACTAAACCCTTGATGGTATTTTGGATCTGTTTTTCCTTGCCCTCCTTTGTTTCTTTCTTCCAAAACAGAAGGCAGAATAACATTATTATTATTATTTAAAGGAACAGTCCTAAGAAAAGCCGGATTGAAGCCTGGCTCTGTCTCTGTCTCTGGTTATGGCAGCTTGGGCAAGCTACTTAACCTCTTGGAGCCTCCATTTCCTTATCTATAGAATCAGGGCCCAAATCCCTGGTTTTCGACAGCTTTTAATTTGTTTTGAGGGTTAAACAAGTTAATATTGCATGCTAAAAAATTTTGTAAGGTGTAAAGCATGTGCAAATGCCAAACACTATTAAATTCTCTGTGGCTGGAGAATGAGTGATTTTGCATAGGGCTATTTCCCCTGTAACTGAACCTCTCATCTCCTCAGGGGCCCATTTTGGAGGAAAACCATCGTAAAAAATGGAATACCCTTCCCTGCCTTCTTTTTTTATTTTATTTTATTTATTTTGTTGTTGTTGTTGAGAATAACCCCAGTAAAACATACACCAATTCAACAGTTTTTACATGTACCACTTACTGACATTGATTACATTCTTTGAGTTGTGCAGATATTCTTACCCTCCCTATCCCAGTTGTTCCTCCTCCATTCACATAAACTTACTGTCCCGTAAGGTTCCTATCTAATCTTTCGAGTTGCTGTTGTCAATTTGACTTCCCCACCTTCTTAAGGAGAAGACAGTGGGTATAATGTAAATTCTTTTTGCTGACCCCAGGCCCTTATTACAAGTAACCACAGAATTATGGCTTGCGTGTTGCTATGATGCTGAACAGGTTTTAGTGGAGCTTCTGTACTAAGACAGACTAGGAAGAAAGGCCTGGTGGTCTACTTCCAAAAATTAGCCAATGAAAACCCTATGGATCACATGGTCTGGCTTCATTGTACATGGGGTAGCAGGCCCCAACTTGACAGCAGCTAATTACAACAACAGGACAGAAAAGGGGCTTCAGACTCCAGTTGCCCAATCTCTTCGTTTGACAGATGATGACGCTGAGATCCGGAGAGGGTATGTGACTTGCCAAAGCCCCCACAGCTGACGCCAGTGGAGCTGGAACTGGAAACCAGACCCCGAGGGCAGGGTTCCTCCTGCCTCATGCCCTTCACCCTGCCTGGTGACTCAGTTCTGTCTCCCCATTATAGCTCTTCTCCCCTCTTTTCAGGATCAGCCTGACCACCTCCCTTCCTGAACTTTCTCTTCTTTCTCTACCTCTTCTAGACCCCTATTCTCTGGAGACTGTAGTATTCGGGATTCAGTATAAAGTGTTTTTGTTGTTGTTAGGTGCCGTATGTACAACAGAACAAAACACTGCCCAGTCCTGCGCCCTCCTCACAATCGCTGCTGTGTTTGAGCCCATTGTTGCGGCCACTGTGTCAGTCCATCTCATTGAGGATCTTCCTTTTTCTCCGCTGACCCTCTACTTTACCAAGCATGATGGCCTTCTCCAGGGACTAGTCCCTCCTGATAACATGTCCAAAGTACATGGGACGAAGTCCCACCATCATTGCTTCCAACGAGCACGCTGGCTGTATCTCTTCGACAGACTTGTTCATTCTTCTGACAGTGTAAAATAAGAGTTATTTAATATCACTCTGGTGTAAACATTTAAGAAGTAAGGGCTGGGACTTTAGTTCAGGGCTTTATGACATCTATTGGAGAATCTAGAGGCCTTTATCTGGTGTGGGGGCTGCATTCCCAAAGTTTGAACTACAGGTAAGAAAGATGTTGCTTTTGTTAGGTGCTGTTGAATCGGTTCCAACTCACAGCAAGCAATCCTGTGTACAACAGAACGAAACACTGCCCTGTCCTGTGCCATCCTCAACAATCGTTGCTATGCTTGAACCCATCACTGCAGCCACTGTGTCAATCTATCTCGTTGAGGGTCTTCTTCTTTTTGATGACCTTCTACTTTACCAAACATGATGTCCTTCTCCAGGGACTGGTCCTTCCTGATAACATGTCCAAAGTATGTGAGATGAAGTCTCACCATGCTTGCTTCTATGGAGCATGCTGGCTGTACTCCCTTCCAAGACAGACTTGTTCACTCTTTTGGCATCCAACAACAGCAACATATGTACATTAATTAATCTGCTAATTCACTAACGATCTACTCAGTGCCTGATGCATGGTGTTTATCTCCTCCTCCAACATTCCCATTTTCTTCAATGGCACCATCCATCCTGTTTCTTAGAGCAAAAGCCTAGGAGTCGCTCATGATTCCTGTCTTTCCCTCCTTTCCTACATCCAATCCATCAGCAAGTCAAGTTAGCTTTGCCTCCAAAACACATGTCAAATTAATCCATTCCTCTCCATACTACAGCCTGAGTCTAAGTCACCATCCATCTCGCTCCTCAACTGCTAACACATCCTCTGACTGGTATCCTTGCCTTCATCCTTCCTCCTCCAGTCTCTGCTCCATGCAATCACCAATCAGCTCACGTCAGCCTCCTGTTAAGGAGCCCTGGTGACACAGTGGTTAAGTGCTTGGCTGCTAACTGAAATGTTGGCGGTTGGAACCCACCTAGTGGCTCTGTGGGAGAAAGACCTGGCGATCTGCTTCCATAAAGGTTACAGCCTAGAAAACCCTATGGAGCAGTTCTATTCTGTCACATGCGGTCGCCATGAGTCAAAATCGACTCAACAGCACCCACAAAACAACAACGACATCCCCCCTGTTTAAGATAGTCCAGTGGCTTTCTGCTTCTACCAGCACACAATCCTAACTCCTTAACCATGGACCAGGAGGCCCTGCGTGATCTGACCCCTGCCTGCCTCTCAAACTCCACTTCCCCTACCCGCTCCCTGACTCGTATGTGAGCCTTCCTGGTTGCCTTTCTGTTACTTAACTATGCCAAAATTTTTCTCACCTCAGGACCTTTGCACTTGTAATTTTTTGGAACTCCCTTCCTCCATCTCTGCACACCACTGCCTCTTGTCATTCCAGTCTGTGTTCAAATGTCATCTTCTCCGAGATGCCTGCCTTCTCCATTCTAGCGAAGTCCCCTTTCCCTTCCCCACTCTCTCTCTACCATTCCCTCAATGGGACTTGCTTCACTGCAGTTCTCACAATCTAAAGTGCTCTCCACTATCTATTCACTCGCCACACCAGCAAGTCTTATTCCCTACAATGCCTAGTACTGTGCGTGGCGCATAACAGGTGCTCAATAAACTCAATAACCATTTATTGGCTCTCAGCTTGCCTGTCTGCCTGCCCGCCTACAAAATGCAAAAATGAATGTGACACTATCCTTGCCCACGAGCGGAGACAGACAAAACAGCAAATTGAGAGATTTAAGAGTAATATGCCAAAGCACTGCCTTACCAAAAATCAAAACACCAAAGCAGTTGCTGTGGAATCATTTCTGACTCATAGTGACCCCATGTGTGTCAGAATATAAATGTGCTCTGTAGGGTTTTCAGTGGCTGATTTTTCAGAAGGAGATCACCTGGCCTTTCTTCCAAGGTGCCTCTGGGTGAACTTGAACCTCCAACTTTTTGGTTAGTTAGCAGCCAAATGCATTAATCATTTGCACCACCCAGGAACTCCAAGCCAGTTGCCATCAAGTTATCTCTAACACATGGCAACCTCATGTGTATCAGAGTAAAACTGTGCTCTATAGGGTTTTTAATGGCTGATTTTTTGGAATAAATCACCAGGCCTTTCTTCTGAGGTGCCTCGGGGTGAACTTGAACTTCCAACCTTTCCATTATCAGCTGAGCACGTTAACTGTTCACACCATCCAGGGACTTGCAAGCATTGCCTTATCGCTGAGATGTTAAAATACTTGTGTCTTGTGGAGATGCCATGGTAACCTTCTCCCACCCGAGGATAAGGTCGTCCGTGTGGCGCTGAGGAAATAGGATAGACTCGGGCATGTGCTCCAGCCTCTACTCTTTGAGTCCCAGCCTACTCACACCGTGACCTTATATAAGTTGGTTTTACCCTCTCTGAGCCTACCTCCACCTGCCCATCTGCAAATGGAGATGATAGTAACAATACCTGTCTAGGTGATGTGAGGTGTGTCCAGAGCTTGGCACACAGTCAGCGCTCTATAAAAGCCAGCTCTTGGTGTTATAGTACCAGCTCCCATAGAAGTCACGGAGCCCCAAGAAGCTGCGGGGACCTGCAGAGACGCCAGGAGACCCACTGACTCTCTACCTAGCTACTGCACTCTCTTTCTGCTCATGGCCCATGAACTTTTCATATGTCATTTTCAGCCGCTGCTTTCTCTCTTCTTGACATTTTCATCCAAAAGAGGGTCTTAGGGAGAGAAAGTAGGGCTGGAAAAGGCAGTGTGGCCAGGATACGAGGTGGCCTGTTCCAGGAGGCTGACCCTGTTTGCTTCCTGGATGTTGCACTGTGATACGGTGAAACCTACGAGAGCCAGAACTCAAGGGGATTGCCTTGTTTTTCCGGGTCTCGCAAGTTGTCCACCTTTGACAGAGTGCATTATTACCACTTTTCTATCACTCATTTTCATGGAAAATGTTTTCCTTCTCTGACAGGTTTCCACCTTACACAGGTTCCAGCTTTCGTTTCACTGTATAATAAGTTCGGACGAAGGTGTTTGCCGCCAGAGTGCATGTTGCAGGCCCCCTAGCGCCCCCTGGTGGGCACCAGCTTGTTACAAGGATCACTGCCGTCCAGAAAATATTTTTCCCTACGTAAAGATGATCCTCATCTTTAATCCTGTCTAATTCCACTCCTAGGAATTTATTTTAAAGAAAAAAGCAAAACAGCTTACAGTGAACACGTCTGTTGCATTATTTATAAGGTAATTCTTGTACACAAACAAAATGTCCAAAAATTAAAAAAAAAAAACAGTTGACATTGAGTTGATTTTGATTCGTGGTGACCCCGTGTGTGTCAGAGTAGAACTGTGCTCCACAGGGTTTTCCATGGCTCTGATCTTTTGAAAGTGATACAATAAGGAGGTATGAATTATGGCACGGCAACATGAGAATATAGTGTTGCCCAAAAAAGATAAAAAGGAAAACATAGAAAATTCTTAATGGGATATTAAGAGCTCATACCTTTGTAACGGCTATGAAGGGATTATGCAATTGAAAACTTCCTTTTCTTTGTGTAGTAAGATTAGGGGTAATTTTTAAATTAAGGCTTTTCCTTGAAACTTATTTTGTCTTTTCAATTACTCCTCATCGTCCAAAGAAACAATTTAATCTTTTATCTAACTGGGATCTCCTTCCATCAGTATGTAATGATAATGGCTATTATAATAGTACCATTTACTTATACACAGGATTATTTCATCCTACCTAGATGATCTATTTTATAACTGTTTTATCTAAAGCATTCCCTATGGTATAAAAGGCGGTATAATATTATTCCTTATGTTTTTATCATGAGCTATAGAGCCAGAAGAGCTCGACTTCTAACCAAAAGGTCAGCAGTCCAAATCCACCAGCCGATCCTTGGAAACCCTATGGGACACTTCTACTCTGTCCTGTAGGGTTGCTATGAGTTGAAACCGACTCCATGGCACCTAAAACAACAACAACGGCGTAGAGCCAGATATTCCTCAGGTCTACCACTGTAAACACCAGTCTTTGCTACCTCTTTGGCAAACCAATGAAAAGTTAGAATTACGAAAGAGATATTTGGGGCAGTTGTTTGAATCACGTTTATCTTAGTGGCTGAGTGTTCTCCTACTCATTAGATTTATGAACTGTGATTGAAATTAAGCTTGTCTTACAAATGGTTCCACAGCAATTTCACTCTGCTGTTGTCTCAAGGATCATGCTACCTCTTCATGTTTACACTCATAAGTGGGCAGACTGTTATCCTTTATATTACATATATCTGAGGATGTTCTAAATGCAGCTTTAATCATATTTTAGATTTTTTACATCATATATATGCATATACATTACACGCACATATACACATATATATACAGAGAGAGAGAGAGCCCTGCTGGCGCAATGGTTAAGTACTCAGCTATTAACAGAAAGATTGATGGTTTGAACCCACCAACAGCTCCACAGGAGAAAAGACCTGGCAATCTGCTTCCGTAAAAATGACAACCTTGGAAACCCTATGGGGCAGTTCTACTCTGTCACCTGGGGTTGCTAGGGGTCGGAATCAACTCGATGGCAATGGGTTTGGTTTGGTTTTTTGTCCTCCTTTCCTCGGCCCCTGGTGACTACTAACCTCCTTTCTGTCTCTAAAAAGTAGAAGACTTTTAAAGTTCGTTTGGCTATTGCTGTGAAATTCTCAACAGACAGTGTGTCCCTTTATTGCCACCACCTGCCCTCGGTGCAGCCTGATTACATTGGCAGAGTCTCCAGACATTTTCGTCCGATTGCACAGCAGAATCCCCACTAAGTAGTGGACATAGGGCACTAGACCAATTGAAGTCCTCGGCCAAGAATGCCTGCACACACAGTGCCAGGCTGCTGGGCCGGCCAGATTCTTACACATCATACATACCAAGGCAGAGGTGCCTGTACAAGATCTAGCCAGCCCACCACTCATTGCACCAGTGTGTGTGTGGGGGGGGGAGTACTAACATCCCTCACACTAACAAACAAAGCCCTTGTCTACTCCCGAAAATCAGTCAATAAAACCCGAATGGATCACAACAGCCTGATCCACATCTGATCACGGCAATGGAGCAGGACCGGGCAGCATTTTGTCTCACTGTACATGGGGTCACCATGAGTCAGAGGGACTTGATGGCAGCTAACAGCAACAGCAAAGGCTGTCAAACCGCCCTGGTTGTGATATTCCTAATGTTATGTTATAGAAGATGTTCCTGATCATAACCAACAACCCCTAGGATAGAAATTACAGGTAACCAGCACATTTTTTTTTCATTTATTATTATTTTTTATTGTACTTCAGGTGAAGGTTTACAGAACAAACAGTTTCTCATTAAACAGTAGTACACATATTGTTTTATGACATTGGTTAACAACCCCATGACATGTCAACCCTCTCCCTTCTCAACTTTTTTTTTTTGGTGATAATATACATAGCCAAAGATACACCATTTCAAAAATTTCTACATGCACGGTACAGTGACATCGATTATGTTCTTCCAGTTGTGCTGCTATTCTCACGTTAGATGAAGGTTTGCAGAACAAAGTAGTTTCTCATTAAACAGTTAGTACACATGTTGCCCTATGACAATGGTTAACAACCCCACTACGCATCAACACTGCCCTTGCTCAACCTTGGGTTCCCTCTCACCAGCTTTCCTGTCCCCTTCTGCCTTCTAGTTCTTGTTCCTGGACTGCTGTGCCTCGTTAGTCCCATTTTGTTTTATGGGGCTGTCCAATCCCCGGTGTGCAGAACTTTTTGACTGAGAACGTAAACTGTTACGTAAACCTTCGCTGAAAACACAAGAAAACATTATAAGAAAAAACAATTTTTCAGATCCAGGCCTTCTGCCTCAGGGGCTGTGATTCACCTAGGGTGGGCCTAAGAATCTGTGTTTTTAACAAATGCCCCCTTTTGATGCCTCTGGTCCATGGACCCTCTGAGCAACTTTGTGCTTGTGGCAGGAATGCTGGGCTTGGAGTCAGAAAGCCCAAATCCGCATTCCCAGTCTTTCTCCAAGCAGCTGAATTACCTTGGGCAAGTTCCTTGAACTCTCTGAGGCTCAGATCATCTCATCCCCAGGGATTTGCTGTGAGTACACCTTCCACACGGGAGAGCCGAGTCTGATTCCTGGCCAATGCACCTCATGAACAGTCACCACCTGGTGGGGCTTGCGTGTTGCTATGATGTTGAATGGGTTTCAGCAGAGCTTCCAAACTAAGACAGACTACGAAGAAAGTCCTGGAGATCTACTTCTGAAAATCAACCCATGGAAACCCTATGGATCACGACGGTCACGGGGGTGGCACGGGACCAGGCGGCATTTTGTTCTTTTGTACATGAGGCCTCCATGAGTCAGAGGCTGACTCGAGGGTAGCAAACGACAGCAGCAACATCAGTGAGATAGAAGAGAAAGCACTTTACAAAGTGCGGAGCTCGACAAAGGCAGGACAACCTCGCCTTGTTTATTAAGTAAACCTTGATGATCTAACCGTGGTTGTTAGCGTCGCTTAGCTGAAATCCTCTTGGTACCTCCTAACCAGTGTTTGTAAAAGCCAGTTGCTCTCTTCCCGCAGCCTTCAACACAGCAAAATGTGAGAGATTACAGAAGGAGAAAGAGGAGCTGGAGAAGCGGTTCGAGGACGAGGTGCAGCGGCTGCGTTGGCAGCAGCAGGCGGAGCTCCAGGCCCTAGAGGAACGGCTGCAGCTGCAATTCGAGGCAGAAGTGGCGCGCCTGCAGGAGGAGCACGAGGGCCAGCTGCTGAGGATCAGGTGTCAGCACGAAGAGCAGGTCAGTCTGTGATTCTGCTGTCACTGCGGTGGGGACTCAGGTGGAGGGGAGCTGCGCCGCTTTAGCAAGAAGCCCTTGTTCCCTAGGTGAGCTTTTTTTTTTTTAATTTAATTTTATTTTTATTGTACTTCAGGTGAAGGTTTATAGAACAAATAGTTTCTCATTAAACAGCAGTACACATATTGTTTTATGACATTGGTTAACAACCCCATATGTCAACCCTCTCCCTTCTCAACCTCTTTTTTTGGTGAAAATATACATAGCCAAAGATACACCATTTCAAAAATTTCTACATGCACAGATCAGTGACATCGACTACGCTCTTCCAATTGTGCTGCTATTCTCAC
>NW_004444054.1:1928047-2082579 GCF_000243295.1 Trichechus manatus latirostris
CAAGGTAGAATGTAGAACATTGTCTTTATAAACTGTGTTATGCCAATTGAGCTAGATGTTCCCCGAGACCCTGGTCCCCACAGCCCTCCAACCGGCAATTCAGTCCCTCAGGGAGTTTGGATGTGTCTATGGAGCTTCCATGACCTTTCCTTGAACAAGTTGTGCTGGTTTCCCCAGTATTGTGTACTGTCTTCCTAGGTGACCTTTTTTTAAAATTCACGCTCCACCCACATTTCTTCCTTCTGACCCTCACCCTCCTCCCCTCCAGCCACTCAGGCCTCCCTCACTCTTCCTAGCCAGGCCTGGGAATGCTCTCCCTCCAGGCAATGCATGGCTCCCTCTCGCCCTCCCTCCCTTCAAGACTTTTCTCCCATGTCACCTTCTCGGTGAGGCCTTTCTTTCTTTTTTTAAATGTATTTGTTGTTGTTGAGAATATACACAGCAAATCATACCGTTTCTACATATACAATTTAGTGACATTGATTACATTCTTCAAATTGTGCAACCATTCTCACCCTCCTTTTCTGAGTTGTTCCTCCCCCATTAACATAAATTCACTGCCCACCAAGGTTCCTATCTAATCTTTCAAGTTGTTGTTGTCAGTCTGATCCCATATGGATAGTTCTTAAAACAGCATAATGCTCAAGGCAGATATTTTTTACTAGTTATGCTAAATTATTGTTTGGTTTAAAGAAGAATTTAGGGGATATTTTTGGTTTAATGTTTAAAGATTATCTCAGGGCAATAGTTTCAGGGATTCATGCAACCTGTATGGCTCCAGAAAATCTGGAGTTTATGAAAATTTGAAATTCTGCTCTGCATTTCCCCCCCTTTTGATCAGGATTATTCTATGGAATCTTTGATTAAAATGTTTAGTAATAGTAGCCAAGCACCAGCCCATTCTTCTGGTCTCATGGCAAAGGAGACAGTTGTTCATGAAGACAATTAGCCACACATTCCATATCCTCCTCATATTTCTGACTCTCCTTCTTCCTCTGCTGCTCCAGGTGAATACAGTGAGTCCTTTCTTTATCTAAAACTCCTCCCCCCACCCCACATACTCACTTCAGGTGGTGCTAACTGCAGTTCCAGTCCACCGAGAGGTACCTTGGAAGAAAGGCCTGGTGATCTACTTCTGAAAAGTCTGCCACTGAAAACCCTGTGAAACACAGTTCTACTCTGACACACATGGGATTGCCATGAGTCAAAATTGACTCCATAATTTGTTTTTATTTTTTATTTTTTGGGGGGGGTAGGGGGAGTGGTACTTATCACTAACATACTATAAATGTTGCTTTTATATCTTTTTTTTTTTTTAAGTGTTTGGTTGTGTTCAGGAAACTTCTTAGCTTTTGATTTAGTCCAGTTGTGCTGACTTCCCCCTGTACTGTGTGTTGTCCTTCCCTTCACCTAAGATAATTCTTGTCTGCTGTCTAGTTAGTGAACTCCCTTCTCCCTCCCTCCCCACCCTCGTGACCACTCAAAGAATGCTTTCTTCTGTTTTAAACCTTTTCTTGAGTTCTTATAATAGTGATCTCATACAATATTTGTCCTTTTGCAACTGACTGGTTTCAGTCAGCGTAACGCCTTCCAGATTCATCCGTGTTGTGAGATGTTTCTTGAAGTCCTCATTGTTCTTTATCGTTGTGTAGTATTGCATTGTGTGAATATACCATAATTTATAATTTCTATTATACCATAATATACCATAATTTGTTTTGATTGTGGCATTTAGATCTTCCATGTCTTTATTGAGCATTTTTCTGGATGTTATGTCCTTCACCAAAAGTGGTGTGTTGAAGTCTCCTACTATTATTGTGGAGCTGTCTATTTCTCTCTTCAGTGCTGTTAGAAGTTTGTTTTATGTATTTTGGAGCCTTGTCGTCGGGTGGGTAAATATTATGGTTATGTCCTCCTGGTGTATTGACCTTTTAATCATTATGTAGTGTCTTTCTTTGTCCTTAGTGGTGGATTTTGCTTTAAAGTCTATTTTGTCAGAGATTCATATTGCCACTCCTGCTCTTTTTTGATTGTTGCTTGTTTAATATATTTTTTTCCATCCTTTGAGTTTTAGTTTGTTTGTGTCTTTGAGTCTAAGGTGTGTCTCTTGTGGGCAGCATATAGACAGATAGTGTTTTTTTATCCATTCTGCCACTCTCTGTCTCTTTATTGGTGCATTTAGTCCATTTACATTCAGTGGAATTATTGATAGATATGAGTTTAGTGCTGTCATTTTGATGTATTTTTTTGTGTGTTTGTCTTAGGCATCTAGTGCGGCTATAACAGAAATACCACAAGTGGATGGCTTCAACAAAGAGAAATTTATTCTCTCACAGTCTAGTAGGTTACAAGTCCAGATTCAGGGCATCAGCTCCAGGGGATGGCTTTCTCTCTCTGTTGTCTCTGGAGGAAGGTCCTTGTGATGCATCAGTCTTCCTTTGGTCTGGGAGCATCTCAGCGCAGGAACTTCAGGTCCAAAGGAAGTGCTCTGCTCCTGGCACTGCTTTCTTGGTGGTTTGAGGTTGCCATGTGTCTCTGTTTGCTTCTCTCTTTTATACTTCAAGAGAGATTGGCTTAAGATGCTATCCAATCTTGTAGACCTCATCAGTATAACTGCCGCTAATCCATCTTATTAGATCATAGTGATTGAATTTACAACACGTAAGGAAATCACATCAGATTACAAAATAGTACACAATTATACAATACTGGGAATCATGACCCAGCCAAGTTGACAGATATTTTTTGGGGACACAATTCAATCCATGACAGTGTTGTTGACAGTTTCTTTGTTCCACTTAATTTTCTGTGCTGAGTCATTTTTCTTTATTTTCTTTTCATTGTTTTTATTGTCATTGATTTTGTGTTTGCTGAGTCTTTATGTTTTTCTTGTTTTGATGTGTAGGATTGTTAGTTTCCTTGGTAGTTACCTTAATATTTACCTTTATTTTTCTAAGTTTAAATCCATCTTTTATTTCTTAATATCACGTTGACTTCATCTCCATATGAAAGTTCTATGACTACATTAGTTAGTCCCTCTTTTTTGTTTTAATGTTGTCATCTTTTACATATTGACGTCCCTGTTTCCTTATTTTCTGTATTTTAGCTTTGACTTATTTTTGTGACTTCCCTATCTGGGTTGATATCTGGTTGCTGTGTCCTGTGTTCTAGTCTTGGGTTGTTATCTGATATTACTGATTTTCTAACCGGAGGACTCCCTTTCGTATTTCTTGTAATTTTGGTTTGGTTTTTGCAAATTCCCTAAACTGCTGTTTATCTGGAAATGCCCTAATTTCACCATAGTATTTGAGAGACAGTTTTGCTGGATAGATAATTTTTGGCTGGCAATTTTTTTCCTTCAAGGCTTTATATATGTCATCCCATTGTCTTCTTGCCACATAGTTTCTGCTGAGTAGCCAGAGCTTAGTCTTATTGACACTCCCTTGTAGGTGACTTTTCTTTTAACGCTAGCTGCTCTTAAAATTCTCTCTTTGTCTTTGGTTTTGGCAAGTTTGATTATAATATGTCTTGGTGACTTTCTTTTGGGATCTACCCTGGGTAGGGTTCTTGGATAGATATCTTCTTATTTTTCACAATATCAGGTAAGTTTTCTGCCAACAAATCTTCAACAATTCTGTGTATTTTCTGTCATCCCCACCCCGCCCCCCGCCCTGTCTGGTACTCCAGTCATTCATAGGTTATTCCTCTTGATAGAGTCCCACATAATTCCTAGGGTTTCTTCATTTTTTTAAATTCTTTTATCTGATTTTTCCTCAAATAAATTGATGTCAAGTGCTTTGTCTTCAATCTCACTACTTCTGACTTCCATTGCCTCAATTCTGCTCCTATGACTTTCTACTGAGATGTCTAATTCTGAAATTTTATCTTTAATCTTCTAGATTTCTGTTTGCTGTCTCTGTATGGATTCTTGCAGCCTGTTAAATTTGTCATTTTACTCTTGTATAATCTTCTTAAGTTCCTCTGTTGCTTTGTCTGTATGTTCCTTGGCTTGGTCTGAGTTTTGCCTGATCTCCTTCCTGATCACTTGAAGAGCTCTGTATATTAATCTTTTGAATTCTACCTCCATTAACTCCAAGACCTTCTCTTCCTCCAGGCAGTTTCTTGGTTCTTTGTTTTGGTTGCTTGCTGAAGCCATCATGGTCTGGCTCTTTATGTGATTTGATATTGACTGTTGTCTCTGAGCCATTAATAAGTTAATTTATTTATTTATTTCATGTTTGCTTACTGTGTCCTTGCTTCTTGTTTTGTTTTCTGTTGATATGCCCAAATAGGCTGGTTGTGTGAGCTACTTTGATTATTGACGTCTTTGAAGCTCTTACATCTTGTCACCAGCTGGTTAGAGCTGTTACTAGGTATGTGAGCTCAGGACTCCATTTACTTTTCTTGCATGGATTCAGCTCAGGTGTCTAGGTCATTGGTCACTGAGTGTGTGGTGCAGCCTCTCACCTACAGTCCTAGACTCCTAGATGGGCAGGGGTGATTGGAGTAAGCACAGGTATCTGGCTGCAGTAGGGGGTTATGTGCTGAGCAAGGTAAGGGGCTGACGGCTGCCCCTGAGTGCCTGGGTGGAAGGCATGTTCCTGTTCCCTAGAGTGCATAGGTGGGTAGGTTTTGCAGCTGGACTTTGGGCACCCAGTGCTGTTGGCTGTAGGGACTGGGAGGCACCACTTATTTTCAGACCCCTGTTGCTGGTGGCTAGGTGAAGTAGGTGGAGCCACAAATCCTCAGGCTCCTATGTGGGTAGATGAGGACCCTGCTTAATGGACAGGGCAGTGTCAAATGTCATGAATCTGCCACTCCCACTCCCCCTTAGCTGTTGCAGTTGAAAACAGGCTTCAGGTATATACCCGGTTGTACTGTGCTATTGAGGGCCTATGCTGTTGAAATGGGCCCACACAGGTCTAGGCAGGGGTGAGAGGCATTCAGAGTTCACGGACTCCTTATGCCTGTGCTAGGCAAGGGGGCTGTGCTTGCCCTGAGTTCCCAGCTTAGGGGAGCTGGCAGATTATTCTTCCTGTTTGTTAATTTGTTCCCTCTCCAAAGCCAGGAGAATGGCTCAGGGTGCATGATGGGTCCTACTGCCAGTCGAAGGGGCACGGGAATCACTGAAGCTGGACCAGGACTGGAGCAGAGTGGGGAGGAGGCAGGTAAATGGGAGAGAGGTACTTCCCAGAGTGGGGAAGGGTTTTTTTGATCCCTCACGGTAGATTAGACACTTGTACTTAACGTTTGCAGATTCAGCATTGCTTCTCCCTCGTTCGGCTGCTCAGTTTCTCCTGGTGTGGAAAACATGTCCTGAGCACTACTGCTTGCCTCAGCCCGTGTGCGCCAACCCATCCAGCCTACAGGATGCCGGCCAGGTCAGGTCTGGCAAATCCTTGCTGCTTCTACACTGTCTCTCCCTCCCGCTTCTGCCCAGTCTGACTCTTCAACTTTGTCTTTGTTGCTCAGGGCTCCTAGATTGTCATATATAATCAGTTCGCTCGTTTTTTCCGGTCTTTGTTGTAAGAGGGACCACAGGAAGCATCTGACTACTCCGCCGTCTTGGCCCCACCTCCACTTTTGTATCTTATTTATTGTTTGTGTTCCATGAAGCTTGTTATTGGGTGCTGTCAAGTTGATTTCGACTCATAGCGACCCCACGTGATGGAGCTGAACTGTCCCATAGGGTTTTCTAGGCTATAATCTTTACGGGAGCAGATCGACAGGTCTTTCTCCCACAGAGTGGCTAGTGGGTTCGAACAGCCAACCTTTCGATTAGCAGCAGAGCACGTAACCATCACCCCATCAGGGCTCGTTTCCATGGGGATAGAGCAAATAACAAGCAAATACGTATCTAGCACTTGTTATGCACCAAGCTCTGTTCTAAGGGCTTTATATGTACTAACTCATGTAATCCTCACAATAACCCTATGTGGTAGGCACCATTATCATCCTCGTTTTACAGATGAGAAGGCAGAGACCCAGAGGTTAAATAACTTGCCAGCGTGCATAGAGCTAATCCGGGCAAAGCCAGGATTGAACCCATGCTGGCTCAAGAGACTACACTCTCAAATGCTAAATTTATAATTGTCTGCTGAGGTTACTGCTATATGGTGCCTAGACCCATGCCTGCAAAGAGCAAGGCTTCAATATTATTTGTTGAATGGAAAAATGAATGCCTCTGGTCAGCTTTTAGGCCAGCAGCTTTACTGGAGACAGAAAAGCATTCATGAAATAACTAGAGACTAATTCCCCAGTAGGGGGGCAATAGTGGTTCAGTGGTAGAATTCTCACCTTCCATGTGGAGACCCAGTTTCAATTGCCAGCCAGTGCACCTCATGCACAGCCACCACCCATCTGATAGTGGAAGCTTGCATGTTGTTATGATGCTGAACAGGTTTCTGCAGAGCTTCCAGACTAAGATGGACTAGGAAGAAAGGCCTGGAAATCTACTTCCGGAAATCAGACAGTGTGAACCCTATGGATCACAACAATCCAATCTGCAACCAGTTATATATGGGGATGGAGCAGGACTAGGAAGTGTTCCGTTCTGTTGTACACGGGGTCACCATGAGTCAGGGCTGACTCTGTGGCAGCTAACAACAACAATTCCCAGGTCACACGTTGGTATGAAAGCAGGGTAGGAGCTGGTTATGCCCACCCCATGGACAGCGGCCCCTGTCCCTTACAGCTGTTAGCCGTGACATGAGTCCAGCTGAATACGACAGTGAACCAACTGTGCTGACGTGGAGACCAGTTCTGCTCCCATCTTTTCACTTCTTTCCAAGTTCCCAAATCTCCAGTGCTTTAATCCCACCTTCTAATTGGTTTATTATTTTACACAGCCTGTGTATTATGTAGTTACTGTTGGGTGCTTTCAAGTCAATTCCGACTCCTAAGTTACCGCATATGGCAGGGTAGAACTGCCCCATAGGGTTTTTTCGGGAACAGATTGCCAGGTCTTTTCTCCCTTGGAGTTGCTGAGTCGGTTCGAACCACAGACCTTTCGGTTAGCAGCACTTTGCTTAACCATTGTGCCACCAGGGCTCCTTCTGTGTATTATACACCTAGGTTACTGACGTTAGTGAAGAGAGCTCTTTAAATCTCCCTTGACTCAGGTTAGTACTGAATGGCCCTTAGTTATCATTCCAAGTAGATATCTCAGACTGCAGTGCTTCCCAGAGGCTTATGAATCATACGGGCCCCAGGAGGAAGTGCAGGGGATTAGTAAGTACTGGCTGTTGTAATAAAAATCTCTCGTGTTGCGTCACTTTATAATTTATAAGCTTTCTTCTATTCAGTTGCTCAGGTTAGTCTTTCACCTTTGTGAGAGGTCTGTGAAACCAGACACCACTAGGTGCTCAAGGTGGTTTAGGCTTAGAGACTGGGAAACTGAATAGGGTACAGCTAAAGTTACCCGCTGGTGTCAGGGTTAGGAGCTGAGCCCATAGCATCTTGCCTTCCCACTCCCTGAGAGTTTCTCCTGTAAGAAGCCATTTCTGCTGCTGTCTATAGTCTTACTTCTTTCACAGTCGCTGTACATCGCAGGAGTCCCTGGGTGATGCAAACAGGTAACACACTCAGCTGTTGCCCAAAAGTTCACAGCTTTGTGTCCACCCAGAGGTGCCTCAGAAGAAAGGCCTGGCAGTCTTCTTCCAAAAAATCAGCCATTGAAAATCCTGTGGAGCACAGTTCTGCTGTGACACACATGGGGTTGTCAATGGCTGGAGTCAACTTGACGGCACCTGCTTTGGGTTTTTCTGTTATACATCTCAACCCTGGTGCAAAGATAGCTTGTTCTGTGCCCTTGTGTCCCTGGGCTGTTTGTACCCAATTTTTCGCAGAAAGCATGTTTATACCTTTAATTACCAAAAGACTTCTGGCCCGAAGTTCTGGGGCAGTTGAGAAGATGCCAAGAGGGGGAGAGGAAGGACAGGAGGTATAGACAGCAGGGGACATGCTTATTGGTGGTGCCGTCTGGGGAAACCACAGAGTGGAAGCCACCGCCGGGGTGGAGCACTGGCCCCTGGGTCCAGACACCTTGCTAAGACAGCACCTGTATAGAAGCACATGCTGAGATGTGTTCTGGGAGGGATTTAAAAGAAAGAAGCTCCTGGATTTCCCACTTGATGATGAGTTACATTTAACTTGTTATTGTTGAGCGCCATCGAATTATTTCTGACTCCTATGACCCCGTGTAACAGAGTAGAACTGCCCCATAGGGCTTCCTAGGCCGTAATCTTTACAGGAGCAGACTGCCGGGCCTTTTCTCCTGAGGAGCCACTGGGTAGGTTTGAACCGTCGGCCTCTTGGTTAGCAGCTGAGCACTTAACCGTTGCACAACCAGGGCTTCTGCGTTGCACACTCAGGTTGCCTTAAATGCTGTCTCCAGATCCCAAGTAGCCACTAGAGTACTGGGCTGCGAATTCCACCCAGCGGTGTTATATCCGTGGGCATTATGGCCATTTAGCCTGATCTGGTCGTGCACACGAGACATGAACACGGTTTGGCAACAGTGAAAGCCGTTTTAATTGCTCACAGACAAGAGGCAGCGTACAACAGGAAAAGGTCCATCACGAACGGTCCTCCCTGGCACAAAAGCTGTCGGGGTGAGATGGACAACTTCCACAGGCGCCCCTCTCTTTGCACGGTGGACGAAGGACATTGGGGTTCTTCCCCCACTGATTTTATCTTCCCGGGGTTGTGTATTTCACTCACAGAGTGCAATGCAAGTTTTCCAGCCTGATCACCCGAAGAGGGGGGTAGCCAGACATGGGGGTGCCAGCCTGGAATTGTGTCTCTTTAGCCCTGCTGCTTGTTTAGACAAACGATTAGGCTTCAGAGGGGGAAGGTGCTGTGGTTTGCTCTGAAGCCCAAAGAGACTGGCGTTTCTGGTGGGGATGGGGATGGGAAGGAACGGGGAGTAATTAGGGCATTAGGGCCATCCGAAAGACACCTCCTCTCAACTATATGTACATATTTAAAAAGGGCTCTGTCTTATGAGTGCTCTGAGTTCTGTTTTTCTTGATCCTTTATGATAGATAAAGTGATTATCTATGTATTCATTCGCCCATGCGTTGTCCACCCTATAAAGGCACTGTGATCATCAGGGCACTGCAGGAGACACCAGGATGTGTAAAATATGGACCTACTTAGTCCATAGCCTCAGTTCTGGGTTAGGGGGAAGGCCTGAGACAGGTACCCAAGGAACTCGGATTCCGGGTGAGAAGCATAGGGAATGGAGAGGGTGCGAGAGGCTTTAGTTCCAGCTGTGAGGATATAAGGGAAGGCTCTGTGACGAGAAGGGGATTTGAATGCTTTGCATTTAAGTATTTCCCGTAGAAGCCCGCTGGTTTGGTGGGCTTGATGATTTGATTCTGCTCCAGCTGCTGAATGCTGGCAGTTTCCCTGACTGTCAGCTTCTCCAGCAGAGAGCATGCAGGAAATGAGGAAGAAGGTGCCGTGCACACCAGCCCGATATTCTAATTTCCAGATGGAATACATACTAATTTGTTTAGTGGGAGAGAAGATGCAAGTGGATGACGGGAATGGACATTTGAATTATATCTATGGGTTTTAATAAAGGAGCCCTGGTGGCGCAAGCTAAGAGCTAGGCTGCTAACCAAAAGGTCAGCAGTTCAAATCTACCAGCCGCTTGCTCCTTGGAAACCCTATGGGACTTTTCTACTTTGTCCTTTAGGGTCGCTATGAGTCAGAATCGACTTGTCGGCAATAGGTTTGGTTTTGGGTTTTTTTTTTTTGGTGGTGCAAGCGGTTTCTGATCAGCTGCTAACCTAAAGATCAGCAGTTCGAACCCACCCAGCAGCTCCATGGAAGAAAGGCCTGGCAAACTGCTTCTGTAAAAATTAACAGCCAAGAAAACCCTATGGAGTAGTTCTACTTTGTGACACTTGAGGTCACTATGAGTCGGGGGCCGACCTGACAGCAGCTAACAACAACCACAGCACATAGGTTTTAATCATCCGTGCCAGACTCTCCACACCTGGGGCTTCCTTATCAGGGACTGTCGGATTTGGCAAAGCTGACTCCATGGATAGTGCTATTTCTGTCCTCCTTCAGCATTCCAAACCAAGTTAGCCAACTGGGCTCTCCTCAAGCCCCCAGTGCCCACACCACCAGCAGTGGGGGCGGTGGCCTCAGTTCTAACACATAGGATTTTCTGAAGCTTCAAGTCTTAGGCATCTCCTGAAAGTGGGCCACACTTGCTAAGGCAGGATGACTTCCGACTTCACTGCAGGTTTCCTCCTTAGGACAAAACCAGCTGACTTTCCTTCATCCACTCACTCAAGGGCAAAGGCTGCCTCTCTTTGCATGGTCTCTACTCAGGTTACCCATGCGAATCCTTAGAGAACTTCGGAAAAACACCCATTCTGATCCTCCCAGACCCAGGTGCCATCTAGTGGACTCATGGTGACCCCATGCGTGTCAGAGTAGAACTGTGCTGCGTAGGGTTTTCAATGGCTGATTTTTCAGAAGGAGATAGCCAGACCTTTCTTCCAGGGAGCCTCTGGATAGACTAGAATCTCCTACATTTTATACCACCCAGGAACTCTATCCTGGTCCTCACCCAACATTGATTGACTCAGAATCTCTGGGGGTGGGGCCTGACCTTGGGTCATTTTAGAAAGCTCCCTGACGGATTCCCTGTGAAGCTGTACAGAACTCCACACAGGAGCTTGTTCTTCAGCCCCCAGGCCCCAGGCTCTGATTAGGGGGCAGGAGCAGGTAGGATGGCCTCCCTGGGGCATTGCATCTTGACTTTCTTAAGTGAGTTTAAAGATAGGGTATGAATTTTATTTTAAAAGGATGATTATTCCAAGGTGCAGCAATTGGTCTCTATTTGCCTGGAGCAACAGAGGAAGAAAGAAAGTTTGGAATATGAGAAAATTGAGTGTGTGGCTAATTGCCTCCATGATCAGCTGCCTCCCTTGCCATGAGGCCAGAAGAACTGGATGGTGCTGGCTATCATTACTGAGTATTTTGATCAAAGATTCTATAGAAGAATCCCAATCAAAAGGGGGAAAATGCAGAACAGAATTTCAAATTCTTGTAGAATCTAGATTTTCTGGAGACGTGGAGGCTGGATGAACCCCTGAAACTATTGCCCTGAAATAATCTTTAAACCTTAAACCAAAAATATCCCTGAAGTCTTCTTTAAACCAAACAACAGTTTAGCTTAACTAGTAAAGAATGTCTGCCTCGAGCATTGCACTCTTTTAAGAATTATCCGTATGGCATCAAATTGACAACAGCAACTCTAAAGAGTAGAGAAGAACCTTAGGGGGCAGTGAGCCTATGTTAATGGGAGAGGAACAACTCAGAAAAGGAGGGTGAGAATGGCTGCATAACTTGAAGAATATAATCAATGTCACTGAATTGTACATGTAGGAACTGTTGAATTGGAGTACGTTCTGGGTATATTCTCGACAACAACAACAAAAATAAATTATAAAAAAATTAAAAATCATTTAATTATAAAGGTGTTTAATCAGAGTCAGCTGTCACTTGATAGCTGCACGTGAACAGAGGCCAAATTGCCACAGCGTCCCTGTTCCCAAAGCACACAAGACAGCTTTTCAGTGTAAAAGCACATGCTTTTTCCTTCTTGCCCAGAGTACAGTTCTCACAGTTAGTTCCTTCTCTGCCCAGCTTCCAGTTCTCCTTTCTAGGCCAGCTTTGGCTCCTCCCCAAACATGCTCAACCACAGAGCCTGGTGTTCAATGACCAGACTGAGTGACCTTTAATTCCATTCCTCCAACACTTTAAGGAGCCCTGGAAGCGCAGTGGTTAAGCACTCAGCTGCTAACTGAAACCCACGCAGCGGCTCCACGGGAGAAAGACCTGGTGATCTAGAAAACCCTATGGGGCAGTTCTGCTCTGTCACGTGGGGTTGCTGTGGTTGGAATCAACTCTACAACACCTAAAACAACAAGGCACTTCGGCAGTTTGTCTTACTCTGTGACTCGCCCTAAAGGACCACATGTTCCGAGATACTTCGTGGGTTCTGCCCAGTGACGTCTCAGCAGGGACTCCTCCACCTCAAGGAGCAGCAGTGTTCCACCCTGGGAGTTTACATTTGCTGTGTCTTGTATCCAGGCCACACCTGATCCCCTTTCCTAAAGAAATCACCCTTTTGGACTGAATGGCAGGAACAGCGTGCCTGAGGCTGATCAGCGTTAACAGAGACCACCTTGTCCATCATCCTGCCCTGCAGGCTCGAAGCCAAATGCCCCAGAAAGCTCACTCCTGCTAATCAGATAGAATGAGACCCTGCAGGACCCTCAGTCTCCCAGCACCAGAGCCCCTCCCCGCAATCACAGCCAGAGTCTCTACAGATGAAAGGCTCTTTAAACACCTGCCCCCTTGGTGGGCTGCAGTTCAGTACTAGTTGCCATTGAGTCGACTCTGACTCCTGGTGACCCCATGTGTGTCAAGAGTAGAACTGTGCTCCACAGGGTTTTCAATGGCTGATTTTTCAGAGTAGATTAGCAGGCCTTTCTTTGGAGGCACCTATGGGTAGACTTGTACCTCCAGCCTCTCCGTTAGTGGTCAAGCATGTTAATTGTTTGTGCCACCCAGGGACATCAAAAACCAGCTGCCATTGAGTCGACTCTGACTCCTGGTGACTCCATGTGTGTCAGAGTAGAACTGTGCTCCATAGGGTTTCCAATGGCTGATCTTTCAGAAGTAGATGGGTAGGCCTTCTTCCAAGGGGCCTCTGGGTGAACTCAAACCTCCAGCCTTTTGGTTAGCAGCCACGTGTGTTAACCATTTGCACCACCCACATGGGTTGCAGAGGGGGCAAAGAGTGCACCCCAGAATGGGATGAAGTAGGACTGGAAGCTCTGGCATGACTAGCTGCCTGCTCTGGGTCAATATCGAGGGTATTATAGCAGGGACAGAAGGAAAACAGGGTCTCCTCTTTGTCTAGATGGAAAGGCAGGAACAAAGTGCTGGAAGAGAGTAAGCAAGGGTGGCCTCCCTCTGTCTCATCAGATAGGATTAGGCATCTGGGACGGGGTAAATGGGAATTTAATCAGATTTGGGTGTAATGAGTAAAGCCGAGACAATATAAAGCACATACTTCTTCCTTCTAAATGTAAGTCTTCTCTAAGCGAATTGCCAGAGTCCCAGATAATTGCATTTTGCAAATGGCTAAATGAAGGACACCCCGCAGCTCTGTTCTTACCCATGGAGAACACGGCTGTCTAACCCTCTGCTCTGTGGTAGCGCAGCCCAGCTGAGCCACAAGCAGCTGCGGGAATGGGGGCGTTTCAGAGGGAACAGCTGCTGTCCCAGAAAACCGGGATGGCTCTACATGACAGACGGACAGTCCTCTCGCTCGCTCAGATCGGGACTCTGTCTTCACGGAGGAGGGAGGGGAGTAGTCCAGCAGTGGGTCAAGAGGAGCCCCACCCAGAGTTCTAAAAGGACTAGAAGGATGCGTCACCCTGCATAAATTTGCCATCAGCCGGTTTAGGGCCCTTTGTGCTCTGTTCTGGTGATCCGCAATACATCAGATGACCTCGTGTTCATCTTGGGTCAACTTGTTTGAATTCCCTCTCATGCCATTGGAGTGTTCCAAGGCCTTTCAGGCTAAGAATTCTTATTGTTGCTGGGTGCTATGGAGTCGATCCTGACTCAGCGATCCCATGTGACCGAGTACAACTGCTGCATAGGGTTTTCTAGGTTGTAATCTTTGTAGGAGCAGACTGCCAGGTCTTTCTCCTGTAGAGCCAGTAAGTGGGTTCAAACTGCTTTCATTTAGCAGCCAAGCACTTGACCATTGCACCACTAGGGAGTTCTTAAAAAAAAAAAAAAAAAACTGTTGCTGTTGAGTCAGTTCTAACTCATAGAGGCTGTATAGGACAGGGTAGAACTGCCCCATGGAGTTGCCAACAGTTCTTCAAACTGGTTCATGGCCAGCGAAGTAAAATCGGAACAGACCTGAATTTTTAAAATTTGAGTGAAGAAGTATGGTAAGCAAAACGGGAAAAATTATGGGTCAAAGCCCGGGAATGGGAGACTTGGAAGAGGCATAGTGAGCCCTTTCAGGAGCCTGATGTGGGAGATTGGATTATTGCCAAAACTGTGAAGAGTGACATACATTTAAAGCGGTGCGGTCGGCTGCCATCTTTGAGCAGGGCACTGTTGTTTCTAACTCTGCCGGTCAAGAGATTTGGTTGCTGTGCAACGCACGTGCTGCCCTTGTTTTATAAGCGGAAGATTAAGTTTCTAGCAGGGCTTCTACCTGTAATTTTTTTCCCATTCCGATTACTGTTCTGCTTCACCCACATTTTAGAAATTCGGGTCAACCATGACTGAACCGGGCAGTACCAGTTCAAAGCCCTGGTTTCCCAGGCTATAATCTCTACTGGAGCAGATCTCCAGAGCTGCTGGTAGGTTTGAACCACCGACCTTTGAGCGTTTAACCACTGTGCCACCAGGGCTCCTTCAGGGAGTTCTTGCTGGCTGCTTATCTGAGTGTGAGCCCTTGCTCTAGAAGGAAGCCAGGAGCCATGGGAGGGGAAGTCATGGGATAAATACTCTGACAAGGAAGAGGATGGCCAACATCAACAGCCCCTTCCTCACTGAGAAGACCTTCTTTACAAACCACAAGGATATATAGAAACCTACCTGGCTGCTCATAGGCTCTGCTGGGTTCCTTCCAAGTGTACTGGGCAGTCCTCTAATTCCAGATGGCCTTTCAGAGTTGGGGGGGTCAGTATTTCATTCATAAAAGAGCCTCTGAGAGGCTGTAACGGATATATCATGCCCTTACACACACACACACACACACACACACACACACACACCAGTTGCCGTGGATTCGACACCGACTCCTGGCGACCCCCGTGTGTGAGAGTAGAGCTGTGCTCCATAGGGTTTTCAACAGCTAAGTTTTTGGAAGTAGATTGCCAGGCCTTTCTTCCAAGGCACCTCTGGGTAGACTTGAACCACCAATCTTTCAGTTAGTAGCCAAGCACCTAACTGTTTGTGCCACCCAAGGACTCCTTGTCATGCCCTTGTCAAACTCATTGCCATCGAGTCGATTCAGACCCATAGAAACCCTATAGGACAGAGTAGAACTGCCCCATAGGGTTTCCAGGGAGCAGCTGGTGGATTCAAACTGCCGACCTTTTGGTAAGCAGCCAAACGCTTAACCACTGTACCACTGGGGTAGGGGATTCATGCCCTTACATCCTCCTTAATATGTTGCGGGGGCATTCCATCACCACTAAATCAAGCCATGCCTTCCAACAAACCAGAAGGGTATATGTTGTAGCCATAAACATAATGTAGGTTACCAGTCAGGGCATATCCACCTCAAGGGGTGTGTGGGTCTGGAACTCAGTCTTTTCACGCATCTCTCTTTTCTGGAACCACCCCTAGTAATTTGTGTAAGCACCCAATAAATTAAGATCCTGCCAAGGACTGATGAAAGATTTTCCATTATGCTGAAGTGTGCAGTATACCTGCAAGTAGTGTGGGGGTGCTTGTGCTAAAGACAGTGTGCTGTGGCCTTAACTGACATGCATAGTGGAACAGGAAGAAAGGATATTTCCATTTTTTTGCCGGCGATTTATTTTTCCACTAGGCTGAAAAGGCTTTGGACAAAGATTCCATAAAAGCCTCCTACAAACAGGAATTGGACAATTAAATATTCTCGTCATCAGCCTTTCTGCAGAGTGGATTGCAGAGTGGAGCTGAGCCTCAAATAAAATATTGTTTCACCACAGCTGGTCAGTAAATAAAAGCAAATCACGCCCATTTTCACAGTGGAGAAGCAGCTTTCCTACCTGACACCATCAGCTTCTCTGTTGTTTTTGCCCAGTGATATTTCTATTTCAGTGGCTAGAGGTCTCATTTAGTGTAGGAAGGAGAAGTCAGGAAATACTTCCCATGAATGGCGATCTGTTGTTGTTTGGTACCGTGAAATCCATTCTGACTCACAGTGACCCTATAGGACAGAGCAGAATTGCCCCATAGGGTATCCTAGGCTGTAATCTTTACAGGAGCACATTGCCAGGTCTTTCTCCCACGGAGCCGCTGAGTGGGTTAGCAGCCGAGCACTTAACCACTTCACCACCTGGGCTCCAAATGGGGATCTACCCCATTTTAAATAAAAATGCCCTCACATCCATTTCACTAGTGTGCTTCCTTTCAGGTTCCTGTAGGGTGCCCTTCGTTCTTCCACGTCTGCCTTGAGTCAAGCACAGCCCTGTTCCCAGACAAATGAGGGGTTCTAGGAAGGGGCTGACTATTACCAGCTGGAAGCAGTGGCTTCTTAGCTGATCCACCAAAGAGCTCCAGGTCCTGGGCACATTTCCTGGTTCAGTGTTTTGCAAAATGCAAGTTTTAACTCATTGATAGATCATGAAATACACTTAGTGGCTTGTCACTAGCATTTTGTGAAACAAAGGAAAATAGAATTAAAAATTTCAGATCAGATCGTTGCAGGTAGTAAGGGTAAGTATCGTTTGGCGAGACCTTGGTTTCAGGGGTGTGTGTCTGCGTGCACGTGTGTGTGTTTGCATGTGTGCGTGTGTGTGTGTACTTTGTCACAATGTAAAATGATATTCTTGACCGTAGGTCACTGAGGAATCGGTTGGAAGAACACTTCTGGTGGCTTCAGGAGAGGTTTGCTAACATCGGGAGAGGTCATTTTACTGGTTACTCCTCTAGGGCTTAGTCACACATTCAGAAGTTAAACAAAACCACCTCCACCACCACAACAAAAAGAGTAAGCATGGTGGGCAGTTGGGGTGGAAGTAGGGGAGAAATCAGGAAACGCAAAAATAAGAGACCCTGGAGTGTCTGCACTACTTGTAATTAAACTTCTGGATGCATACCTTCCCGCCAGGGGGAGCTATGGGGAAGGGATTGCATATGAGTAAACCCTTCAATGGAAATGGCTCTATTGCAGAAGGGGTCAGGCACCACCCCAGGACCACGGTGGGGGCGTGACTTAGGCGGTAGCCCTTCACAGGAAATATTCCAACATTGCATGGCTGGGAGGTCTAGTTGTAATCTGGAAGGAAAGTTTATGTGTAGGAAGCCGGTCCACCTGTGAGCACACAGCTCTGCCAGCCTCGCTTTGGGGCTGGCGAGAGGACCAAGGTGTTGCGGGTCGCGCTTGGGGGAGGCGACAGTGGTGTTTGAGAGGGCTTTACCCTCGGGGTCAGGCACACGTGAGATCGATCCCTGGCTCTGCCATTTACAACGCTTGGCCAAAGCATTTCAAGCTTCTCTAAGCCTCAGTTTCCTCATCTGTAAAATGGGGATTTAAAATATCTACTTCATAAGGTTGCTCTGAGGGTTCAGCGGAGTTACCGTGAACTATAGTTCCCATCCCACTTCCTGTTGTCCGTTTGTTGTACTGTGGTGGATTACGTGTTGCCGTGAGGCTGGGGTCTCTGCCACTGGTATTTCAAATACCAGGAGAGTCACCCATGGTGGACAGGTTTCAGCAAGCTTCCAGACAGACTAGGAAGAAAGGCCTGGCAATCTATGTCTGAAAAATTAACCAATGAAAACCCTATGGATCACAACAGAACATTGTCCGATGTAGACTTGGAAGATGAGCCCCCTGGGCTGCAAGGTACTCAGAATACACAGTGGCTGCAACAATAGGCTCGAGCACATCAAGGATCATGAAGCTGGTGCCGGACCAAGCAACGTTTTGTTCTGCTGTACGTGGTGTTGCCATGAGTCAGAGCCAACTCAACAGCAACTAACGACAGCAACATAGCTCCCATCTGCCCCCGGGAAACAGTGAACGGACCATAGGAAGGATGCTTTTGTTTTCCTTAACCATCATCGGCTCAGATAAAGACTCATTGGTACAAGGGGAAGGGACAGGAATGGGAAGGCGTGGTCCAGAGGCCAGGCCCTGACTCTCAGGTGGTGGCTCAGCCCCGTCACCCACTCGGGGCTGCCGCTCACGTTGCAGACAGCCAGGTCGCAGCAGGGACTCCCCCTCCCACGTCACCACCAAACCTTGGCCCTCCAGCCTCAGCACAAGGCTGGCAGCAGCTGCCATCTCAGCAGAAAGAGTCCTCCCTGATGTTTTGGTCCTCTGCCCTTGTCCGTGCGTAGGACTTCACTCCTGTTCTCCAAGCAGCTAGGAAATTGTTAATATCCCCGCCCCAGGTCTCCGTAACCAGCAACTGCGGCTCTCTTTCAGGTGGAAGATATCACCGCCAGCCATGAGGCTGCTCTCCTAGAGATGGAAAATAACCACACGGTTGCCATCGCAATCCTGCAGGATGACCACGACCACAAAGTCCAAGGTAACCCCCAGCCCAATGTGTGCAGCGGGCAGGGCTGGCCATGGGAGCCGGCCCTTTCCTGCAGAAGCAAAGCCACAGCAGTGTGTCGGGTCCCTGCCTCCCTTCCTCTCTGTCTCTTTCCCTTCGTTTCTTCCTATCCTGTGCGTCCTTTGTGTTGGTTCCTGTGGAAAGAAGAGATAGAAATCAAGGATCAAGGTAACTTCTTTCTTCCAAAGCAGTCATTCTCAACCTTGCCTGATCATTAAAATCCCCTGGGACGCTTTAAAGAAATACTTATGCCTACCTGGCCCCCTCCCACCCCCACCCGCCCCCAGGAATTCTGATTTAGTCGGTCTGGGGTGCTTCATAGTTGATTCTAACGTGTACCCAAACTTGAGAGCTATTCTAGAGTAGGCGTGGAATGGAGGTCTTGCGCTGTCTTGTTTTTTGGCCTTTTAAAATCAAATGGCAAACCCCACGTGGATACACGTTTTGTACATGTGTGTCCTTCTCAGAACCATTAAAAAAAAAGAAAAAAAACCATTGCCATCTAGTTGATTCCAACTCATAGCAACCCGATAGGACAGAGTAGAACTGCCCCATAGGGTTTCCAAGGAGCAGCTGGTGGATTCGAACTGCTGACCTTTCGGTTAGCAGCCAAGCTTGTAACCACTGCGCCACCAGGGCCATGACAGCCTCTAATGGCATCTCAGCCTCCAGATCTTGTGCTCACAGACCGCGTTCACAGTGGGCTGAAGTTGAGCTGCAGCAACCTTCTTTCGCTATTTCTGTAACTTTGAATTATCTTTGGATACTTAAGGGTTTAGCAAAATTTTAAGGAGCCCTGGTGGTGCAACAGTTAAGTGCTCGGCTGCTAACCGAAAGGTCGGTGGATGGAACCCACCCCAGCAGCACTGTGGGAGAAAGACCTGGCAATCTGCTCCCGTAAAGATAGAGCCTAGGAGACCCTAGGGGGCAGTTCTACTCTGTCACATGGGGTCGCTACAAGTCAGAATCGACTCAACGGCACACAGCCACAGGAAGATTTTGACTTTGTTAAAGAAGCAGCTTTTGACACTTGAATGTGCACTTACATTAATACATACAATTTATTTTTCAGTTTTTCCTCCCCTCATTTTTTCTCCCAGTCACTGGTTGTTAAAGTGTATTAAAAACAATGAATTTTTAACATAGATGAATAAATTTTAAAAATTTGAGAATTGGCATCAGAGCTTTCATTATCTTTGAAATGGTCTGTTGTAGAGAGGGGCGCCATGAGTCAGAACTGACTCAACAGCACCTAACAATAACAACAGACAGCAGCCCGCTGGGCAGTAACCGCCGTCCAGCCCCAGCCCCACCGCCTCTGAGAACTATTGTTGTTATTAGGTGTCTTCGAGTTGTTTTTGACTCATAGCGACCCCATGTGATAGAGTAGAACTGCCCCATAGGGTTTCCTAGGCTGTAATCTTTATGGGAGCAGATTGCCCCAGGTCTTTCTCCCAAGGAGCTGCTGGGGGGTTCCATCCACCAACCTTCCAGTTAGCAGCTGAGCACTTAACCGTTATGCTACAAGGCCTCCTCTGAGAACTATTAGTAAGTGAAAACGTCCAAGCTGGAGGCAAGGGAGGTGGCTTCTTGGGAACTACTGAAATGCATTCCCTGTGTCTCTATAGCATGTCTTAATGCAGAGGGCGTGCTCAGCGGTGATCGGTGATCGCACACTGGAATCATCTGGGGAATGTGCAGACCTGCTGATGTGTGGGCCCCACCCCGGAGGGTCTGACGCCGTTGCTCTGGGTGCGGCCCTAGCGTCAGGCGTTTGGTCTGTTTGTTTTTAATTAATTCTTTTTTTTTTTTTTTTTATTGTACTTCAGGTGAAGGCTTACAGAATAGTTTCTCATGAGACAGTAGTACACATATTGTTTTATGACATTGGTTAACAACCCCACAACATGTCAACCCTCTCCCTTCTTGACCTTTTTTTTTTTTTTTTTTTTTTTTGGTGAAAATATACATAGCCAAAGATACACCATTTCAAACATTTCTCCATGCACACTTCAGTGACATCGACTACGCTCTTCCAATTGTAGCATCAGGCGTTTTTAAGGTCCCCCAGTGATTCCGACCCACCATCTTAGAGTGCCACATTAGGCACGGGACAGAGGGCCGTGAATCCAAAATGAAGAAATCCATGACGGGGACACAGATATTAGCAATGGCTTATGCCATCTTCAGAACAGATGCTGAGTTTTCTCTTCCCTTGGGGTATTGGATCATGCACTGTAGGAAATGGTTTCAGGAAAGGGAATTTGAATGGAAACGGCATAAGGCACCCGGATGCTGTCTTTGTTTCTGGATTTTCATATAGTAAATAGACCTGGTAGATTTTTCTAACTAATGAAGTCTCTGTCTAGACGCCACATCCCAGGCCTTGGAATTTATAAATGTCAAGACAATGTGGGCGTATATAATGCTGGCCTAAAAATTGTATTATTAAGGTTAGGAGGATGCTGTCAATGACTATTAAAACTAGTCAGTTAGACAGAAGCAGGTAGACGAGAAGGCCACATTGTTTTATGTCAATAAAATTGGAATTGAACTCTTGTCCAAATGTAAACTTCAGCAATTACAACTGAATTTCTTAGAGACCTTCACCACCATTAGTTAGAAGATTTGGGTCAGTGTAAACCACAGTTTTTCCTGACTGCAGCCCCTGCCAGCAAGAATGGTAATTGTCGGTCTCCAGTACTCTTCTGTTCTAAGCATGATTAATGAGATCTTTCCTCCCTCCAGTTATAGCATGAAAACAAATTGCTTGTGTAGCCAGAATGAGATGGGCTTCACCCGGCTAATAAGACTCTTCCCATCTGGAGGGAAATAGACTCTGTTGTGCTGAATAACTTTTACATGACATCTCTTTCTGCCTAACTTGCAAATTATTGCCAGGATGACACTTTCCAAGGAGCAGAATTGTTATAAGCCCTCCTAGAGGAACCAGTCCAATTAGTCCTTCCTTCTGCCTGAGTGTCCTGACACCGAATCTTTGCTCAAGCGAATCATGGAGATCGGTGTTCTCAGAGTGTGGTCCAGAGACCCCATGGTGTCCTTGAAGACACAGCTCTGGCCTCCCTTCCCCCGCCTTTCTGCAGCAAGATGTCTGCTCGCAGCTCCCTCTCCTGGAAAGCTCCCCTCCTCAGCCCCAGATTGCTGCTCCGCAGTGGGACAGAAGAGGGATCCTGGGAGAGGGAGGAAATGGGATTTAACGTTGAGTAACCAGATGCTTGAATCAGTGAATCCTGTGAACGAGGACTCTGACTTGGTCAGGATGGCGGTAGATCAAGGAGTGGATATGTGTGAGTGTGTGTGTGTGTGTGTGTGTGTGAGTGAGCGTGTGAGAGTGTGTGAGCGAGTGTGTGAGCGAGAGTGTATGTGTGTGTGGGAGCAAGAGTGTGTGTGTGTTGTGTATATGTGTGAGTGTGTGTATGTGTGTGTGTGTTGTCTGTGTGTTAGCGTGTATGAGTGTGTGTGAGAGGATGCATATGTGAGAGTATATGTGTGCATGTGAGTGTGTGTCTATGTGAGTATGTGTGGACATACGTGCTCTATTTCCTTTCCACCTGGTTTCTTCCCTCTTTCCTACTTTTTTTCTCCCTTTACCCTATTTCTTCTTTCTTTCTCTCCCAAATAACAAGCTGGTCGTCACATAAAATTTCAGAACAATGGAGGAGTCTTTTTAAGCTGAAAGCTACTGTATACAGGGGTCACTTATTTACCAGGAGTCACTAGGCTTAGTGTGGCAAAAGAATCTTGTTTTATCCTTTTCAACAGAAAGACTAACATAACACTTTGCTGTCTTCTTTCCAGAACTGATGTCTACCCATGAGCTTGAAAAGAAAGAATTGGAAGAAAATTTTGAAAAACTGCGGCTGTCATTACAGGTTAATATTTCCTTAACTCTGATATCAAAATAGCAGCAGCAGCAGCATTATTCCCATCTACGAGCATTTATCCAGCGCTTACTGTGTACCATTAACCCGTTACTGTCGAGTCAATGGTGACTCATAGTGACCTTATAGGACAGAGTAGAACTGCCCCGTAGGGTTTCCAAGGAGCAGTGGTGGATTCGAACAGCCGACCTTTTGGTTAGCAACCGAGCTCCTAACCACTGTGCCACCAGGGCCCCGTTACTGTGTGAAGGATCCTGTATTAAACACTGGAATATAGTGAAGTAAATAAGGCAAACACCCCGCCCTTGAGGAATTTGCTGTCTACCCGGACAGCCGTGACACAGACAGAAGCAGCCAACCACACAAGGTAACACATTTTTTTACCAAATGAATCATACAGTTAGGGAGTGCTACGAGAGTTCATAGGAGCCCTGGTGGCGCAGCAGTTAAGCACTCAGCTGCAAACCAAAAGGTCTGCAGTTCAAACCCACCAGCCAGTCCTCAGGAGAAAGATGTGGCAGTTGGCTTCCATAAAGATGCTTTGGAAGCCTGATGGGGCAGTTCTACTCTGTCCTGTAGGTTCGCTATGAGTCGAAATCGACTTGACAGCAACAAGTAAAGTCACTTCCTTCCTGCCGGCTTCAGAGAGCACTGTTAGGGAGAGGCAAGGCATCCCTCTTGCCAGGACATTGCTATCATAGTAGTCACTAGCAATGTTGAAGTTATCATCATCATCATCATCACACCATTGGTGGCTCCTGAGCTGCCCATGCTGAGCTAGGAGCCAGCTGGGCCTTTGTGCCTCTTAGCCTGACAGAAAGGCACCAACCCAAGAGGAAAACCAGTCTCTCCTGTCTGAATACGGCAACACCATCCTATCCCCGTAGGTCTGCTCTGAGTAATAGTGAATAAGGCAGAAAAACCACAATTTGGTGTTTTAGATCCGTCCTAGAAGTCTGTTGTTGGTTTTGTATTTTAATGGAGCGGAAGAAACTTGCTGGAAGTGCTTCCTTTGACAACAGTGAGGTAGGAGCTGTGCAGGAGCCGTGCAGACATAGGGTCGGTTTATCATCCCATCCTGGGAGGAGGTGACTGCTGCCTTGCAATGGGCGTGTGAGCCGGGGGGACCCAGCAGTGGTCATCCTGGACCATGATCGACACTTGCCAGCTCACTTGCATATAAAGTCCCACTGAGAACTATATTGATTCATTAGCGTTTGCACTTAATGGCACTGTGGGGCTTTTATTTCTTAAAAATGAAGTGGAAATGACTGGGGGAAAAACAAAAAAAAGGCAGTGGGGTGGGAAACATACCTGCTCGGGGAGGTTTACCAAACAAGGCTTTCTGCACTGATGAAGAAGAGCAAAGCCAGCACACTGCACACGGCGTGCACACTAAACACGGCCTGCACACTAAACACGGCGTGCACACCACACACGGCCTGCACACTACACACGCCATGCACATTACACACAGTGTGCACACCACACACGGCCTGCACACTACATACGACGTGCACGCTACACACGGCCTGCACGCCACACACGGCCTGCATACTACATACGACGTGCACGCTAGACACGGCCTGCACGCCACACACGGCCTGCAAGCCACACATGGCCTGCACAGTACACATGGTGTGCACACTACACATGACATGCACACTACACACAGCCTCCACGCTACACACGGCGTGCACACCACACATGGCCTGCACATCACACATGGCGTGCACACCTCACATGGCCTGCACGCTACACACGGCCTGCACGCTACACATGGCGTGCACACCTCACATGGCGTGCACACTACACACAGCCTGCACACTACACACGACGTGCATACTACACACAGCCTGCATATGGTGTGCGCACTTCACACAGCCTGCACACTACACGGCCTGCACACTTCACCTGGACAGCAAAAAGTAAAATAAACAGTTGCCATCCAGTTGACTCCATCTCCTGGTGACCCCACTGGTGTCAAAGTAGAACCATGCTCCACAGGGTTTTCAATGACTGGTTTTTCTGAAGTAGATTGCCAGGCCTTTCTTCTGAGGCAACTCTAGGTGGACTCGAAATGCCAACCTTTTGGTTAACAGCCAAGCATGTTAACCTTTTCACCGCCCACTTCAGTTTGAGGGCAGGGGGGATTTGGATGAGGGGTGACAGGACCAGGTTTGCATTCTGGAGTTGTAATGCAGATGCCAAGTCCAGGAAGGAGTCAGTGGGTGGCCTGAGCTGAGGCAGAGGGAGGGGGAATGGAAGACAGTTAGTGGATACGAGGGTTACTCAGCCCCGTCGCTGTCGGGTTGATTCTAACTCTTAGTGACCCTACAGGACAGGGTAGAACTGCTACATAGGGTTTCAGTAAAGATTACATAAAGGCTGAAATATTTTCTTTTATTGTACTTTAGATGAAGGTTTACAGAACAAATAGTTTCTCATTAAATAATTAGTACACATATTGTTTTATGACAATGGATAACCACCCCGTGACGTGTCAACACTGTCCCTTCTCAACCTTGGGTTCCCTATTACCAGCTTTCCTGTCCCCTCCTGCCTTCTAGTCCTTGTCCCTGGACTGTTGTGCCCTATTATGAGGCTGTCTAATCTTTGGCTGAACGGTGAAGCTTGGGAGTGACTTCATTACTGAGCTAAAATGGTGTCCAGGGGCCATACTCTCAGGGTTTCTCCAGTCTCTGTTAGGCCAGTAAGTCTGGTCTTTTTTTGTGAGTTAGAATTTTGTTCTACGTTTTTCTCCAGCTCTGTCCGGGACCCTCTATTGTGATCCCAGTCAGAGCAGTCAGTGGTGGTAGCCAGGCACCATCTAGTTGTACAAAGTCTGAAATCTTTACAGAAGCAGACTGCCACATCTTTCTCCCTTGGAGCGGCTGGTAACTTCAAACCACCGACCTTTCGGTTAGCAGCAGAGCGCTTTAACCACTGCACTACCAGGGTTCCCCAGGGATGCTAAGTAGGTAGAATTGGCAAGCTTTGATGGCTAACTTGATAACTAGTGTGTTTGTGGTGGTGAAGGGGGTCCCCAGGCAGAGAAAGAAGTCAAGGGCGGTTTGACAGGTTCTGGCTTGAGCTTTATAAAGGATAAAATTTGTTCGCGACAGATTAATTGAGGTGCTTCCTAACATCAGGGCTAGATGCCATACCGACTAGTTGCAGAATTCGCTCTGCTAATTTCCTGACTCTGAAAGATCAGATGTGAAACGTTCCCCATTCACAAGCTTCTTATTCCAGGGGTCAGGTTGCATCTCAGAAGACCCACAGTCCGGATGCCTGCTTTGAGAATTCCCATGCCCGCTGTTGATTCGCTCTATGTTTGGCATAAAAATCCACTTCTTCATCTGTCGATGTGTTTGTGGTCTACTCTGGACAAGGCAGGAGTTTCCGGGTGGTAAAAACGGTTAACATGTTCAGCTGCAAACCAAAAGGTTGGAGGTTCAAGTCCACCCAGAGGCACCTCGGAAGCAAGGCCTGGTGATCTATTGAAAAACCAGCCATTGGAAACCCTATGGAGTGTAATTCTACTTTGACACACATGGGGTCGCTATGAGTCAGAATTGACTGGATGGCGACTGGTTTTCTGGACAAGGTGCCAAGGAGGGGGAGAATGAGGGGGCGTTAGGGTGGCTCTGCCTTCATCATGCAATGGCTGGAAGCTCCCTCAAGCTTCCACTTGATTCTAGGGACGAAACCCTCTCTGTTCATTCCCCCGAGAGGGGACATCCAAGTAGCCTCTGATCCCGGTACACTTTAAAGGGCACACCAAGACACGGTGATGGTCCCCTCAACCAGTTCCCCAGGCTGCCGCGTTCCCAGGGACCAGTGTGGGCTTGTGTCATTACTTTCAGGACCAGGTGGACACGCTGACCTTCCAGAGCCAGTCTCTGCGGGACAGAGCCCGACGGTTCGAGGAGGCTTTGAGGAAAAACACGGAAGAGCAGCTGGAGGTAGTCGACCGCTTTCCAGACCTTCCAGGCGCCAGCTGGCCCTAATGAGTCACTTTTGTTTAGCCTCACCCCAGCGGAGCCACGTGGCACCCCCCGCAGAGCCCCCAGGGAGAAGGTCTCCATGCTGATCTGCTGCAGAAGTAACAGCTGCCCATGACCTCCCTGGGGTTTTTAAACATAGTCCTGTCAGCACGTCTCCCCTGAGGCCAGTGAGAGCTGTAGGTTTCTCCTTCTAAATGTTGGTCTTCCAAATTCCACATCCCTCCCCAGCCAGTAAAGGAGCCCCGGTGGCCCAGTGGTTAAGTGCTCGGCTGCTAACCGAAAGGCTGGTGGTTCGAACCCACCTATCGGCTCCACAGGAGAAAGACCTGGTGATCTACTCCCATAAAGACTACAGCCTAGGAAACCCTATGGGGCAGTTATACTCTGTCACATGGAGTTGCTAGGAGTCGGAATTGACTCGATGGCACCCACCAACAAAAACAGCAACTCCGGCCATTGTCCTTGAGCTCCTGTGATCAGCACGTGCTGGGACCTCTCCCCCCTGGCCAGTATCTGCCACCGCCCCCTGTCCTGTTCTCTCCCACAGCTAAAGCACAGCGAGGCACTAGCTGAAGCATTTAGTTTGTAGGCTGAGGGGAATTTTTTCCAGAAAACCTGGCAAAACTCCTTCCCTCTAACATGGGATTGCCAGATAAAATGCATGCCACCCAGTTAAATTTGAATTAGAGATAAATGAACTTTTAAGTACTATAAGTATATCCCATGCAATACTTATGTTAGATAGATAAGATAGACAGACAGACAGATACAGATTAAAAATGAAACACCTCATTGCCATCAACTTGATTCCGACTCATAGTGACTGCAGGACAGAGTAGAACTGCCCCACAGGGTTTCCCACTGTGCCACCAGCGTTCCAAAAGGCAACTTCTTCCCTTGGCCTGTGAGGGGATAAACCTATACGTATATATGGTTTATCTGAAATTCAAATTTAACTGGATGTTCTATATTATTATTTGCTAAATCAGGCAACTCTACTGTGCCTTTTTCTAAAATGACTTTTCTCCCCTTTAAACCACTGCTCTCATCTCCAATGCGTGGGTGCTTCTCCCTGGGTGCAGCTGGGACCTATAAGACCCTCACCTGCCTGTTGGGCCAGCTAGTCTGGGTGAAGGGGAAAAGCCAGTATTGCATTTTCTGTTTTCCTGCGTGAGTTCGCTTTTAGGGACGGGCTGGTAGCGGCCGGCAGTTCCAGCATCCAGACCTTTCTGTGGCTCTATCTCTCCCTCTCCCCAAAGAGCTGGATCTTTATCAGCTTTCCCAGTGGGAAACTAATGGGGCATCTTCATCAGGAGAGGCCGTGAGCACCCTCTCTGTGTCTCTCATTCTCTCTCCCCCTCTCTGTCTCATTCTCTCTCCCTCTCGCTCTCTCTCTTATTCTTTCTCTCCCCTTTTCTCTCTTCCTCCCTCCCTCCTTCCCTCTTTGTCTCTTTTATTTTCTCTCCCATTCTCTTTCCATCTCTCTCTTCCTCTTTCTCTCTTTTCCTCTTTCCCTTCCCCTCTCTCCCTCTCTTCCTCGTTCTCCCATTCTCTCTCTCTCACTCTCTCTGTCCCATTCCGGTTGCCTGTTGGGCAGCTTGATAACAGAGGCTAGCTGCAGAGGCTGCATGGAGGTGGCTGACACTTGGGCGGGACCCGGGGCACTGGTTCCTTGCTCTCCCCCTGCAGGTTGCCCTGGCTCCCTACCAGCACTTGGAAGAAGACATGAACAGCCTGAAGCAGGTGTTAGAGATGAAGAACCAGCAAATACACCAGCAGGAGAAAAAGATCATAGAGTTGGAGAGGCTGGTGAGTGGGTGTGTCTGCAGGAGAGCCCAGGTGACCTCTAGGGGCACCCCTGCTGCCCTCACTGATGTCACACTGATGCCATTTAGTGGGCGTGCCCCACACCTGCTCATTGCTTATGTCTGAGCTGAGTCAGAGGTCTTTCCTCTGAAGCCGGGGGTTTGGAGAAGGGATCTTGGAGGTGGCTTCATTTTGCACAACTCTGGAGCCCCTCTGATGGCCTGCCTCCAGCCGCAAAATGCCATTTCCTGTCCCTCTCGCCATCTTCTTTCTTTCCTGCAAAGCACTGTCTCCTCCTCCCTACTTCTGGGATGTCTGCTGAGCCAACGTTGATCAAGTGTTGCTGGGTGCCAGCACTGCACAAAGCACCTGGCAGCCATTTGTTGTTTTAGCTCTGAGAACAATCCTGTGGAGGAGGTACTATTATTAGCCCCATTTTAAACCCAAACCAAACCCATTGCCATCGAGTTGATTCCAACTCATAGTGACTGTACGGGACAGAGTAGAACTGCCCCCACAGAGTTTCCAAGGCTGTAAATCTTTATGAAAGCAGACTGCCACATCTTTCTCCCATGAACTGGCTGGTGGGTTAGAACTGCTGATCTTTGGGTGAGCAGCCAAGCACTTTAACCCCTGTGCCATTAGGGCTCCTTAGCCCCATTTTACAGATGAGGAAATGGAGGCCTAGGGAGATGGTCAGTTACTCACCTTTGGCTAATACAGGGCAGAGCCCAGGGGGAGTGCTGAGTGTGGTTACTCTAAGTCCTTGCTCTCACTAATACTTCCACCTCACCCTTCTAGCCTGACCCCTGCACAACTAGACAAAGGGCTCCCCAAAGGGGCAGCAGAACAACCTGGATTTCACTCCTGTACCCTTTGGGCAGGAGGCAGTGGTGGTCCAGTGGTAGAATTCTCCCCTCCCATGCAGGACACCGGGATTTGAACACTTCATGTGCTGCCATCACCTGTCTGTCACTGGAGGCTTGTGTTTTGCTTTGATGCTGAGCAGATTTCAGTAGCACTTCCAGACTAAGACAGACTAGGAAGAAAGGTCTGGCAGTCTACTTCCAAAAATCTGCCAGTGAAAACCCTATGGACCGCAGTGGTCCTATCCCATTATGCATGGGGTTGCCATGAGTCGGCGGGCTACTCAGCACTCTAGGGCCACGAGACCTGGGCAAGGGCTAGAGTCCAAGGCGGGTGTCCAAAGCTGGACGCACAGAAGCCTGCTTCCAAGGAGACCTAGTCTTGATGTGGAAGTTGGCCCAACGGTCTCAGAAAGGTTGTTTTTCTTTTCTTTTCTTTCCTCCCTTTTTTAATTGGAGTTTTTCAAATAAGCTTTTGGTATTATGAAAGAAAAACTAGGTGCATTGTAGAAAATTATAAGATAAACAAGAAGAAGATGAACAAAAATAAGAGAATAAAAGCATCATATTTCCACCACTCACTGTTAACACTTTCCAAAGTGTTTTCTCTCTGTGTGTCTACACACAGACACACACAAACACATATTTTATTGTACAAGTGTTTCGTATCCTGCTTCCTTTCGGTTAACAAATCTTTACCTTGCCATCTCAGTCACATCTCAGCTAGTTTTCAGTTTCCCGTTTGTCCCTGAAGTGTCCCTTGCAGTGCACACTTACATGTGCCACATCTGCAGGGCACTCACGGGGGATTTGAACGGTACTGAGATATTACTGTGGTGCACACACCAGCTGTCCACTAAAAAAACCACGGTCATCCAGTCAGCGCCAGAACACACAAGACGCCCCCAGACTGTTAGTGCGTGGGAAGCAGATAGCAATCAGCGCACACATAACCGTTTCCTGACGGGGAGTAGGTGTTGACTCTTACATCGCTGGGCTGCCACATCTCTTGGCTCTCCCCGCTTCACTGCTGGTCCAGCTCTCAACCTGCAACCTCGGACATTCGTTGACCAGCATATCTCGAAGCAGAACTACTCTGAGGGCAAATCCTACACGGGGTGTACCCAGGCTCAGTGGGAAGGCCCCCTTAGCTTCAGACGGGCCTCCCGTGCCTCAGACAGACTCCCCCGCCCCGCCTTGGACAGGCCCTCTGTTATCCAAACCAGGATCCGATCCAGGTCCACCTGTCGCATGAGGTTATTATGTCCATCACAGCCCTCTTGTGCTGACGCTCTCTTGTGGTAGGGGTGCTTGTCCGTTAAGTTGGGGTCAGGGTGAGGCACCAACTTCTAGTTACCAGCATCCTGGGTAATGCTGGCCACCTGGCAGTTCCCCGCAACACAGAGCTTCCCACGTGGCCAGGACTCAGGCCAGTGAGAGCAGCCTGGCCCTGCGGGGACCAGCCGCTGTGAGCATGACCCCTCTCCACCAGGCCATCTGCATCCATTGTGCTGGTGACCCCCCAGCCTCTGGGTTTGTTGGGCTGCTTTTAGCCACATTCCAGGCATCCAGCAGGCAGGCATGACTTCCCATTCCAGAGGCTTCCCAGGGAAAAGGCGTCTATTTAATCGTGTCCCATTTGCTGAGAGCAAAGACCAGGACTGGGGGTGAAGTGACTTGCTGAAGACCAGGGACAGAGGCCAGCCCTTTGGCTCAGATTCCTAAGCCCTACTTACAGAGAAGTGATCATTTTCTTTATAGATTAACTATGCTAACAGTAAGTTAGTCACATTCTTTTCAAACGAGATTTCTAAATTCGTCTTAGAATGTGACCGCAGGTCAGCTAGGTTTCAGGCCCTCGGGGACGCACTGTCAGAGAATGGCATAAATTGCTGGGGACTAGCAACCATGGACAGAGCCCTGGTGGCCCAATGGTTATGCACTCGGCTGCTAACCAAAAGGTTGGCAGTTCAAACCTGCCCAGCAGCTCCGCAGGAGAAAGCACTGGTGATTTGTTCCCTTAAAGATTACAGCCTAGGAAACCCCATGGGGAGGTTCTGCTCTGTCACATGGGCTCACTATGAGTCAGTATTGACTTGACAGCACACAGCAGCCGTGGGGTGATATCATTTTCTGACAATGTACCAAGCTGGCCTTGGGCTCTGTGGTCCTGCATACCCATAGCCTCAGAAGAAAAGTGTGTGTCCACATTATTTATATTGCTTATCATCCGTCAATTGAGAACACCATGTCGTGCATGTACACTTAGCCAGGGACGCTCATGGAGCACAGGGGGCCCTTTGGGAAGAACCATGGGATCATTCCCCAGACTTGGTCCTGGTAGTGTTCCAGGCTCCTCTCTGACAGTGGCACCGGCCTGGGGACACTCCCTGTAAAAAAGTATCTTTCACACAGTGTCTTGGCTTCCTAGTGCCGCTGAAGCACAACTTCCACAGGTGGGTGGCTTTAAAGAGCAAAATTTATTTTCTCATGGTTCTGGAGGCTAAAAGTTCAAGTCAAGGTCTTGGCTGGGTATATTCCTTCCTTATTTGTAGCCCCAGGTGTTCCTTGCATCTGTCTGCCCCATGTGTGTGTGTGTGTGTGTGTGTGTGTCTGTATCTATTCTGCTCTTCTTATAAGTCAGAAGTGATTAGGTGTAGGACCCACCCAACACCGGTATGGCCTCATTAACATAACAAAAAAACTTTATTTCCAATCAAGATCCCATTCACAGCTCTTCAACACATATTTTGGGGGGACAAATTTCAATCCTTAATACATAGGAACCCAATATATACATATACACATAATATCTATAAAATACATATATATGTCAGATATATATCGGTTTGAAAGTTTCATGTAACAACTCTTTTACTACATACAGTGCACTCTGGTATTTTCTGTTCTATTTTATTTTTTATTTAACAAAGAAATGCCGGTCTTGTCCCCCTAAAGCGATTTTACAACCCACGAGTGGATTGCAAACTTCAGTGTGCAGAATGCTGTCCTTGGTAATCCTCTAAAGCCTTGAAGCCAAGGGCATGGGTTACTTCCTATCCTTTGGCCACGCTGAGACCTCTTCAACACTGCATCCTTTGCAGGTGGAAAAGAACATTATCCTGGAAGAAAAAATCCAAGTTCTCCAGCAGCAGAATGAAGACCTCAAAGCCAGGATCGACCAAAACACTGTCGTCACAAGGTAGGTGGGCCTGCGTGTCCGAGCTCATGAAGAATGTGTCACCTACAAAGGGCCATGGCTCTTAAGTGTCTTCCTGGGCTCTGTGTTTGCCCCAAAGTCCAGATTACCTCTCTCCTCTGAGCTGTGAGGCTTCCACACACTGCCTCTTGGAATGTCCCACAGGAATGGAAGGACAAAAACAGTCCACCATGCCACCTAGCCTAATGGCTTGGCTCTTATCAATGGGTCCTAAACCAAAACACCAAACCCTTTGCCGCTGAGTTGATTCCCACTCATATAGCAACCCTATAGGACAGACTAGAACTGTCCCTAGGGTTTCCAAGGGATCCTACTGCAGGAGAAATGAGTGAGAAGCAAACATGTGCAGCAGGGACCTCCCACATGCGGCAAGGCTGTGGGATTCATTTCTGGAGGAGACCCGACCCCTGGAAGTTTTGGAGAGGAATGCCCCCAGAGTGTTTCCAGGAAAAACCAAGCCATCAGCGATCATGCCAGACCTTCCTTAGCTCCTCAGTGCAGATGGGCTGGGCCCTCGGCCACTGCCCTGTCTTCTGGGGCAGCCTGGAGGAGGCAGTGCAGACTAGGCCTGGCCACGGGATGAAGGGTTGGAACATGCTGGAACGAAGCTCCATAGCTGAACACAGTGGATCCTCAGTGATGCCGTCTGCATGAATAATAGCCAACATAAGGCTGATTTCCAAACTGTGAGGATAACTCATGTCCTCACTCTCCCACTTCATCATCCTGACACCAGCCACCCACATGGCACTTTCTCTCTCTGACCCTAACCACCCAGAGCTGGGGGTCTCCACAGTTAGGACTCTGCCCTTCCAGCCCCTGCCAAATAAGCAAACACCAGCCTTTCTGGTGGTCCTGTCTGTCCCCGATGGGGTCGAGAATTCACAAGAGCTCACAGAAACCACCTCTGCTTACAGTTACCCATTTATTATAACCAGAAAGGATACGAGCAAAGAGCTGCATCAGGCAAGGTGTGGGAGAGTTCCCAGGGACGAGCCGTACCCTCTCCTGTGCATGCAAGTTCTCACCAATCCAGGAAGCCCCAACAGAGAAAGCTCCACCACTGTCCAGGGTCCCTTAGTCACTGGGACCTCGATGAATATGCATGGTTGGGGCCTTAATGCATAGTTAGGATCAATCCAATCAATGAATATACATGACTGACTACATCATGCCCCCTCCCTTCCTGAGGCCTGTTGCCAGGGAGGGGTCTGTGTAGCCCCCTACTTACCTGCACTTGTTTAAATTTGGCTGTTTTAGAAAGACAAAACCTGTTGCCTATTGGAGTCAGTTTCGACTCATAGCGACCCTGGAGGACAGAGTAGAACTGCCCCATAGGGTTTCCAAGGAGCAGCTGGTAGATTCGAACTGCTGACCTTTTGTTTAGCAGCGGAGCTCTTAACCACTGGGCCATCATGGCTCCTTAGAGAGACAAAAAGCACTTTAATTGCTTAGGCTACTTAAAAAAAAAAAAAATACAGAGACAGAAAACCAAACTGGGTTCTTTGTCCCACACCATCCAGCATCCATCTCTGGTCCTGCCTTCCCAGGTCCCCGCCCTGACTTCCAAGGAAGGAGATGGAGGCACCTCCCTTCTACAGCTCAGAGCTGAGGTACAGCAGGCTATTTGGCTTGAGGTTATTTGGCCCATGAGGGCTGGGCCGTCTCCCTGAGATCTGTGCCTCAGCCCTTAGCCGTGCAACACATCTGTGCCACTCAGTGCACTCGTCTTGTGTCCCTGTGGGCACACACACACACACACACACACACACACACACACGGCCAGTGCCCCCTGGGCTCAGCTCCTTGTGCCTGCATTTAGTTGCTACCCCAAAGACACGCAGGAGAGACTGTGCTGGGGACTGGCAGGCTCTGCCCCTGCTCCCCCTTAAGTCCCCAAGAAGCAGGCCCATCCTGAGGGTATGGGGGAGCAAGCCCCTGCCCAACCCGAGCAGCTCAGCCCTACCCCCAAAAACTTGAGCCGACATCCTTGTCAAAAGAGAGGCTGAGGCATTGTCCCAGCAGGGTGACCTTCTGGGCATCAGCCCATCCTACTGTAAGTGCGTGCCAACTTATCCCTATCAATTCCTCAGAGGAGCTGTGAGTTCCAAATTACCACAACGCAAGCAACTTAGGCTTCGTGACAAATCAACCCCATTGCCGTCGAGTCGATTCAGACTCATAGTGACCCTGTAGGACAGAGTAGAACTGTCCCATAGCGTTTCCAAGGCTGTAATCTTTACAGAAGCAGACTGCCACATCTTTTGCCTGTAGAGTGGCTGGTATGTTCAAACCACTGACCTTCGGTTAGCAGCCAAGTGCTTAACCACTGTGCCACCAGGGCTCCTAAGGGCTACATGACAGAGGTGTGTTTTCCATTCAGCATCCTTTCTCAACAAACGCTGAGAATCTCCTAGGCGCCGGGCTGGACACTTGGAGTTTACAGATGAAAGACTCGGTCCCTGCCCTGTAAGCAGACAGATGCCCCACCAGTCTTTGCAGGAGAGTCGGTGTGTTGCCACAGTGGGGGCAGGAGCCAGGGGCAGGGAGGCAGGGACAGGCATCCTCAAGGCACCTTGGCGGGTCAGAGAGGCCCTATGCAGTGGCCTCCCACGTGCTGTCATTTTTCTGGTGGCTGACCACGCCCTCCTGTCCCTCCACGCCGCACTGCTAGCCACCCCTCACACCAGCTGTCTACTGCCCCTTCTCCTCTTCAGCCTCTGGCTTTGCTTTGTCCCCTGGAGAACAACTAGCACCTCCCCTGCCCTAGGCAGAGGGACTGTGAGCTGACTAGGTTCTGGTGGAGAGGCTCTGGAATGGATGTGGCAATGGGACATGCGGAAATCATGTTTCTTCTGAGGTTCTTGGGTGCCGTGGGTCTGGCTTGTCCCTGTCCCCTGCGCCGCCTCCCTTTGCCCAACACCCATCGGCCTGGCCAGTCTCAAGTTCATGATTGCCATCTGATGGTTTATCTCCTTCCCCTCGCAGACAGCTGTCAGAGGAAAATGCGAATCTTCAAGAATACGTGGAGAAAGAAGCCCAGGAAAAGAAGAGGCTAAGCCGAACCAATGAAGAGCTGCTTTGGAAACTCCAAACCGGAGACCCGACCAGCCCGGTCAAACTGTCCCCCACGTCCCCAATTTACCGCTGCTCCTCCTCCGGCCCTCCATCTCCGGCCAGAGTCAGCACGACGCCGAGATGACGCTGCCGTGCAGCCTGCAGTGCCCGGCTGGCTTATCCGCCCACTGAGCGCTTCCATCCTAAGGGAGAATTAGCCAGAGTCGCTGATGGCCCAGAGCTGGTCCTGCACGCATGCTCAGTAGCGGCATAACTGTGTCCCAGCAGAGCCCTCTTCTGATTCCCGGGTACGACTGTCTTGGTATTGGCACACACGTAGGCAGGTACGGGTGGTATAGTCCGATGTGAAATGTGTGACCGTAGTTACAGCCAAAAGAAAGACAACTCTGGCAGTGACTTGTTCTTGAGTGACGAACTTCCACTGCAGAATTTCAGGTTAGTTACAAATAGCTCCATTCTGAACCTACCTGGGCGAATCCTTGCGCACTGCGCCACCATGTGTGTATATTTACATATACCTGTGTACACATGCAGCCGTTCCGAATTGCATTTTTTATAACAAGAAATGCTGACATATTTTAGTGACAGTCAGCTGTTTTCTAATTTGTGCCTCTGAATCATTGGGAAATCAAAATGCATTTCTATCTAGCTTCCCAAGAATATTTCTACCCAAAAACAGAAAGAAAAAAAAAAAAGATACAGAGAAGAAGCGCCTTGCAACCTACCGCCACATGGGATCTATTTAATATGAACACCAGCGATTTGTGAAACGGGAACTGCCTTTGGAACAGTCAGCTTCTTAGTCAACATGAAGTAAGGTCACTATTATTTCATCTGCAAAAGTTTTAATTAAGAATGCTCCTGTCATGAGTGGGAACCCCAGAGAGGGTTACCAGTTTTGCAGATGTTACTCATGACAGGGACTCATCTCTAGTTTCTTAAACACAAGTTTTGCTTTTCTCCTAAAAAGCATCTGGGAATCAGTCATTAAGCTGTTGCCTCCTCGGCAAACACATGGAAGATCATGACCTTCTAGGATGAGGGTGGGAATGGCCTTGGCAATGACCAAGACCATTCACGCCCTATCCTTGCGAAGGAGAACTGCATTGACGGGGTCCTGTCTGGATGTGGCATAGAGTAAGAAAGCGTTCTCCAGCATTCCATGTGGTGTGCTCCGATGCAATGTTGTAAGTGGTCAGGACTCTGAAATAGGACCCTTGGTCAGGCCTCCATTTCATTAGGCAGCCCCCCCAGCCCCATCACTTTGGTTCTGTAACTCAGCCCATCAGTGCACATGGAGATAGCTCCAGGGTTTCAGCAGGGGCTTCCAGAAGGCCCACTCTTCCTTCCATCCTGGGTGACTGAGTTCTAAACTCTGCTAGATCATCACTCGACGTCCCAGAGGCCCAGATGATTGAGCAAAGCCCCTCCTGACAGAGGTCCCCGTCTTGGGCCCAGGAGGGTCTCCCAGATAGAGGAGCCCAGGGAAGCAACCAACCAGCATCACCGGCCCCTGGTCCGGCGCTCGTCTCCAAAATGGTAGAGTTAGAATGTGAAAGGTGTTCACATAGTGCTGTGGAAGATTAGGAGCATGATATACAAAAGAAAGACGTAGTTTTAACAGTTGATACGGGATGATAATGATGCCTTTGTTTCCTGTGCGTGAAAAAGACCCTGCACTTTTCTCCTTCAGACCCCGAAAAAATGTTCTAAGCACACACCTGTCTTTGAGCATGCCCGAGGCAACAAGTCCCACGTAGGAATCCTACGTGGCCAAAGCCGGGAAGCAGGGAAGGAACAGCCCACTGAGGGGGGTTGGTGCATCCAGGGCCCGCCTGCACGGTGCACGCGTGCCATACCGGAATACCCGGCATGCTTCAAAGTTGGGCTGGTGGGCCTCAGGTACACCCGATTTCCAGCAAACCTCCAAGGGTCTTTTGCCTATCCTAGGACCTACGCAGTAGATGCACATTGAAGACATTTTGTTTTTTCCTTTAGTGGCTCTCTCTGCATGACGCTGTGATCTTCAGGTGGGCATTCCGTTAGAGTAGAGCATGCCCCGCCAGCTAGCCCTGGTGACACGTATTTATTGATTCCCAGAGCAGGCACCGCCCGCAGACACACGCCCAGCCACAGCTCAGCTCTCAGTACTGCTTCCAAAACCGCCCCTGCGCAGTGCGGTGACCCAGCAATAGTGACTCCAGTGTTAGGGTAGGACGCGTGCTAGGCGATTGCAGTAAACGTTGTAGCAATGTTAGGACTAAGGAATCCCTCCCTAGGTGGACTTCAGCTTTGCCCTAACCAGCCCTGACCTTGGTACTTGAGTCAATTGCCACATTGCCCTGGCTTCGTTTTTCCGTCATGGACGTTGATCATTGATGCCTCCCGACCTGAACCATCACCTTTCCTGGGACACATGGGACGGCAGCTGCTGTGCCCCCATCTGGCCACTTCCACCCCCACGTCATTAGGATTGGAACCTCTCTCAACACGGAAGTTTTCTCCTCTGCCTCCCAGGCAAGAGCTGTTTCCACCGGCAGATGCTGCAGCCCCCACCTGCCTCAGCCGTGCCCACCAGACACCGCCGTCTCTTCTTGTCACTTGGGAGAAGTGTCCCACCCCTGTCCTCTGCCCACTACATGCTGGGACTCAGCTCTGGATGGATGTCGGGTGGGGCGGGGGTACTGGAGGGCGGACACACTCTGTTATTATCTGAATGAAGTCACGACACTCCTCTTCCTGCTCCTACACTTTCTGTGTTGCATATTTGTGTTTAATTCTAAAGCATATTAAAATTGACTTGAGGGAATGTTTGTGGTATCCACTTATTGTAACTAGAGACCTGCCCCTTGCAGACCCCTTTCCCCGACTTAGCAGGTCCAAGGTCTTCTGGCCCATATCTCCAGCCTAGGATCTCCAACACTCCCTGCCCCAGCCTTTGGGGAGCTCGGTGACTCTGCTGTACAAGGCCATCTAGTAGGTTGGGGTGGAGTGGAGTCAGTTGGGAATAGTATGCAAAAGATTGAGCTCAGTCCCATCACCATTTATTTCAAATTCAGACCTAGATGAGTGTACAATTCTACTTCAAAGAGAGCTGGAGTTGCCCGAAATTCAGTCCATCTGTACCTGGACCATTCCAGAGGACCATGATCACAGGCTGCAGGGGGAGAGGGGATGCCCCATTGGGGTCTTCATGGTCACATCTGTTCCTTACCATGAGCTTTCTCAAGCCAGCACGGGGCCACAGGACCCTGGTGACCCGTAGCTCTCCCTGTGACAAGCCTGAGAGCAGAAGGGGGCACGTATTTCAACCTGAGCACATTCCCCTCCATCCCCCCAGCCTCCAGATGGGGTGGCATCTGGTTTGACTAGCCTGACCTGGAGTATTGCATAGGTGCTTAGCATTGCTTGGGGTCCCAAGGGAGACACCTACACGTGCCAGTTCCCTGTGGTGGTTTTGCAGGGTGTAAGGGGGTGGCAAGGAGTCCTGGTGGTGCAGTGGTTAAGTGCTCTCAGCTGCTAACCAAAAGGTCAACAGTTCGAATCCACCAACCGCTGCATGGGAGAAAGATGTAGCAGTCTACTTCCATAAAGATTACAGCCCTGGAAACCCTAAGGGGCAGTTCTACTCTGTCCTAATGAGTCGCTATGCATCGGAATCAATCTGACGGCCATAGTTCATTTTTCTGAAGAGGGTGGCAGTGACTTTAGGGAAGCTTAAGCAGAGATGCCCTCATGAACAAGTGCTGAACCAGAGACTCTATAGATTATAAGAGACCTCAAGCCACTTCTGGACTTCACTAGGAACACCACCAGATCCCCTCTGGATCATCCATACTTTCCAGATGATTGACTGCAACTACCTATTGGATTAAGGAGCCCTGGTGGTGCAATAGTTAAGTGCTTGGCTGCTCACTGAAAGGTTGGTAGTTCAAACCCACCCAGTGGCAACTCAGGAGAAAGACCTGGTGATCTGCTTCCGTAAAGATTACAGCCTAGGAAACCCTATCGGGCAGTTCTGCTCTGTCACATGGGGTTGTTATGAGTCGAAATCGACTGGACAGCACCTAACACCCTATTGGATGAATGATTTACTCATTACCAGGTCCAAACCTATTAGTTTCTTTTGGGGTATCTTGAGTTCCCTCCACTTTTTTTGTTTTGTTTTTACTGTGGTAAAAACATATATAACAAAACATCTACCAATTCAACAATTTTTACATGTCCAGTTCAGTGACATTGATCGCCTTCATTTTGCTATGCAATCATCACACTATCCTTTTCCAAATTTTTCCACCACTATTAACAGAAACTCAGTGCCCCCTAAGCCATGACTCCCCTTTGGGTTCCCTCCACTGTCCATAGTCCTAACCATACCCTACGATGAGGAAACTCAGCAGAGAAGTAAACTTGGATCCCAAGGGGCCTCCACATGTAGGAAACGAGCTTAGAGCCAGCTTTTCTCCCGTCTACAGAGAACTCTATGTCCACTCCCACCGCTTGCTCACAGTGGGTAGAACAGAGTTTTGAAATCAACTCCCTCAGCCCCGCCTTTGTGCAAAAGACCCTTGGAGAGACCAGCTCCCCCTAAGTGGGAGGCTCCCATGGTCTAGGGGCAGGGAGTGATGGAGGAGTTAAGCTCAGGTAGACAATGAGAAACTGACTAGCTTCCCACATCCGGTTACATTTGAAGGACATTCTCCAGCTGTTGCTCCACTCTTGGTGTGGTCTTCCCAGAGGGCTCTGGGCTTGCTCCCAGACACCCTCATCCATGAAGACCAGGAGGGGAGGGACTGCCCACTTGAGACTTTGTGTCAAATGCTTAATAAATGCACCATCAAAGATGGTAAACCGTTCTGGTAAGACAAAAAAAAGTTAACCAGTTGCCGTGGAGTCGACTCCGACTCATACCGACCCCATGTGACAGAGTAGAATGGCCCCATAAGGTTTTCTAGGCTGGGATCTTTTTTTTTTTTAATTGTGCTTTAAGTGAAAGTTTACCTTTCAAGTTAGTTTCTCATACAAAAATTTATACACACATTGTTATGTGACCCTAGTTGCTCTCCCTATACTGTGACAGCACACTCCTTTCGACCCCGGATTTCCCGTGTCCATTCAACCAGCTCCTGTCCTTTTCTGCTTTCTCATCTCGCCTCCAGACAGGAGCTGCCCATTTGGTCTCATGTATCTACTTGAGCTAAGAAGCACACTCTTCACAAGTATCATTTTATGTCTTATAGTCCTGTCGAATCTTTGTCTAAAGAGTTGGCTACAGGAATGGTTTTAGTTTTGGGCTAACAGAGAGTCTGGGGGCCATGTCTTCTGGGGGCCCTCCAGTCTCAGTCAGATCATTAAGTTTGGTCTTTTTATTAGGCTGTAATCTTTGTGGAAGCAGATTGCCAGGTCTTTCCCCCACCCAGCCACTGGGTGTGTTTTAACTGCCAATCTTTCAGTTAGCAGCTGAGCGCTTAACTGTTGTGCCACCAGGGGGTGGTGAACAAACTTAATTTGGTAAAACTAAACTATTCCCTTTTTAACAGGGACATACAGAATTTGCTATAGTTGGGGTTCCAAGACACCCTGCTGCAGCCTAGCACCTCTCCCAGCTCCCCCAGCTGGTTGAGCACGGCTGGGTTGTAAGGATGGGTTTGAAGGGCCCTGGCAGCTAATCTAAAGGTTGGTGACTCAAACCCACCCAGCGGCATTATGGAAGAAAGGCCTGTCGATCTGCTTCTGTAAAGATTACCACCAAGAACACCCTATGGAGCAGCACTACTCTGTCACGTGGGGTTGCCATAAGTCAGAATTGACTCACTTGCAATGGGTTTGGTTTGTTTGGGGGTTTTTTGGCAGTGCCCAAGGCCCTAGCCCAGGTGAGTGGTTCCATAGCATTAATCTTGTTACTGAGAATGGCAAGCCACTTGGGGGCAGCTTCTGATTCACTAGAAGTGTTTCATAAGCAAACTACGTGAATGAAAACTTGCTGAAGGTGGCGTGCCCTCAGGCCTCCAGGCTGGAACCCCTTCTGGGTATCTGGAGGCTACCTACAGTTCCTGGATGGTGTAAACAATTACTGTGCTTGGCTGCTAACCAAAAAGTTGGCGGTTCGAGTCCGCCTAGAGGTGCCTTGGAAGGAAGGCCTGACGATCTACTTCCAAAAAATCAGCCACTGAAAACCCTGTGGAGCACAGTTCTACTCTGACACACACGAGTCGGTGTCAACGCACAGCATCTGGCCTGGCCGCAGCACCACTCACAGCCACTAGGTGGCGGTGCCGCCCTGTAGCAATCCAGGTTTCTGCCTTCACTCCCAGCCCTCGGTCTTCCACAGGAAGAAACTGGTGCAACCCTCTTGCCCAAGGACACATTAGAACCAGAGGTCGGGTTCTTACCAGACACACGCAGGAATCCAGGGACAAGAAATGCCCCGTTTTTATCCCTGAATTCCAGGACCCACCGAGCCTGCTCCGGGACGCTGGGGCAGCATGCCTGTTTTGCGTGGAGGTCAGGTGTGGACTCCGGGCCCTGCCCCCCACCCCTGCCCCCCACCCAGCCCCCTGGCACCTGGGAGTTGTGTTAGCCCCTGTAACAGACAGTCACGCCACGGGTGGCGCTGGACACACCGAGCCCCGGGTACAGGGTGGGGATTCCTTCCGGTCGCTCACGTTATATGGTCCGGTTTACTCTGTGGTTGGTTCACGTGGAATCTTTTGAGCTCGAATGTACAGATTCTTGTGATAAATTCCTGATAATGAGCACGCTGCCCCCCGCCCTGCCCTTCTTTACAGCTCCCTGGGTGTCCACCTCCGGCGCCATCATCAGCTGCGGAAATTCAACGGTGAAACCTTATCTTCTAGGTGGCAGATCTTCCAGCAGCATCACTGAAAATCGCAGCGGCTTCGCGTCTGAGAATTAAGGCCCACTTGACTGCATTTGCCTCTTGTGTGAAGAATGCGTCCTTTTTCAAGAGGGCATGGGAGGGGGAGGACAATATCAAGAATGATTAGGATCGCTAATCCTCCCCCTCCCCCTTCCCTGCACCCATCCTGTTATCCTGACTGCAAGGCCAAGGCGGTAAGGGTCTGAGGGGGTTTCCCTAGACCTTCAGCACACGCCCGGCAGGAGGCCTTCCCCGGCACCTTGATGGGAACAAGACCCGTGGGGGCCAGAAACTCCACCAAGTCTGGTGAGAACGGGAAGTGGCGAGACAGCATCAGAGGGTCCCAGGTGTGGGCTTCAGGGATTCCCCGGTTGAAGCTCAAATCACTGGAATGAGGATTTGCACCAAATGGCTGAAAAAAACTGCGCGCTACACTAAACCCAATCATCTCAACCCAGGGCAGGCAGAGAAATCCGCTGTGGGTCCCGGCTGGGGAGAAGCTGGGAAAGCCAGCTGTGGAAAAGCAGGAAGAGTAGTGCAGGACTTGAAACTCTTGCCCTGGTGGCGCAACAGTTAAGCGCTCAGCCGCTAACTGCAGTGTTGGCAGTTTGAACCCACCCAGCGGCTCCACGGGAGAAAACCCCGGTGATCTGCTCCTGTAAAGCTTACAGTCTATCCAAAAGATCAACAATTACGCTAAAGCAAAGACGACAAGGGGGGCAGGGAAACTAGAGCATGGGAAACGGACCAACCAGAATGCAATTAATGAGCGTGCTGACACTGTGAGAAATGTAACCAATGTCACTGAACAACTTGCATAGAAATTCTCAAAGGGGAACCTAATTTACTGGGTAAACTTTCATCGAAAACAGTAAAATATCATTAAAAAAAAAAAGATTACAGTCTAGGAAACCCTATAGGGCAGTTGTACTCTGTCACATGGGGTCACTATGAGTTAGAATCAACGGCACCCAAGAAGAAAGCGGGGCCCCAGCTGAGCACTGTTAGAATCCGTGAGATTACACTGTGCACGCGGGAGAAGCAGGGTGAAACAACGGACATAATTTATTAGAATCTGGAGAAGCATGAGATAATGTACCACAAAAGAGTCTGACTTTACAACATCGAGGCCGACCGGAAGTTGTCGATGTACAGTGTTGTCAGCGTGAAGGGGTACAAGAGGAGCATTTCACATTGGTTTGAAGGCGGCAGACGATACCTTAACTTGTCCTTAAACCACAAAATGGAAACAAGAGGGACCTGCAGAGACCAACCTGATTTGCACTCAGCATCAGAATCTAAATCTAGTATCACAATTATAAGAAACTATTAGAAAAATAAAACATCAAATGAGCAAAAAATATTATACAATTTACATAATTAAAAAAACTAACAAACACACAACTCTGTTTTAATAATGGCTCCATGTTCAGTAGAAGAAAAATTGATGGGAGAACCCACAGCTATTACAGGTTTGATAATAAACCAACCCTCATTAGTTACCTTTACCCTTTGTGTTCCTCAAAACCATCGAAACTGAAAGGCACAACGTAAGCAGAAAACTCATTTTAAATATATGTGTATATGTGTGTGTATAGATTTACAGATCTATACACACACATATATACATATACATACATATATATACATATACATACATATATATACATACATATATATATATATAAAACTTCTCAGATGGGAAAATAAGTCCCAAACTTAAATGTTTGTCATCAAAGAAGCACGAAGTCATATACCCTGTTAATAAATTAACAAAGTCTGGCTGCCTCTTCCCCGCCCTGCTTCCTGATCCTGCTGGACAAGCTAATCCCCTGAGAAAATTGGTTTGGGCGTCCCTTGAACCTCGGCCACGGTCTCCCGTGAGCTTTGTAGCCGACAGTTCCACACACAGGTGTAGGGTGGTCCGGGAGGACTCCGTAACGACTGCACTCTGAAGCTCCCAGCTGATCCTTTTCCCTCCTGAAAGAGGGCCCTGGCACTCAGTGAAGCAATGGGCACAGAAAGACTTTGGGTCATAGTGACAGATAGGAGAAGGTCAGCTGACCTTTTTAAAAACCCATTAGGCAACCAAATTACGATGACAAAATCTGTAGTGTAGTTTCCTGCACCACTGGATCAACAAAGCATTTCATTACCAAACAAGTGCATACGTATCTGACAAAAACGTACATCTGGCGCCCCCATGGTGCCTCGCGTACAGCACTCTCGTTACGATGGCAGACAGGTGCCTTTTAAATTATACAGGACAATTACATAGAACATGTGTAGTCCAGCTGAAGTTTAACTGACAGTTCTACACACAGACGTCACATGGCCTGTGCTCAGTGGTCACCCCTCTGGGGACTTGGGGAGACCCTCAGAACTGACACATGCCCAGACACGTCTCTTGGCTCATCCCAGAACACGTCTGGGTGGTGGGACCCTGTCTTGACATGGATGATTCTTGGGTGCCAACAGAACGGCTGGCTATTATTAAAAAGAGAAACCAAGTGTCTGTGTCAAAGCAGGACATTCGAATCAGAAAGGACAGCCCTGGTGCAGAGTGATGCCCGCATTGCGGGAACCTCTCCTCATTTACTGCAGGGACCCACCTCCTGTCCTTTGCTCATAGCTTTGTCTCGGGTTTCACCCAGTGCTGGGCTTGGACCACATTCTGGGAGCCTGTCCACACCAGCCCGTTCAGAAGGCCTGCTTGGTGGCGGCAGTGGAGGGGGAAGCCCATCGCGGTGCAGAAAACCTGGCAGAGCCCATATGACCACCATCTCCCCACCCCTGAATGAAGTGCTGGTCACCTTTGCCCTGGTGTGGACACTGGCTGAGCCGCTGAGGCAGACGGGAGTTTTGCCAGCAGGGCCTTGATCACAAAAGGGGCCGGCAGGAAGCCCGCCCCACCGTGTGGCCAGGTGCCCACTACATCCTACCGGTTACTCTGGAGGCATGGCGCCCCCAGCCAGCTATGCCACAGGCAGGGGGGCCAAAGCTCAGTGCCAGCACGGAGGCCAGGGGGCTGCCTGCCTGGCAGCAGCTGGAAAGCTGGTGGCCTAGCAGAGATGAAGGGCTCAGTGGAAAGGGAGATTCGTGGCAGAAACGTGGGGGCAGGCTGAGCAATTCTGGCCATGGTGTGAATTCAGCTGTCTCTCAGAAACAGCCCAGGAAAGAGGAGCTTGCACCCCACCCCTCGTGTGGCCAAACAAATCCTATGTCCCCAAAGCATCAGCTGAAGGGAGGGTGGGAGACAGAGACCCAGGTCACCCTCCCTGAGGCTGCGTCCCTGGAGATGCCCTCCACCCATCTCTCTTCAGTGATGCCCTGGGCCTGTGTTGTGCGGGGTCTGTTTTTAATGAGCGTGGGCCCTGCCGGGTCATGAAAACACGTAGGGCCAAGAGTTATGGCAAGACAGGAAAGAGGCCCACCCCACCCAAATGGGTTTTTCCTGCATGGGTCTTTGGGGCTGGTGCTCAGACGCAAGTAGACATGGCATTCCCTAAGGGGATGTCTCCACAAGCGAGGAAGTTCTGACTGTGTAAGACAGGAGCAGCTAAGCCACGAAACTGAGTTACATTCCTGCTGGGGAGGGTGGAGGAGAGAGGTGGGACCCTCGGCCACTTTCGGTTTTTCTGCCTCTGCGTGTGTGTGTGTGTGTGTGTGTGTGTGTGTGTGTGTGTGTGAATGTGTGAATGTGTGAATGTGTATATTTCAGGGGAGTGAGGGACGTATAAGGAAAAGTCTATTAGAATTTTGAGGCCTAACCCAAACACCATACCTTACATCACTATCTTTATATACAAGAAGAGAAACACCTGGCAACTGTACAAAACCCCCTTACTAAGCAGTCCAGCGACTGCAGGAACCACTTCTGCCATTCACCCTGGGTGTCCCATTCTAAAGCAGAGGCCCCTGCCTCCGCGGGAGGGGCAGGGCTCTCCACTCCTACTGAGCCTGGGGGTACTTCCATCTACAACTTTAAGGCTTCGGGGTGAAGAAAGGAGAAGAGACCCACACTTGTCCCAGTACTCTGGGGTGAGACATTTTAGGTGAAAGCACATCCTTTGTCAAATGTCAACTGTCAAACGTATATTCTGTTGGGTGATGTCTTGCACAAAGAGAATTAAAGTAAAAAGAAAAATCTTCTCTCCCCTCCCACCTTTGTTGGATACCCTCCCTCCCTCAGGTTCTCTTTGCCCACGTAGAGAGATAACAGAAAAATACAGCAAACAAAGAGCTCACGGGTCCCAGGAAGACAGCAGACAACCGAAACCCCAACAAAATAAGTTAATATTTATCAAAATATTTTACAGCACCAATCTACAGAAATTTAAATACTTTCTTTGGAAATCCAAGCTTTGGGCTCTTATGATACTCTCTGGAACATTCAACTAGTGGGATTTAGTGCCTGGAAGGAGGCTGCCCCCAGCCCCTTCTGAGAGGAGTCCTGCCGCCTCCCTCCACTGGGCTTCCAGAAGGCTCACTCAGTCTGTTGGCCATTTCTCTCCAAGAGCCTTCTGGGGCACAGAGAGGGGGGAAGGAAAGTGCCATCAATTTATCAGGCTTTTTTCTACCAGATTCATGTTGAAGGTCAGCTGGGGAAAAATGGAAAACGGCCTGGAAAGTAGCATTGACGTTTTCCACGTTTTCCAAACTGCTGACCGACATGAAGGGCCTGCCCTGTCTCCTTAATCGAACTCTATGTGGAATTGAGGCTCAGCCAGCGGTCATCTATGAGGAGTGTGTGCGATGGTGTCTGTCCTCGACCGTGCGCCCCGCCCGTGCTTGGAGAGGAGGGCCGGGCAGAGGGCAGTGTGTGTGCAGTGCCCAGGGAGCGACTTCCGAGGCCCAGCTGGTCAGGTGGCTGCTCGGCCTTGTGAAGCGCGAAGGTTACGCCAGAGCCAACATTTCATCAGCATATATAAGCATGCAGCATGTGGACCACAAAGCCACCAGACTGTCAACACAAGGCCAGGCACCCGCCGTGCGGGACCACACGCCCTGAACAGCACGCCCATGTTACAGGGGAATTATATGGCCACCGTCCACGTTACGTTAAGCCCTGACTTAATTTGGCGGAGTGATTCACAGCAACTCATAGGAGAATGCCACGTGATGACACCAGGCAGATGGCGTCACGGGCCACAGGGGCCTGGAGGACTGGCCGCCCTCACTTTGGCGCGGGCCAATGCCTGCCTCAAGAACCTTACAAGACTCAAAAGACTGACCACGAGCACTGGAGGATGAGATTAGTGAATGGCAAAGAGCCACAGAGAACGAAGTTCTAAGCTCTGTCAGTGTGAGGCCAGTCTTACAAATCCAGTCTCTTGTCCCAGTTACTCAGGACACGGCTGCGGTGAGAACCCGGAGCGGCTGGAACAGCTAGGCCTTTAGAGAATGGAGCACAAGGTCACCTTGTGCACACACAGGTGCGTTGCGGGTCACACACGAGTGGAGTGAGCACTGAGCTCCCACTGAGAGCTGCCCCACCCCTGTCCAGACTGACCACCACGCCCGACACAGCTGCAGTGCCCCAGGTGTCGTGCAGGGCCTGTCACAGTGTCAAAACAAAGCCCCTTCCGGGAAGGGGGAACTAACAGCTGGGGTCACCGTCCCAGAACCAGGCCTTCAAACAGCCCCGTCGGGCAGTCACTATGCAGCAGGAGCAGCAGCAGGAAGGACGGCCTTATCTGCCTTCGTGAAGTAAACCACGGCAGTCCGGCCGTGAGGGGAACCCATCTTGCATCTCAGGCCAGCTGACTGGGGCTGAGCAGGGAGATGGGTATTGGAAGTTTGGAGTATGCATGTTTGTTTTCAATATCAGACCCTGGGGAGAGGTCACTGGGAGGAGGTGGCCCCCTTCTGCAGTGAGCTGGCGAGGAGAGAAGAGGAGAGGAGCAGAGCGGCCTTCTCTTTGCAGAGGGAGGTGAGGAGACGCGGCAAGGCAGCCACAGCCGAGTGGCCTGGAGCTGCCTGGCAGTGACTGGGGCCTTGCAGGCCTGCGCAGGGAGCACGTGCAGTGAGCTGAGGCTGTAGTTCTAGTAACTGCACTGTGGGCTGTGCTGGGGGTTGGCTCTCTGTAGGGGGTGTTTCCTGTCGCATTGGCAGAGAGAGGAAGGGCACATCCCAGGCCTCCGCAGGGTCCCGATGGCTGCTGCCTCCTGGGCCGGAGTGCTGTGCCGTCACTTGCAGTGTTCCAGGTTGCCGTCGGGAGTCCTCGCCTGGCCTGCAGCCAGGGACGCCTCCTCGCTGTGACGGAGGCCGTAGCCGAAGTAGATGGCAAAGCCTGGGGGGGAGGAGGAGGAGAGAGAGCAGGCGTGAGCAGGTGAAGCTGGGTCCAATTCGAGGATGGCCCGGGGCTGGGGGCCCAGGGAAGGCACCTCCCCACTGCTGGCCTGGCCTGAGCTGCAGCACACAGCCCTCACAGGCTCACCTTCCGTATTCGGAAAAACCACCAGACCCAAAACCCAGCTGCCAGCGAGTGCACTCTGTGTGTCAGAGTAGAACTGTGCTCCGTAGGGTTTTCACGACTGTGACCTTTCAGAAGCAGAATGCCTGGCCTTTCTTCTGAGGCTCCTCCTTTTGGTTAGCAGCTGAGCACTTCACCGTTTGCGCCACCCAGGGACCCTCTTCAAATGGGGCCAGCAAAGCTGCACAGCTCACTGTCAGAAGGCGCGTCAGTGCGGCATCTCTAAGCAGAGACATCAGCTAGGCTGGAGGCCTAGTGACCTCCCTGGTCCCTCCCTCAGCTTACCCGACTCAGCACTTATCTGGGCAGCAGGGCACTAAAGGGGAGAGGCAGGGATCAGGACAGCGCCGATTCCCTGCCCAGGTGGAGTCCAGCGGGACTACAGCTCCACCACAGGCTCCCGGGTTCCTCCGTACAGCTCCTGCCACTCCCGCCTAACTTTGCACATATGACCATCAGAACGCAGAAAGCACTTACATTGCCTAAGGTGAAAATTCACAGACCCAAACCTGTAACGCCTGCGGCGTCGACAGCACAGGCTGCACAGGGAGGCAGGCCTTACAAGAAAGCACTGCGTAACCAAGAGGCCAAGGACCGATGCCCTGGAGCCGGGGGCCTCGGGCATCCTCCACCCTGACCCGGGAGGGCCCCCCGATTCGAGAACGTGGCAGAGAAGGCCAGGCCCAGGCCACTGCCCAGCCGAACCCCTCCCTCGCCTGCAGGCTCAGTGGAAGAGGCTGGAGAGCAGTGTGCCCTGCTGGGCCTGGAGACAAGGGGGCGGCCAAGAGCTACCTGGGGAGAAGGCCCTTGCAGTCTAGGCCTGGGGTGCTGCGGCTGCGGCCAGCGCCTGCCCTCCCAGCACTGCCCCTGGGGACCGAGGGGCGCAGCAGGGAGACGGTCCTTCAGTGACTTGCTCTTGGCAATGACACAGAGGGGCAAAGGTCAAGGCCAACCCTGAGGCATCAGGCTCTGGACTCAGAGACTGGACAGAAGAAACCTTAGCATCCGTCTCACTAGCCCATCATGTTAGCAGCCTGGAGAGGGACTGACATGGTCAGCCCCCAAGAGGGCCAGTTCTGCTGGGCTCTGGGTCTGGCAGGCCGCACAGGACAGTGTCTCTGCAGCCTGGATGGCCCTGTCTGGGGGCAGTGGCTGATGGAAGGCCAGCAGGCTGGGACTGAAAGGGAGGAGCTCAGCCACCACCAAATCACGCCTTCAGCTTCACCAGCAGCCTCTGGGTGGTGCAAATGGTTATCGCGCTAGGCTGCTAACAGAAAGGTTGGAGGTTCAAGTCCACCCAGGGGTGCCTCGGAAGAAAGGCCTGGTGAAGTGCTTCCAAAAAATCAGCTATAGAAAACCTTATGGAGCACAGTTCTACTCCGACACACACGGGGTCACCATGAGTCGGAGTCCACTCAATGGCAAGGGAGGAGGACAACCTCCTGGGAGGTCATTACTGTTTAGAGGAAGCTGTTGACTTGTCTGTACTGTGCTGTGCAGTCTGAAATCAGGGCAGGCTCCGTGGCATTAGCCATCCGGCCAAGGAGCACGAACCTCGAACCTGCAGACCAGCACGGGCTTGGGAAGGGGCCTCCAAGCAGACCCTGCCACCGGAGAGAGGAGGGGATGCTGGGAGCAGATGCAGGCGGCCCGGAGCACAGAGGTGCACAGGCACCCGACCCAACTCACCTATCAACATCCACACTGCGAAGCGCACCCACGTGCCTTGGTCCAGCTGCATCATGAGATACACGTTGACGAAGATGCTCAGGATGGGGAGCACCGGCAGGAAGGGCACCTGCAAAGAGACGCGGCAATCACGTCACAGAGCAGCGGAGAGCACGAGATGGTGCTGGGCTTTTTAGCAAAACGACCACGAGATTTACAAGGCCCGCCAGGGGAGTGCGGGGAGGGGAGGTTAGTAGCAATCCCCACTCCAGAGAACCCCGACACACACACCCATCCCCAATACACACCATGTGCCCCAACACGCACGCCAACACACACCCTACTCCCCAACACACACCCTGCTCCCCAACACACACACCCTGCTCCCCAGCACTCAGCTTGCTCCCCAACACACGCCCCACTCCCCAACACACACCCCGCTCCCCAACACATACCCCACACCCTAACACACACCCCCCGCTCCCCAACACACACACCCCTCTCCCCAACACATACCCTGATCCCCAACACACACACTACTCCCCAACACACCACGCACCGCAACACATACACCCTGCTTCCCAACACACACCCCACTTCACAACACACACACCCAGCTCCCCAACACACACCCCTCTCCCCAACACACACACCCCTTTCCCCAACACACACACCCCTCTCCCCAACACACACCCTATGCCACCTCAACACACACCCCCACACCCCAACACACTGAGAGCGTAATGACGTATTACTACCTAATTTAAGAACGCAAAGCCACCGGGATGCCTGGGCAGGCCTTCAGGAGAAGCTCCTGGGGAGGAGGTACGCTGCAGTACCTGAGGCCAAGGGAAGCGGCGTGCGCTTTCCCGATAAGAGTCTGGTCACCTTCTTCGAGTGCCAGGTCTCCTTCTCCACAGGCGCTGTCTGTGCCCTTGGCGCCCCTGCCCCGTGCTCCCCCTCTGGCATCCAGGTCGGGCCACACCCCAGCAGGGCCAGCTCCCAGCAGGAACGCCAGACCCTGCTGCTTTACAAAGACCCTCCCTACGGGCCCTTAGCAGACACTCACCTTAAACGAGAGCTTAGTCTTGCTCTCAGGCTGCCTCCAGATGACGACAGTGACCACCAAGCAGAGGAGGATAGACACCGCCAGCAGGAAGATGGCCCACAGTTCGCTGGCTGCCAGAGCCTCTTTCGCCAGCACAGCCACGAGGCAAAAGGCGATGATGAGAATCGCTGAGACAGAGAGAGAGAAGGCGTGACTCGACCATGTCTCATGATCCCCAGAGATGCGCGCACTTCCCCCCCAAGTGCGTGGAGAGGGAGGCTCCACTTCTGTAGGCATCGAACACAATGAGGACGGAAGACTGTTGTTACAGCCCAAGCAATGCCCGAAGCAAGACCCCAAGCACCTTACTGGAAAGGGCAGACTCTTACCTATGAGGCTGGCTGAAATGTTCACAATCAGCCCAGAGACTTTGGAAGGCTCCATGTTTCTTGGTGACAGTACGGTTTTCAAAGAAAATGTCTCCGCTTCTGGTAAAAAGCCCATCTGGGAATCACTGGTGCTCACCAGTCCATTCTGATCCACTTGATCTAATTCGTCTGTGGTTCTGGCCATCTGGTAGACTAAGTTCGGTTGCTCTGGCTGATACCTGTAAAGAAATGTATTACATGACCACCGTAATCTGCCTTAATTCTTGTTAGCTTCCGTCGAGTCAATTCTGACTCATAGCGACCCTATGTAACAGAGCAGAACTGCTCCATAGGGTTTCCTAAGCTGTAATCTTTACAGGAGCCCTGGTGGTGCAGTGGTTATGGCACTTGGCTGCTAACCAAAAGGTTGGAGGTTTGAACCCACCAGTCTGCTTCTATAAAGATTACAGTCTTGGAAACCACATGGGGGCAGTTCTACTCTGTCCTACCACAAGTCAGAATCAACTCAATGGGTTTGGTTTTTCATCTTTATGGAAGCAATTCTGCAGAGCCACTGGGTGGATTTCAACTGTCAACTTTGTAGTTAGCAGTCAAGTGCTTAACCATTGCACCACCAGGGCCCCTTCTGCTTTAATTAAGCACAAGGAAACACATCAACTCGAGATTTTAGGAAGCCTTCAAAGTTGCCCCGGACACGAGGCATAAAATGGAAGGGAGCTGATCAGAAATGGCGGATTCCTGGCAAAGCTGAGAGACAGAGACGGAGGAAAGACGTGGGTTCTCGCCTTCTGCCTCTGCTAAAGCACTCCCTGGAATCTCCGCTTTAGGGGAACATGACCTCCACTCTTAACTGGCCCCCAAAATGTCCTAAGACTTTTTCTATTGCTTTGTGAAGTAGCACTAGCCCTCAACTGCTTACAACAGTAGGCCACCTCCAACAGAACTACGGCTGTGGGGAGCTAAAACTAAGGACAGAAATAGAAAGCAATAACACAGGATTCTATTTGGTGCAGAGAGCCAGAGAAATCTGTCTGCAGGCTGATGGATTTGAGAATTCTATTTGCATGACTTAATTGGATCAATTTATTTTAAAACTCCAAGTGCCTTGGAGTAAATAATGCTACCGAGCTGAGTGCAGGTCCTAGCCTGCGGCCGTGATTTCCGAGACACAAGCCACCTGCAAGGAAAGCATTCATTTGAAATAAGGCTCCTTATCTCCCTGCCCAAAACGAGCAGAGCTCAAATCTATCCCGCCAGCTTTGAGAAACAGCACGTTATGAATTCTTTTGCAGGTAATCGCTTCTAAGAGTGAGCATCGAGATACTTAACGATTCTTGCACTGATCCCCCTGTGCAACACACCACCACTCATTCAATACAGAAGGTGAAAGAAACTCACAGATTTTAGCTTTGAGCCCCTGAAAAGGAGTAAAAACCAAAGTGGGGGTGGATCAAACTTACTGCTGTCGTGTTGATTCCGACTCACAGCGACCCTACAGGAGAAAGTAGAACTGCCCCTAGGCTGTAATCTTTACAGAAGCTGACTGCCACATGTCGCCCACGGAGCGGCTGGTAGGTTCAAACTGCCGACCTTTCAGTGAGCAGCTAAGAGTTTTAACCACTGTGCAGTCACAGCCCTGGCCTCCAGGGATGAGGGGACACTGGGACCCAGGCATGTGCTTTGGGAAAGGGCACGGGGGCAGATGAGAAAACCAGGGCCCCAAGCCTAGCCCCAGAGCCACTTTACTATGGCTGTCCAAGGCATCTCTGGGTGGACTTGAACCTCTAAACTTTCGGTCAGCAGCTTAGCATGTCAACCATTTGCACTACATAGGTGCAATATGATATGATACTCTTTTCGATACTCTTCATCTTAACAGCCTCTTGCCTGAACTGGTTATCTCATGAGGCAAGAGCTCGACGTTACTAAGAATGGGATGGAAAGCGTGAGTGTCTGCCTCAGCCCTCCCCGCCACACAATGGGCCTCACTCCTCCAGCCACAGTGAGCTGAAGCCAAAGAAGCAGCACAGGCCTTGGATTCTCCCCAAATTCCCCCAGGGCCAGTCCCCACCTCCTGTCTCCCAGGAACCTGGATCAAGTTGCAATCACTACTCTTGTCATTGTTGTTGGGTGCCATCAAGTTAATTCTGATTCATAGCGACCCCGTGTGACAGAGAAGAACTGCCCCATAGGGTTTCCTAGGCTGTAATCTTCATGGGAACAGATTGCCAGGTCTTTCTTCCACGGAGCCTCTGGGTAGGGTCAAGCCACTGACCTTCTGGTTAGCAGTCGAGCACTTAACCGTTGCAGAAAACCCTGACTCCAAAATCCAGGCCCAAAAGATGGGCTGAGAGCCTGTTTCCCAACGTTCTCCCAACATCCAGCCAGAAAAATGAGGGCACTTGGTGAAGGGAGGTGGGGCTGTCAACCGCCAGACTCCACCCTCTCCTCAAGCAGTTCCCAATGGCTCTATCACTGACCTCAAAGTCACACCTTATAAATTATTAATCTGAACAGTTAAAGCACTAGCTTCCATGTAGGAGAGGGCCAGGGCTGTCTGCAGTTCTGTCATGGAACCCTGAAAATCCATACATACCGTAAGACCAGCACACAGGCAGCCACCAAAGAGTAAGCCAGGAGAGTTCCAATGGACATGAGGTCCACCAAGTCCTTCAGGTCAAATAGGAAGGCCATCCCAGCTGGAGAAGAGACAGACATCAGGATCTGTGGACGGCCTTCTGCACAGCTGACAACCAGAAACACCCCCCACCAGTGATCCAGGGCATTTGAGGAGGGCTGGTTACATCACATGCACAGTCCTCAACAGATTAAACACTTTCATCAACATAACCTTTTTTGATCTTCACGATAACTTTTGAGTCATCCCTGCACTACAGATGGAGAAACTAGTTCAGACAGGTTAGGAGACTTGAATATTCAAGGTCACAGCTAGTTTAGTGGAAGAGGCAGGATCTGAACTCCATTCTTGTGACTCCAGGTCCAATGTGTCTTCCTCTACACCACACTAACTTATAGACAGTCATGTGCATCCATCCATCCACCCGTCCACACCCACCCATCATCTTCCATCCATCCATCCGTCCGTCTGTCCATCTGTCCATCCATCCATGCATCCACCCATCACCTTCCATCCATCTACATCCACCCATTGTCTTCCATTCATCCACCCACCCATTCATCTTTTCCCCATCCATCCATCCATCTATATCCACCGTCAACTTCCATCCATCCACCTATCCATCAATCTATATCCAGCCATCACCTTCCCTCCATCTACATCTACCTATCATCTTCCATCCATCCACCCATCCATCCATCCATCATCTTTTACCTATCCATCAACATTCATCCATCATGTCCCATCCATCCATCCATCATCATCCATCCACTCATCTATATCCATCTATCATCTTCCTTCCATCCATCCATCCATCCATCCATCCATCCCTCCCTCCATCCATCCATCCATCCATCCATCCATCCACATCTATCCAGTCCTGGGCACTGACTAAGATCACCAGTCATTAGGTGTTAGGTGTAGGGCAGACATAGTCCCTGGCCTCCCTGAGACACGTGAATCAGTAGGTGACAGAGACAATGAGGTAGAGGATGTACCCCAGGAGGACTCACAGGGACTCCTAACACACACAGATAAGCATGGAAAGCAGAGCTGTTGCAGAAGAGTGTCAGCCCCTTAGCCATGCCCCACACTCTACTTAAAAAAGAATAAAACACGCATGCTTATTCAACAATCTTTTGTCATTTGTGTGAGCGTATGTATTTATTTATGCGTACGTGTGTGTCAATTTCCCATTTTAAAAAACAACTTGGGTAGAGCTACTCTGGGATTTTTTTCAATCAACACAAATTAAAAACATAAACACAAAACTATTACTTTTCCACAAATACCTCTCAAGGCCCTCTAGACCATGACAACAAAAACAAGTTTAAATCGAGGATAAATAATAGGATTGAAAATTAGTGAGGGCCTTCTGGATAATCAGAACAGTGTTCAACTATGCTGCCACAAATGCCTATATTCCTACTCATGGACAAACTGGCAACGTTATTTCTTCCACGTGAGGTGATCTTACAAAACCAAATATGTACTGATTTAGGAAATAATATTGGAGTTATTATTCCCTCTCCTGGAGCATAGAGAATGTGACCCAGCTAGAGCTGGGCTCACAAGGACTCACAAGGACACATCAACTGGGCCCTGAGGTGTAAAGACAATAGCTAAAATAATCTTGGAAAACACCTTTCACAGAAACTTTCATATAAAGCCAATCAAACAGAACACAAAAGACTTTTCGCTCTTGTTTTTTTCTATTAGCAATTAGTAAACAGAAATTTCTTGGACCAACGAAGACCCTCCTGACTGTCATTACTGAAACCTGCGCCAATGGTTGTTAAGAAAGACGATTCAAAATGGAGGATCACAATTTCTAGCCAATCCGTGAAAAGATGAAGCTTTCAATGGTTTTGCCCATTTGTAATGTTAATATATACTGCTGGCTCTGTAACTGTTCTTTGGACTCGGGCAGACATGGCTGTGGCAGCATGCTTGTCCGTTTTCCCATTCTTGCCTATTTTGTAATATTCTTTGGACTCGGGCAGACATGGCTCTAGCAGCACGCTTGTCCGATTCCCATTTCTGCCCTTTTGAATATATGCCGAATAAAACTTCCTTTTTGCTTCACTAAACTTTATGATGTTTTTCCCCTACAAAAGTATTTACCACTCTTGCTGAGTGAAAAGAAAGAGCAAATCCTTGGCTTGGTGAATGGCATGAACATTATTATCCCTTTAGAGGTTATAGTTTGAGTTGCCTTTATCAGCACAGGAAGGAAATAGAGGCCATCTTTAATATGATCAAAACACACATTCACTGCCAAAAATGATGCTCTCCAATTCTTTAATCCTTTAAATACATCGGACATCTTCTAACAGATACAGCATCCCTCAATCTGACCGCTGTTATCACTATCAAGAGTATTCTACACAATGTTGTTGTTGGGTGCTGTCAAGTCAATTTCGACTCATAGCGACCCCATGTGACAGAGTAGAACTGCCCCATAGGGTCTTCTAGGCTGTAATCTTTAGAGAAGCAGATCGCCAGGTCTTTCTCCTGGAGAGCCGCTGGGTGGGTTTGAACTACCAATCTTTCAGTTAGCAGCCGAGTGCTTCACCATTTGCGCCACCAAGGTTCCTTATTCTAAATTTGTTGAATGTATGAAAAGCTAGTTTTCTTTCATTACATACTGCTAATTTATGAAACTAAGCACACTTTGTCAAGGGCATAAGTACCAGTAAAATTCAGTAAACAACTCACTCATTTAAGACCGTCAAATGTCTTACCAATGGACACTCCACCAGTCATTGCAGGTGCGAAGTGTGACTAATGCTGCATTTCCTAACCTACCAAAAGAACCACTGCTCCGGAAGACCCTGGGAAGAGCACGGCCGCCTCGGCATTATAAACAGACCAGGAACCAATGGCCGGCTCTACCACTTACGAGGGGCATGTCCTAACTTCACTTCTCCCAGCCTCTACTCCGCGTCTGTACAGTGGGGATAACAGCTGCCTCCTGGAGCTACAGAATGTGATGAGGGCATATCGTGCGTGTGCAAGTAAGTTTCCTTTCAGGCTTTCTCTTCTCATCACCGGGGGCCCCATGGGGACAACGAACAGCTCAGGTGGTTTTTAGTAGTCCGCTTTTTCATCTATCAAATTTATTTTTATTTACTAATGTGGTATTTCATAATAAGATAAAACTCCTCTGGGCTGCAGTACTTATAATCTTAGGGGCAAAAATGGTTTCAACAGCAACACCCTCAATATCCCTGTCATGGACTGAATTGTGTCCCCTCAAAATATCTGTCAACTTGGCTAGGTCATGATTCCCAGTACTGTATGATTGTCTACCATTTTATAGTCTGATGTGACTTCCCTATGTGTTGTAAATCCTATCACTGTGATATAATAAGATGGATTAGCGGCGGTTATATTGATGAGATCTACAAGATTAGATAGTGTCTTGAGCCAATCTCTTTCGAGATATAAAAGACAGAAGCAAACATAGAGCGTGGGAACCTCATACCACCAAGAAAGTAGTGCCAGGAGCAGAGCGCGTCCTTTGGACCTTTGGTTCCTGTACAGAGAAGCTCCCAGACCAAGGAAAGACTGATAACATGGACCCTCCTCCAGAGCTGACACAGAAAGCCTTCCCCTGGAGCTGACGCCCTGAATTTGGACTTGTTGCCAACTAGACTGTGAGAGAATAAATTTCTCTTTTTTAAATCCATCCACTTGTAGTATTTCTGTTATAGCAGCACTAGATGACTAAGACCATCCCCCACGGAATAGACGGCACATTTTATCAGACACTGATTGTAAGGGACACTCATTTTCCAGACTTCACAAGCTGAGATACATGGACACTGACTGTCCAGGTACTAACAAAAAGTCCCACTTAGTTTATGCAAGATGTCACCCTGCCAAAATCGACTCGGGGACTCGTTCAGAAAAGGGCAAAGATAGATGGCCTTGAAGGGGATGGGTGTGTGTTCTGAGCTCTGTCAATGAGAGGGAGATGAAGAGTTCAAACACCGGGAGAGTTCCATAGCATCCTCTGTGAAACCGGCCTTGGCCTTTTGTCAAAATTGCAGCTACCTTTCAACGGACCGGGTTCCAAGTGTAAAGACCAAACATTAAAAAAGAAAACAGTTAATATTTCTTACAGGCCAGACTCGACTCTTAAAACACTGGCATGTGAAATTCGTTCCAGTTCTTACCAGCAATGGCACCTGAGGTTAACGTGGCGATTATTGGTGTTTTGGTTCGCTCATTGATTTTGGCCAAAAATTTAAACAGTAGTCCATCTTCAGCCATGGCATAAATGACGCGAGGCATGGGAAACATGGAGCCTAAAAGACTGGATGGGGAGGACAGGGGGAAGGCAGAATGCATCAGTAAAACTAACTTATCAGAAATAACGCAACTGTGCAGTTTATCTCTGAGGACGGACCCCTGAAATTCTCACAAGGAACTGCCGTCCCTCTAAAATGTGTGAAACTCACAGCTGAAAGACCTGGAATTCAATAAATCAAGCGTGGAGAAAGCAGATGCTCACGCTCAAGAGTGGGAAAAAATCTAACATAAACTGCCATTAGATTTCCATGGAAGGGAAACTGTGTATTATTCTTGCAAGTATTTCTAGCTGAATCCCAACAGAAAATAAGGGCATCAGTGCATTCATGGGAATTTCTCTGTGGTAATTCAATATTTAGTCAAAAATTCCTGTTTATACAGGCTGATAGGAAATATCGGGGGCAAAATGTTTCTCGTTTTAACAGGTACTTACTCCTTTTTTCAAAGTAGCCCCTGCTGTGCAGCCAAATTAAGGGTCAAATTGTGGCCTTCAAAGGGGCAGCTTGGCCCAACAGCCATTCCCTTGCTAAATGGGCAATGTTGGAAAGCGGGTCTCAGGTTCTTCATGACTGAAATATCAGTAACATTAGCAACTCTACTGATGATTGATAGCAACAACAGGGAAGAAACCACTTCATAATCAGGGCCGGGACACTGGATTCTAGTTCAAGGGAAAAGAAAGGTATTCGCAGCTAACTTGCGTGTCCAGCTTTAGCGACCCATTACAGGGCCACTAGGAGTCGGAACTGACTCGATGGTAACGGGTTGCATTGGGTTTGGTTACAGCTGTACTGTTCCTGGTGGTTTTGAACACGGTGAGGAGCCGGCACAAGAAACGGTCTCTCACCTGGTCGACAGAGCACAGAGGGACCCGACGGCCACGGCGTACTTGGCCCCTTCCCAGCCCACATGTTTGAAGGCGTCCGGCAGGGGGCTGTCCTTGTCCAGGCAGAAGTAGGGCATCATGAGCGTGAGGGCGGCGGATACCCCGAAGTAGGCAATGAAGCAGATAAGAAGTGAGGCCACAATGCCCACTGGGATGGCCTTCTGGGGGTTCTTCACTTCTTCACCTGAAGGCAACAAGACATAGGTCCCGAGGAGGGGCCACACAACAGGCCTCCACAGAACCCACGTGGCCCCTACGCCACTCATGCCAAAGGAACCCAAGCCCACCCTGAGGAATGTCCCACAGAGCCTGTCATATGCAGGAGTCAGGGCCTCCTGGGCTTTCAGGAGCTCGGGGGTGACTCTCAGGAACAAAGACCAGGTAACTAAGCCCCCCATGGTGCTCTCTGCCTTGACATGGCTGCTCAGCCAAGGAAAGCAGTGGGGGCTCCATGAGCCCAGCCTGCCCACTCAGCCACAGGGACGGTATCACCAGTGTCCTCCTCCCTCACAGGTGATGCAGAGCCACGAGACCAGGCCACGGAATGGCTACAACGACCCCATTAGTCGGCAGAATGATTAGTCCGCTAATGAGCCGATTCTCCTCTCAGGCCCTGCCACCTGGGCAGGTGATGAAGGGGAAAAAGATGAGCAGGCAGCTATGAATCTGCTTATTATTCGTGGGTGAAAGGGGGCAACTGATAAATGCCAACAGAAAGAAAAACAGTGACCCTGGGTAAACTGAGGCCTGGCCCGTCTGAGAGGAGAGCAGGACCATCCGGGACACAGGGGGCGGGGGAGGGGCACCACAGTGCAAACTGGGCAGGGGTGCGGGCGGGCAGGCGTACCTGTGGTGGCGATGCAGTCAAAGCCCACAAAGGCATAGAAGCACGTCGCTGCCCCTGAGAGCACGCCCGAGAATCCGAAGGGCATGAACCCCCCAGCGCCAGGCTTCCCTTCTTTTGTGCCACTAGAAAAAAAACAGCCACAATCAAAGACACAGCACACACAGCTCAGCTTGGTTTTCGGGAACAAAACTCCTGCAGAGCGGCAACAGCAAACAGTTACCCACCCAGCTGACCATCACTGCCAGGTCCCCGGGCTCAGGACCCTGAGGAAGTGACCCGAGTCACTGCTCACCAGCCACTGTATTCAGGCTCACTGGGCCACAAGGCGCTCTCTTTTATGGGGCCCAGCGCCGCGATGGGACGCACTAAGCCCCTTCCAGAAAATCAAAACCAAACCAAACCCATTACCACTGAGTCAATTCCAACTCAGAGCGACCCTGTAAGAGACAGTAGAACTGCCCAACAGGGTTTCCGAGGCTGTAATCTTTGCGGAAGCAGACTGCCACATCTTTCTCCCAAGGAGCAGCTAGCGGGTCTGAATTGCTCACCTTTCAGTTAGCAGGCAAGCGCTTAACCGCTGCGCCCCAGGGCTCCTCCCTCCCTTTCCAGAAGAACTGTATAAATATTGACTTTGGAAATGAAACAACCAGAATGGAAATAATGAGAATGTTCACGCATTGTGAAGAATGTAACCAATGTCACTGAATAACTTGTGTAGAAATTGTTGAATGGGAACCTAAACTGCTGAGTAAACCTTCCCCCAAAACACAATATTATTAAAATATATAAATATGCATACACATTTTTAATATAGCTAGACTTTACACACACACACACACACACACACATATATATAAACTCTTGTAGGGGAGAAGCAGGGACCAAGAGCCGGGAGGTCCAGTAGGAAATAGCCCACGAATGCGGCCGCCCCTCCTGCTTCTCTCCCAGGACCCCCAGCGAAAGACCATGGGCTTTGGAAGCACACTTTGCTGTCACCCAGGTGCACTGTCCCCCTGCCCAGGGACAACATGCAAAACCATCCTCCAGTATTTATCAGCAACTCCCATTTGAAAACAAATATTTCCAGAGAAACTCAGGTTAAAGAACAGAAAAAGGTTTTAGTCAACAAAAGCATTTCGTAAGCACCCATATGCAAAAGGTAAACAGTCCTGGGGGCCAGAAGTTTGCCCAACCTCCTCCTGGCTGGGTGGGGGGCCTGGCACCCAGCCAGGCTTCGGGCACACAGACAGGGCTCAACAAATGTTTTCTGAATAAACAAATGCAAAGTAAAACAAACACAGTTTTTTAAAGCCCCAGGAGTCCCAAAGAAACATGGCTCCTTAACTATTCAGAACATAACGAACCCAGTTGGTCTGACTGGGAAATGCCTTACAATGTCAGAGGGACATGTGATTCCATTTAAGTCTGCATGGCTGCTGCAAGAAACCCAAATCTAGAGCTGGGGGAAAAAATAATAGAAGCTTCCAGGTTCTGATAAAACAGAAGAGCAAGCTATGAAACAGCACCACGGAAAGCTACCTCTCAGAGGGACTGACCCTGCAGCCACCAGACAATGTTGGCCCGTGGGGGCCGGGGCCCTGGCGGCACTGGCCGTCAGGTGTGACTGGACAAGGGGCTGGGGAGACAGAGGCTGCCTTGTTTCAGCGGTCAGCATGGCCCATCATCAGGAGGACATCAAGCGTGAGGATGACCAGTGAAATGAAATACCATCGGCTGGCACAAACCACCTCTTCATACAAATAACAAAATGAAGTATCGATTGGCAACCAGGAAACAAGAGGTGCCCTTTATATTTAATTCCTCACCTGGAAATGCCAACTAGTAAGACACGCTCTGAAAGTTCTCCGAGTCTGCCATGTTACTTCAAAGCACATTCTGAACTGGCTTCACTCCACCCCGAATGAACAGGCACAAATAAAGTTGGTATAAATATTACTTAGGAATGCCTGGGTCTTCATTTCTCTGTGAGAAAGTTTGGACCCCAAAAGGAAGACTATTTTTATTTGTTGACCCTCAGCACCAGCCAGGGACTTCTGCCAGTAACTAACTTGGTGTATATGGCCCGCTAGGAGCCTCAGGGTGGGACAGCACTCCTCAGCCTCCCCTGCAGCTGGACGCAGCCGTCTGACTGGACTCTCTCACCCATCAACTTTGAGCAGCAGGGCTGTGTCTGCTGGATCTGAGCTGACCACACTGGTCATACGCTCCCCACTAATCTTTCCTTTCTGGGAGAGCTGGATCATGCTTGTGCCCAAGCAGATGAGGACAACGAGTCCCTGGGTGGTGCAAATGGTTAACACACTCGGCTACTAGCCGAACGCTGGAAGTTCGAGTCCACCCAGAAGCGCCTTGGAAGAAAGTCCTGGTGATCTGCTTCTGAAACTCAGCCACTAGAAACCCTCTGGAGCTCAGTTCTGCTCTGACACACGCAGGGTTGACACTGACATAGCTGGTAAAGGGGAAGGTGAAGATGAGGACAAGGTCCTCAGGGTAAAACAGTAGCAGGATGTGTGCAGCAGAGCTGGCCGGCCCGCACCGCTTCCTACAGGCTCTGAGACGCCACTGTAAAGCCCTGCATTTTAGGAGGGTCCGTCTACTGGCCTTAAGTAGTCATCAGTCATTGTTAGTAGGTGCCATCAACTCGATTTTGACTCAAGTGACCCCATGTGACAGAGTGGAACTGCCCCATAAGTTTTCGTGGCTGTAATCATTACAGGAGCAGATTGCCAGATTTTTCTCCCGCAGAGACACTGAGTGGGTTATCAGTCATGGGACCACCCCCCAAAAAAAAAAACTCGTTGCTGTCGAATCCATTCCAACTCATAGCAACCCTATAGGACAGAGTAGACCGGCTCCATAGGGTTTCCAAGGAGTGGCTGCTGGATTCGAACTGCTGACCTTTTGGTTAGCAGCCAAGCTCTTAACCACTGTGCCACCTAATGAGTAATCAAGTAGCCTTAATTAAAACAGAATCATAGAAAAATAAAACTACCTATTCTCCATCCAGGGATCCTAAGACTCACCTGGAAATCTGACTAAAAGCATATAAAAAGACGTGTTATCGTCGCTAGATGCTCAGAGCTTGTGAGTGAGTGTGGGCTGAGAAGCACCCCTGGGTCTGAGAAAGCACAGGGCCACACGCCACACACTCCCACCACCAACTCTGGGCTTCCTGCTTCAGGCAGACGCAAGGGTGAGGAGGCCGTCTGCGTGTTTGGGAGAAAGAGATTATTATAATCACATTTTGATACTTCAGTAATTCTGAAAACCTCGGGGAAAAGACTCTGACAAAAGGCTCATGTCTTTCTTCCCTTTCACATTATTAATGTAATAGGAAGGCATTTAAAGATAATGTGGTACCAAATGTTATCAAGGATACGGAGGAACTAGAGCTCCCATACATTGCCGGTAGGAATGCAAATTGGCAGTGCCGCGCTAGAGAAGAGGTTGGCAGTATTATAAATAAAAAGTTACATGTACCATAAAAAGTGAAACATACACCAGTGTTCAATGCAGCACTGTTTACAACAGTCAAAAGGTGGAAACAACCCAAATGCCCATCAACAGATGAATGGACAAACAAAATATGGTACATACATACAATGGAACACTACTCGGCAAGTAGGAGAAATGAAGTCTTGATGCATGCTACAGTATGGATGGAGCTGGAAGACAGTATGCTGAGTGAAATAAGCCAATCACAAAAGGACAAATATTGTATGACCTTACTATATAAAAAAACAAGAAAGGCAAATGTATAGAGACCAAAGTTTATTAGTGGTTACCAAGGATGGGAGGGTGGGGGAAGAGGATTAACGGTGATGGAAATATTACGCTGATTAAGGGTAGGGTGGCACAGCCAATTATTATAATTGCTGTCAATAAATTATACACCTATAAAAAGTAGAATTTGCAAAAGCTGTGTGATAGGTACATTTACAACAACAACGACAAAAAATTAGAGTAGCTGCTAAAGCTGCTTGTGTACAACCAAAACCCTCATGGGATTTGGTTTCCTAGTATGGAGGCTTCGAGTCATGTTTTCATGAGACATCCCAGTTAACTGGTCTAATAACATGTTTAGTGCCTCTCTTCTACCTCCTAGTTCATTGCATAGTGCCTGAGGTCTTAAAAACTTGCAAGTGGCCTTCTGAGGCACAACAATTAGTCTCTATTTGCTTGGAACAACAGAGGAAGAAACAGAGGAACAACAGAGTCAGGAACAGGAGGAGGATATGGAATGTGTAACTAACAGCCTCCATGAACAACCACCTCCTTTTAATGAAACCAGAAGAATTGGATGGTGCCCGGCTACCATTACTGAACATTTTGATCAAAGATTCTATAAAAGACTCCTGATCAAGAGGGGGAAAATGCAGAACAGAATTTAACACTTTCATAAACTCCAGACTTGAAGGTAGGATAAACCCCTGAAATTATTGCCCTGAAGTAATCTTTAAACCTCAAACCAAAAATATCCTCAAGGTCTTCTTAAAACCAAACAATAGCTTGGCTTACCTAGTAAAGAATGTCTGCCTTGAGCACTATGCTTTTTTAAGAACTATCTATATGGGACCAAACTGACAACAGCAACTCAAATGATTACATAGGAGCCTTAGGGAGCAATGAATTTATGTTAATGGGGTAGGAACAACTCAGAAAAGGAGGGTGAGAATGGTTGTACAACTCGAAGATTATAATCAATGCTATTGAACTGTATACGCAGAGATTGTTGAACTGCTGTATGTCTGCTGTGTATATTCTCAACAACAACAACAAAATAAATAAAACTGAAAAAAAAAAAAGTTAAACACAGACTCCAGGGCTCCTTCGAAGTACCCGTTGCCATTGAGTCAATTCCAACTCCTAGCGACCCTCTAGAACACAGCAGAACTGCCCCCACAGGGTTTCCAAGGCTGTAATCTTTACAGAAGCATACTGCACATCTTTCTCCCGAGGGGCGGCTGGCAGGTTCAAATCGCCGACCTTTCGGTTAGCAGCCAAGTGCTTACTTAACCACTGCGACACCAGGGCAGTTCATTAAACATACACCTACTGTATAATCCAGCCATTCCACTCCGAGGTATTTAACAACCATAACTGACCATGCAGATAATAATGGGGATGTGAGTGATTTGTAAAGGGGACTTTAGTTTATCTGATAGGATAATATATGAATTTATTTTATAATTAAAAAATGCATTTAAAAAATTAGGAAAAAAAATAATGTGGTATCACCATGGTATGGCAGAGAAATCTTTTGCTGAAGACAAAACTCCAGAGGTTTCTAACGCAACAGTCTGTAAGGAACAAGGGATTACTCAGTGTCTGACAAAGATCCTGAACTACATACCATACTGGAACTGGATGAGGATTTTGTTTTACTTAACTTCTTTGTCACTGTCATCCAATATTCTGTCCAGTTCAAGGAAATATACATTAACACAAATTCTAAACATAACCCGCCACCCCTTCCCCCCACAACTGGGCACAGTCTGAGCTTCTTCACTGCAAAAATAATCATAATAAAACAAATTAAAATTATATTTCTAAAAAGGCATATGATGGTCCAGCCCATTACATCCCCAAATGCATGTGTGCTTTAAATCCCAAACATGAATGGATGGTCACATGCCAAGAGACAGAAAAAACAACTTACTTGTTCAAACAGAGATGACCAGATGCATTCTGGAAATCCTCCTCCGACAGCTGCCAGTTTTTGATTGATCCCTTCACGAATCCCGACACCATTATGAAGCCCAGGACCAGTACATTGACACATGTGAATATTTTGTTGACCATGGCTGACTCTTTCACACCAAATGTTAAAAGTCCTGGAAAAATGCACAAGGAGAAAACTTTGACAGTGTTAACTGTGCACCAGGTAACATCTTCTTAGGACTAGGGGAGAGGGTGGGGATGAGGATGAGAGGGTTACCTAAAAGAATTCAACTGGCATCAAACCATTGAAGACCTCTGTGAAGTTCTGGGAATGCAGTTGAGGTAACTATTTTCCTAAACGCAGGAGCAAACTAACCCAGGTCTGTGGGGTGTCAGACAAAACTATCTAATCTGGCCTTCCAGAATCCCTCTGGAATTGAGGATGCCACCCAAGGGGCACCACAGACTACAGAGATGAGGACCGTCACAGTCAACTCTCCATAGAAATTAAGTTCCTCAAGAAGGTGAAAAGAAAGCCTCTATCAGCGTGCGTGCACACACGCTCTCCCTCTCTCATTAAAAGTACATGCAAAAGAATGAAGCTAGACCCCTACCTCACACCACATATGAAAATGAACTCAAAATGGATCAATGACCTAAATGTAAGAACTAAAGCCATAAAACTCTTAGAACAGAACATAGAGGCAATGCTTTGGGACCTAGTTTTTGACAAATGGATTATTAGAATAATGACACCGAAAACACGAACAGAAGGAAAACTAGATAAAATGGGCGCCATTAAAATGAAGAACTTCGTGTATCAAAGGACCTTATAAAAAAAAGTGAAGAGACAACCTATAGAATAGGAGAAAATATTGGGGAACCACATAGCTAATAAGGGTTTAATATATCGAGTATACAAAGAACTCCTAAAGCTCAACAACAGTAAAAACAAAAAACAACCGAATCAAAAAATGGGTAAGGGACTCGATACACAAATGGACAATAAGTATGTGAAAAGTTGCTCAAGGTCATTAGCCATAACCTATTGCCGTCGAGTTGACTGCAACTCATAGTGACCTTACAGGACAGAGTAGAACTCTCCTGTAGAGTTTCCACAGAGAGGCTGGTGGATTCTAACTGCCAGCCTTTCAGTTAGCAGCCAAGCTCTTAACCACTGCACCACCAGGGGGAAACACAGATCAAAACCACCTCACGTGCACTGGGATGGCTATGATCAGGAAAAGAGAAATAAACAAGTGCTCGTGAGGTTATGGAGAAATTGGGACCCTGGTCCACTGCTGGAGGGAATGTAAAATGGTGCTTCCACCATGGAAAATAGTTTGACTGGTCTTCAAAAAGTTGAACATAGAACTAGCATATGTCTCAGAAATTCCACTCCTAGATATATACCCAAGAGACCTAAAAGCAGAGACTCAGATATTTGCACATCAGTGTTACTGCAGCACTATTCACAATAGTCAAAAGGTGGAAACAACCCAAATATCCATCAATAGATGAATGGATACAAAATGGAGTACATACATACAATGGAATCTTATTCGTCCAAAGAGAAATGTGGTTCTGATGTATGCCACAACATAGATAAACCCTAAAAGCATTAGGCTGAGTGAAGTCAGTCACAAAAAGAAAAATAATGTATGATACCACTTATACGAAATATCTAGATTAAGCGAATACACAGAGACCAAAGTTTTATTAGTGGTCACCAGGGGCGAGTGGGAGGAGGGAATGGGGAGTTATTGCTTAAGGGGCACTAAGTTTCTGTTAAGTGTGATGAAAATAATTTGGAAACGGCTAGCGATGATGGTTGCACAACATAATGAACGTAACTAATGTCACTGAAGTGAACACATAAAAGTGGTACAAATGGCAAATGTTTTATTATATGTATTTTATCACAATTATTAAAAAAAAGTACATTACTGGGAAACTATAGTCTGGATAGGATTTTATTTTCTCCAAGCTGGAGAAAAGGAAATTATTCAGACTTATGCTGAGATGTTCATAATATTAGTAATGACAACTATCTGTGGTTTTAGAACCACTGACTCATATGCTTTTTTAATAACAGTGGAATCCTTGTTGTACTCAGCGCATGTAAAAAACAGTCTAAACTAAACTGGTTCTTTGTAAACTCACATTAAAAAAAAAAAAAGAGTGATAAAAACGTACAGAAACCTAATGACAGGGCGACCTTTGAATTTTATGCCACAAGAGACACTTGCGGACGGTCACGTGTGGGCAATTTATGGTAAAAACACCATTCCATGACTTCCAGAGGTAAACTCTGCTGGGCAGTAGAGGGGGCACAGGAAGGTACCTGGGCAACACTTGACCACTATTTATCAAGTAAGGCTACTTATTCTAACATATAAGCCTTTCTTGCAACTTAAAATAAAAAATGCTGCACATAGAGATTAAATTCTAAAACCCAAGAGTCAAGAATCAGAGGAGAAAATGAAATGTGTAGCTAATTGCCTCCATGAACAACTGCCTCCTTTGCCATGAAACCAGAACTGGGTGCCCAGCTACCATTACTAAAAGTTTTCATCAATGATTCCATAGAATAATCCTGAACAAAAGGAAGGAAATGCAGTACAGAAGTTCAAATTCTTATGGACTCCAGACTTTCTTGAGCCATTGAGGCTGGATGAACGCCCAACACTACTGTCCTGAGATAATCTTCAAACCTTAAACCAAAAATATCCACTGAAATCTTCTTAAAACCAAACAGTAGTTTAGCTTAACCAGTATAGAATGTCTGCCTTCAGAACTGTGCTCTCTTAAAGAACTATCTATACGGGATCAAACTGACGACAGCAACTCGAAAGGTTAGACAGGAAGCTTAGGGGGCAGTGAGTTTATGTTAATTCCTGAAAGGAGGGTGAGAGTGGTTGCACAACTTGAAGAATGTAATCAGTGTCACTGAACGGTACATGTGGAAATTGTTGAACTGCTGTATGTTCTGCTGTGTGTATCTGCAACATATTTATAGTGTATGTTCTGCTGTGTGTATCTGCAACATCTTTATGGTGTATGTTCTGCTGTGTGCATCTGCAATAAGAACAAACAAATAAAATCAATTATTTATTTAAAAATCATAAAATGCATATGTTAGAAGAGAATTGGTCGGTGAATCACAGGGTGAACTTCTCATACTCTTCAATGCATTTTTTCCTCAGTGTTCTTCCTCTCTCATGTTTATTAAAATGAAAATCTCACAAGTGCAAAATTTTTTAATGATCCATGTTTCTGCCACCACAGACCAGAAATACAGCAGAGACTGGCCTCAGTGAAATTATATCAATTATGTGGTGTGTAAAATGAGGCATGTTGTTTTAAAAACTTATCCAAGATTTTCTAACCTTAAGTGACAATGTATACGCATTCAGCTCAATGCTCACATAGCAAATGCCACGTGGAACAAGACCTGCCATCTTAGTGGGCAGACACGTGTAAGTGTCACTAATAAGAAGTTACCCTCATCTACCATGAGACCAGAAGAACTAGATGGTGCCCAGCTATCACTACCGACTATTCTGATCAGGGACACAATATATGGAGCCTGACAGAACGGGAGAAAAATTTGGGACAGAACCTCAAATTCGAAAACAAACAAACAAAAAAACCCCCAGACTTATTGCACCAGTTGAGACTAGAGGACCCCCAAGACTCTTTAAACCTTGAACTGAAACTAGCCCGAGGTCACCTTTTAGCTAAATAACAGATTGGCTCACAAAATAAACACCATTACATGTAAGTACTGTGCGCCTTTTAAAAATATGTATGAGACCAAACAATTGAAAATTACTTTAAAATAAAGATGCGAATGTAAGGAGGGCAGGGAAACTAGATCGAAGGAAATGGAACAACCAGAACGAAAATATCGAGAATGTTCCCTCATTGTGAAGAACGTAAACAACGTCACGGAACAACTTGTGTAGTAACTGTTGAATGGGAAGCTAAACGGCTGTGTAAACCCTCACTGAAAACACAATAAAATATTGTTTAAAAAAAAAAAGTTGCCATCAGCTGTGTTTAAGCAACATTTGGAATTTTAAAATTTTGCAACCACAACTTTAACATGAAACTTACTTACTTAAAGGACGTACTGACGGTTGTGAAACCAACCATGTCTCTAAACACCCAGGCACACATCAATGCTCCAGACGAACATTATTCCTCTGTCAGGTCATCAGACATGACAACTTCACTTCCCACATGGTCACCTACTGAATCACAAGAGTTTATACTCCTGGGTCACCGGTACCAAAAGCCTGCTTGCATTGCTACCAAAATCTTAATTCCGCAAAACTAGTTGCCATCAAGTCGACTCTGAGTCATGACCACCCCATGTGTGTCAGACTAGAACTGTGCTGCACAGGGTTGTCAATGGCTGATTTCTCGCAAGTAGACTGGCAGGGCTTTCTTCCGAGGTGCCTCTGGGTGGACTCGAACCTCCAACCTTTTGGTTAGCAGCTGAGCGCGGCAACCGTTTGCACCACCCAGGGACCGAGATTCTCTTTTAATTAAATGATGCATAACTCAACAGCTATGAAATAGGTCAATCCCATGTGAACCTATTCAAAAGCCATTAAGACAAGGACAACGAAAAGAAGGTGTGAGCACTCATTACAAACACACAAAAAAAGAAAGAAATAGGCGAGGGAGGAGAAAAAGGAGAATAAACCTCACCAGAGCCTGTTCCATAACCCTGACCCATCATTCCAACCCGATCTTTTTGAGTGTGCTGCTTTACCTGTTAAAATGAGAATGATAATCACAGCAAATATGTCGGGGTTTTCGGCCAGCACCCCAGGGGCATTCAGGGCCATATGTGTCCGCGAGAACTCCCCGATGGGTCTCCCTATCAGCTCATCAAATGTCGCACTCCAGGCCCTGGCCACACTCGACGTACCTGTCACAAAACAGAAGCATCACAGGACATAAAAGGAAAATTATGAATTTGTTTTTGTCATCATGCTCGATGTTGACAGCATCCAGGCAGAGATCACCCACAATAGCCTGATCACCATACGCTAAGATAGCAACCCCACAGGACAAAGTAGAACTGCCCCATAGGGTCTCCAAGGCCGTAATCTTTATGGAAGCAGACTGTCACATCTTTCTCCTGCGGAGTGGCTGGTGGGTTCGAACTACCGACCTTTTGGTTAGCAGCCAAGCACTTAACCACTGCACCACCAGAGCGCCTGTTGCTAACACAGAAGCAGGGGTCAATTAGCATTTCGAGGGAGGTGGAAAGTACGCAAAGGCCTCTAGGGCATGAAAGAAACGAACATCACAACTCAATATATACCTGCATACCGTGGACTTCAAATATAGATAACTGAATAAAGGTTTACAAAACAATAGTTACCCTTATCACCCCATCCGAGAAGCATTCTGATAGTATCTAGTCAATTCTACTATTTCATTTTATTAGAAAAAGGAATACTGGTGGCAACCCACTAAACTGATTTCACAATCCACTCAAGGGTCGCAACTAGGACTTTGAGAACCATTGTTCAGTAAACGGCCTTTCCCAAGAATCCCCTTTCCCAAGAATCCCCTGGTAACACAGTTGATGGGGCCTGCCTCGCTGTGAACACTGCTCTCCAGGAAGAAGAAGACCGGGAGACCCCGCAGAGGTGCCTTCACACTCGGGGACAGACGCCTGCATCACTGCCTCTGCCACGCAGCATCAGAATGGGGGTCCACACAACCTGATACACACCAGAGCACCCAGCAGCAAACCCGGCCCAGCTCACCCCATTACTCCAAACCTCAGCCAGCCCTCCAGCCCTCCACCCACCCCTGACCCGGAAGAAATACAAAGGGAGGTAGCACCAAAAATGCCAACAAAAGTGGTCTGCTCTTTTAAAAAAAAATCTGAAAAAAGGCAATGTTTTTCTAGTTTTTTTCTATTTTTTCCAAGAAACATTGCTAAATTCCCAATATTAGCATAAAAAAAAATACCCATTTCCTTTGAACTGATTCCAACTCAAAGCAACCCCATGTGACAGAGTAGAACTGCCCCACTGGGTTTTCTAGGCTGTGATCTTTATGGAAGCAGATCACCTGGTCTTTCTCCCTTGAAGTCACTGGGTTAGCAGCCACATGCTTAACTGCTTGAGCCACCAGATCTCCTTAATATTAGCATATAGTACTGTCCTTTATTTTCAAAGTTGGCCTTGCCACTGACTGTGAACTGACTTAGCCACAGAATTTAACCAGAGTGGACTGCACAGAGATTCAATTAAGGGATTTGGACTTGTGATAAATATTTTCCCAGGAACTCAAAACTTTAACCATGTTTCTTAACCCTGAGCAGCCAGCCGATTAGGAGTTCTGTCCATTAGGGCAGTGATGCAAAGAATACTATGTCTCAGGGACTGTGAACAGGCCCTGTCTCTCTGTCCTCCAGCCCCAAACCACAGCCCATTTCTGAATAACGGCTGTGAAAACAAACACGTCTGATGGCCACCCTGCTCTTCCCAGTAGCTAAGGCTGGGAATAAATTCCAGTAACGTGTGTACTCGACTAAGAAGAGCAAACAGCACTCTGGCACGGAATCGTGTGTTTGCGGGTCTGAAGGCAGGGGGCACTTCCTGCTCCATGTTTTCTCTGAGGCCCACGTAAAGCCTCTGAAAACGTAACGGTCCATTTAAAACAGCTACATCCCCACTGACAGACTTCAGTGTGGGAGAGTCATTTGTGGCTACAAGTTCTGATGTCTCACCGAAAAAACAAAACAATGATGAATTTTATTTTAGACGAGTGAGCTATGTGGGCTCTCAGCAGAAGGAGAAAAGAAAAAGGTGTCCTCAGAGAGCCTGAGCTGGAGTCCTCGGCCAGTTGGGGCCCACCCACCACAGAGCTGAGGCCCACCCACCATAGAGCTGAGGCCAGCACAAAGCCCATGGGAGGTGGGGTTCCGAGGCTGTGAGGGTCTGAGCCCGCAGCGCACACCACCCAAGTAAGATCCCCAGGGCCAGTGGGCTCTGAAGTGATCTGTCCCCTCCGTACCTCAACTTACTAAATCTTACTGTTTCTTGATAACAGTACAAAAAGCTTGCTAAAAAATAATTTAAATGTTCAGAAGCCATTTGTATTTCTACTCTTATGAACTGGCCATTCATATCCTTTAGTTAAGGAACCCTGGTGGCGCTGTGGTTAAGTATTCGCCTGCTAAACGTAAGGTCAGAGGTTCGAACCCACCAGCCACTCCACAGGAGGAAGATGTCGCAGTCTGCTCCCGTAAAGATTACAGCCTTGGAGACCTTATGGGGCAGTTCTACTCTGTCCTATAGGGTCGCTATGAGTTGGAATCGACTTTATGGCAACAGGTTTGCTTTATATATTTTATATATATATACACACACATATATGTATATGATGTATATTTGTATATATATATATATACAGTGTGTGTGTTTTGTTTGTTGTTTTTCCTGCTAAGGCCCAGCGTTGGTAAGGATGCTCGGAGTTGACTGCTCTCATATACGGCCCCAGCAGTATATGCATCACAGTTAACAGATGCTTTCTAAGACGAATACCCTTCGATCTAGATATTCTGCCTCTTAGACTCAGTTTTAAAGAAAAAATCATAGCTATGCCCAAAGGCTTACCTATAATAACCCTTTATAACAACAACAACACAACTGGAGACCATCTAAATACCCCACAAGGACACTTACTAATGTTATGGATTGAACTGTGCCTCCCCCAGATATGTGTTGTAAACCTCCATGCTTGTAGTTATAATCCCATTTGGGAATGGGTTGTTTCTGTTATGTGTTAATGAGGCAGGATTCATGTAGGCTGTGTGTCTTGAGTCAATCCTTTACAAGACATAAAAGGAGCAGATTAAGGAAGCAGAGATGTGGAAGACAAATGCCAAGCCACATGAAGACCTCCAAGGAGCCAGGGAACAGAAGCTGAAGAAACAAGGACCTTCCCCTAGAGATGGCAGAGAGTGAAAGCCTTCCCCTAGAGCCGGTGCCCTGAAGAGGGACTTCTAGCTCCTAAACTGTCAAAAAATAAACTTCTGTTTGTTAAAGCCACCCACTTGTGGTATTTGTTATAACAGCACTAGATAACTAAGACATCCAATAAGTCACAGTATGTACATAAACTGATATAATAGTATGCCACCAGGTGGAATATGACTATGAAAAAAATGATATAAGATAACTTTATTACATATTGCTTTGTAAATAGAGATATACTGTAAAAAACAAGTAGGCATTAACATTCACAGGTATTAACAACGGCTATTATGAAGACAGAGATGGTCTCGTTCCTTGTTGCATCCCTCATACCTAGTATAAAGCCTAGCTCAACAAATATTTGTTGAAAGAAATGAATGAATGAGAAAATTATTCCTTGTCAGACTGGGCAATTTCTACTTTCTCTTTGTGCTTTTCTAGATTTCCCAAATTTTTCAGGATCAGTGGTGTACTTACTCTAATAATCTGAAAACAATACTAAAAGAAATTTATGCATTTTTTAACCAATTGGAAACACTCTCCCAGTTCAATGTCTCCCACGTTAGCAAGAGTGACAGCCTTGTTGGCCTGGCTTAGCTCCCACTTTACCATTAAAAACAAGGGCACAGACAAAAAGAAAAAAAACCAAGCCGAACGGGCGGCCATCAAGTCAACCCTGACTCATGGCGACCCCACGAGAGTAAAATCGTGCTCCACAGTGTTTTCAATAGCCAATTGTTTGGAAGTAGACTGCTAGGCCTTTCTTCTGAAGTGCCTCTGGGTGGATTCAAACTGCCAGCCTTTGGGTTAGCAGCCAAGTGCTTCACTGTTTCTGCCACCCAGAAACATGCACAGACCGGAGGGAGCTTAATCACCGCAGCAACGCCCATAAAAAGGAAGAGAAAACAATTTACAGCGGTCAGGCTAGACGGGAGGTCCTGGAGAGACCGACCTGAGGTCTAGCTGAGGAAGCAGTGGGACCCCTGCCCACAGTGTGACGTGGAGCAGAGAGAAGGCCGGTGGCAAGGCGCCCGCTCCAGGCCTGCTGGGACTCACCGATGATGTAGGACAGGATTAAGTTCCAGCCCGTGATGAAGGCCCAGAGCTCGCCCACGGTGACGTAGCTGTAGAGGTAGGCCGAGCCCGTCTTGGGCACCCGAGCGCCAAACTCGCCGTAGCACAGGCCGGCCAGCACGGAGGCCAGCGCAGCGATGAGGAAGGAGATGACAATGGCGGGGCCGGCGTCCTCGCGGGCCACAGCCCCGGCCAGGACGTAGACGCCGGCGCCCAGCGTGCTCCCCACACCGAGAGCCACCAGGTCAAAGGTGTTGAGGCAGCGGGACAGCCGGCTCTCCTCCCGGCTACAGTCCACCACCTTCCGGCGCAGCATCTGCTGGCCAAGGCTGCATAACCTTTTGGACCCCATGTTGCGGCTCAAATCTGTCGGCAAGAAAGAAGAAAAGCAGGTCATTACTGTCATCTGTCTCACCCACTCGCCTTGTCTTATCACATTGTTGCCCCACAGGCAGGAGTGAAGCGCTTCAGAGACACTCATGGCTGCGATGCTGCGCATCTCCGATGTCCATGATCGGGTGTCAGAAAGACTCCCACATACAGTGACTTCTCCAGTCCTGCAGAAACACCCAAACCAAAAACCGAACCAGTTGTTGGTGAGTCAACTCCGATTCATGCGGACCCCGCAGAGTAGATCTGTGCTCCACAGGGTTTTCAGTGGCTGAGTTCTCAGAAGTACAGTGGTTCCAACCCAACAGCTGATCCTCAGAAGAAAGATGAGGCAGTCTGCTTCCAGATTACAGCCTTAAAAACCCTATGGGGCAGTTCTACTCGGTCCTATAGGGTCGCTATGAGTCGGGATCAAATCGACGGCAATGGGTTTGGTTTAGTTTTTGGAATCTTTACGGGAGCAGATTACCAGGTCTTTCTCCTGCAGAGTTGCTGGGTGGGTTAAAACAGCCAACCTTTCAGTTAGCAGCCCAGCACTTAACCGTTGTGCCACCAGGGCTCCCAGAATTGAAAAATTAAACAAATAGATGACAGATGGTGGGAGCCAGGTTTCTGTTGGAGTGGGAGGTTACAGACAAGCGAGGGGAGGAGGCTGGAATGGCCCATGTGGCGATAGATTAGAGTCAGGGACATCAGCATGAGATCACGTTTAGCTTCATAGAGACTCAGACGGTGAGATGGTTAACTTCATGTGTCACTAGGCTGTGCGGTCCAGTGGTTTGGTCCAACACTAGTCTAGATGTTGCTGTGAAGGTATTTTGTTGATGTGGTTAACATTTACAATCAGTTGACTTTAAGGAAATTACCCTCCATAATGTGAATGGAGGAGACCTGGTGGCGCACTGGTGAAGCACTCCCCTGATAACTGAAAGGTCGGAGGTTCGAACTCCCAGCCACTCCACGGAAGACAGATGTGGCAGTCTGCTTCTGTAAAGATTTACAGCCTTGGAAACCCTATGGGGCAGTTCTGCTCTCTCCTACAGGGTTGCCATAAGTCGCAATCAACTCAATGGCAACGGGCTTGTTTTTCTGTTTGGTGCCCCACTAGTGTGAAATGTGAACGGTGAACTGGTGTGGGGTATATGAAAACTCTCTACGCTGTCTCTGCAATTGTTCTGTAAATCTGAAACTGTTCTGAACAGCTGTCCTTTCAGCTACTGAGGCGTAAAAATACCAGTTTTTCTTTTTTCATCTTCATCAATTGACATTTACTGACCTAACTTAGCTGCAATTAAGTCACTAGTAAAACAAAATAGTCTGAATGGAGAATGTTCTTGCTGGGTGCCACCGAGTCAATTCTGACTCATAGTGACCCCATGGGACAGAGTAGCGCTGCCCCATAAGGTTTGCAAGGCTGTATCTTTACAGGAGCAGATCATCAGCTCTTTCTCCCACCTAGCTTCTGGGGGGTTCAAACCACTGCCCTTTTGGTTAGCAGCCAAGCACTTAACCGTTGTTCCACCAGAGCTGCCAGATGGAGATTACAGGTTCTGAAAAGTCCATACTAACTGCCTAAAACACTTCACTGCCCACCCATAATGTTTCAGCCTCCAATCACTCAGATTTTGCCTACATTGGAGTCTGGAGGAACCTCGGGCAGTCCTTTATGTATCTTATCTGACAGGCCAAGAGAAGGGAAAAATCTCAAGAGCCATACAATTTTAGCTAGAATGGGGAGTAAAAACCATCAGACCCAATCCCCTCATTATACAGATGAGGAGAAAATAGCTCAAAGAACAAAGCGTCCAAAAAGTTCACGGAGCCACTTAGGCGCAGGCTGGGCCTGAGTGGGGCATACTGACTCCTGATCTCCCCTCTGGCATTACAGGTGGGTCGGAAATGATATCACCGCATAGCAAGGTGGGGAGGAAGCGGGGAGGAAACGAGCCGGAAATGAGGAAAAGCATTATTTGTGGAACAGGAGCTGAGTGGAAAAATCACTGACAAGAGAGTTCAATAAGAGAATAAAGGAATATGTGATGCAAACGAGCTGCACAGACACGAAGATCAATGGCTTCCTGATTTGTTTTCAGCAACATAATGGCAGGTTTCCAAACGGGAACGGGCCAGGAGCAGATTCTGAGGCGCCTCCTCCAAGGAAGGCAGCAATACCCAGGGTCCCGGCAGGAGTTCTGTGTGGGATTTTGGAGGAAGAGGAAGAAAGGTAGACAAGGACCTGGGACACCTGGGCTAGGGTGAGGTCCAGCACTCTCCACCAGTGACCTGGGGCCCAAGGTGTCATTTCTCCCAGGACTGCCTTTTGTAGGGTTTTTGCTTCTTTAACTTGATTTACTCAAGTCAAACTGCGAATCATCACACCACAGCATTAGCGAACAAATCGTGTGGATAATAAAAAGTTCAAAGGGAAGATGCAACATTTCAACACAAGCCTTGGCAGAAAAGGCTGTGCTTTTGGCGGGGGGAGGGGTTTGCAAAAAAATGCTTCTCAACTTAATTTGCAGGGAAAGGTGGGTGTTTTAAAAAAAAACAGATCAGTTGCCACTGAGTCGACTCAGATTCACGTTGTGTCAGAGTAGGACCATGCTCCACAGGGTTTTCAATGGCTGGTTTTTCAGAAGTAGATGGCCAGGCTTCGCTGGGAAGACTCGAACGTCCAACCTTTCTGTTAGCAGCTGAGCTCAAGTGGGGTGTGAAAACTCCTTAGTGCTTGCACTGTTTTTTAATTTGCTTGAGAAAGGGGACTGATGGATAGATTTAGAAAGAGAACATGCTTACCTGCTCTCATCCTCTTTTTATTTGGGGTGGGGGGAGTTGGCAGGGAATAATAAGCTGATTCTCTCACCAAAACAATGAAAGCCAGGCGCAAGACAAAGGCATACTGTTAAACAGCATTCCCCCGCAAGTTTCAGAGTAAAGAGACCGAGGCCCTTTCTCCAGAGGGTGCTGTTGATTTTATCAGGACCAAAAGCTGCAAGCGTGCCCACGCGGGGATTCCTGGGAGGGGACTGTGCCCCAGACACACACTGGGAGCAGATCGCTGAGCCGTCTGAGGAGACCACCCACCTGTACCTGCACAGCCGGAAAGTGTGTGTGTGCGCGCGCGCGCGCGCGTGCACGCATGTGTGCCAGAGAAAGCCACGCTGGAAAGACTTCAGCACCATCTTCAAGTCAAAAAAACAAAAAAAACAAACCTGTTGCTGTCGAATTGATTCCAACTCATAGCAACCCTAAAGGACAGAGTAGAACTGCCCCAGAGGATTTCCAAGGCCGTCATCTTTACAGAAGCAGATTGCTACACCTTTCTTCCGAGGAGCAACTGGTGGTTTCAAACCGCCAACCTTTCAGTTAGCAGGCGAGTGTTTAACCACTGTGCCACCAGGGCTCCTTGGATTCAAGGCAAAGGGGGTAGGTTATTAAATACCATAAATTTAGATACTGCAATGGGTTTAAGCATAATATGAAAAGAGAATTCTTTGGTTAGACAACCGCGGCTGCACAGATGAACTTCATGATTTTTAAACAGGTACATGGTGGCCCATTTTCTTCAGGAATCTTTCCTGCTCCAGAACACAAGCCCTGAAGGAAAGCACACCGTGTATCATGGGGCGCAGAGGGACTCTGGCTGGAAATTAACTTCCCATTCGTTTTACCTTTGTTTCTTCTTAAGTATTGCTTGCTAAGGAGAGGGAAAGCTCAATTCCTTTGGAAAACTGTTGTTGGGTGCTGCTGCATAAGGTTTCCTAGGCTGTCATCTTTACGGGAGCAGATCACCAGGTCTTCCTCCCATGGAGCCGCTGGGTGAATCAGAACCACCGACCTTTCAGTTAGCAGCCGAGCACTTAACCACTGTGCCACCAGGGCTCCCGTGGAAGATACTGGAACAAAAATGCAGCCGACTGCTGCTGAGGGGCCCAGAGCTGATGATTTGGAGAACATGAATGTCAAGTTAGGTGTTCACTCCTACTTCCCAGGGTAGGAGAAAATGAGACAATCACTAACAATCTATTCTCTGGGTTTATTTTTTAGAAAAAACATTTCTATCTTCTTAGAAGTAATGCCAAAACCTTCTCCAAGCAGCACTGTCCATCAATATTTTCTACACACTGACCACCTCTCCCGGTTCACTTACATTCATGCGAGGATTCCAAAGCCGTTCATTCAACTATCACTGACAGTAAGAGAGACTTCTCTGAGCAAAACGAATCTCACCACGCCAACCACAGCAATGCCAGGTTTATACAGGCTTCCTGCTGTTGGGTTTTACGCAGAAAGCTGCCGGAATACTTTGACAGCATTATCTGGAAATGAGGTTATCTTTTCCTGTGGGGAGGAATTTCTGCAATGATAAACACCTACTTTTATTTGAGGCTTTGACAGAAATCTTGCAACAGCAGGACTGGCTGCTCCCTAGTCTTGCTCCCTACTCGTCTTACTCCCTACTCACTTACCAGTAAAGAACACTCACCTTGGGGGGCATCCTTTTTTTTATTCTAGAGATCACTAAGTCACAACAGGTGTTGAATGGTCCATTGTGATTTCAGAGGTAAAGACGTTCACAAAGCTCCGTTTTAACGCTTTCTGATAAAGGTGGGAAGGTGTGCAAGGTATCAATTTTTCATCCGCAAATTTAATCGCTAATTCCAGCATTGAAAAGTCCACCTTAATGGCTTAAGGGAGGGACGGGAGGGGAAGGGGTCAGAAGCAAGTTCAGAAACGCCATCCTTTGAAGAAAATCCTAACACTGAAATCTTTCCCCTAAGTCAACGCGTTTAGCTTTTCCTTCAAGTGACCTTCGGAATGTCCCAGGCCCCACATGGCCTGTTCTCAGCAGGCATATGGCGGGAGCCATCTGTGATAAAATCCGTCTTTCCCACAGGAGTCAGACTGTGGTCACATCTGTACTAGGCCAGAAAAAGTACTGTTTTGTAGGGTGGTAGACGTCCCTGGGTGGCACCAACGGGGTGCGCTCAGCTACTAACTGAAAGGTTGGCAGTTCAAACCCACCCATTGTTTCCATGAAAAAAAAAAGGCCTGGCAATCTACTTCTGTAAAGATTACAGCCAAGAAAATCCTTTGAGGGAGTTCTCCATAATACATAGGGAATCAACTGAATGGCAATGGGTTTGGCTTTTATTTTTTTGGGGGTGGTAGCATGATGGGATACAACTAATGGGTGGCACACATAGTCAATTAAGTCAGTCTGCTTCCCTCAAGCACCAGCAGCTGACCCACCAGCCTGTAGGTGGCCAACCAGAGGTACTTGGCAGGTGCCAGCCCTGGTGGCACAACAGTTAAGCGCTTGGCTGCTAACTGAAAGGTCAGCAGTTCAAACTCACCTAGCGGCTCTGCGGGAGACAGACCTGGTGATCAAAGTGTTCCTGTGAAGATTACAGCCTAGAAAACCCTATGGGGCAGTTCTACTCTGTCACATGGGGTCGCTATGAGTCAGAATCAACTCGACAGCACCCAATAACCCAATAACATGCAGCTAACAGGGAAGGGAGCAGAACATTTATGACTGAGTGCTCTGGGCCCAGAGCTGGCTGGGAGATCCACAAAAGAGCATGATAAGATGTTAACATCGTAGGAGAAGAGAAGAAGACTTGGTGACAAGGAGCAAACCTGCGCTGCAGGAAGTGACATCAACGCAGGCTCCGCTTCCCCCAGATGTTAGGAGGCCCAGGTGCAAGGACGTAAATGCAAAAACAATCAGTGTTGATGGGACTGGCATACACTGAAGACGGGACCCTCAGAGGGAGGCGCGGCATGCTGACGGGAGGTGAGGAAATGACAGAGCTAGGTGAGGTCTCATGAAGGGGTGCAGATCAGTCAAGGGCACATAACAGGCGGAAAGAGACAAAGGACAGAAAAGGAAAATGACAATGGTCAGTGGGCATAAGCCTATCAACCCATTGCCACTGAGTGGATTCCGACTCATAGCGACCCTGCAGACAGCAGAACTGCCTCATGTGGTTTTCTAGACTCATCTTTACAGAAGCAGACTGCCAGATCTTTCTCCTGAGGAGCGGCTTGGTGGACTCAAACCGCCCACCTTTCAGTTAGCAGTTGAGCGCTTTAACCACAGCACCACCAAGGCTTCTTATCGCCACATTACCCTTTGATAATCCGTTGCCGTCAAGTTGATTCCGACTCACAGCAACCCTATAGGACAGAACAGAACTGCCCCATATGGTTTCCAGGGAGCACCTGGTGGATTCGAACTGCCAATCTCCTGGTTAGCAGCCGTAGCTCTTAACCACTACGCCACATTAGTAGGCGTCAATTCCTCATGCTCATTTCTTTCTTTTAAATCTCTATTAGCAATTTGTCAGCTGCCTCTGCCCCACAGAAGCAGAGCAGACTACCCGGATCAGCTCAGGGTTCCAGTCACTGGGGCCTTCTCTCACTGAGGCTCTGCCACAGCTTCTGCTGACACCATCTCCCAAACCAGACTTGGTCTTCTCAACATTGTTAACACACATCAAGGGATGACATAAAAAGTGAGGAGACAGTGGAAGAACCATTAAGTACATCTTCACAGAACCAGACAAAACCTCAGAAGTGGTTCCTCCCGAAGCCAGCAGGATGTGATGAAAGAGCACTTCCGGCTGTGAAGGGGCCAGACGCTACAGCCTCATGCGCTGCTACTGTTAGCTGCTGGTGAGGCGGCCCCGACCTATGGCGACCCCCAGCACAATGGAATGAAACGCCGCCTGGTCCTGCGCCATCCCCACGGTCTGCTGCGGATCGGACCATTGTGATCCATAGGGCTTTCACTGGCTGATTTTCAGAAGCAGATCGTCAGGCCTTTCTTCCTAGTCGATCTTCGTCTGGAAACTCTGCTGAAAACTGTTCGGCATCATAGCAACATGCAAGCCTCCACAGACAGACAGGTGGCGGCTGCGCATGAGGTGCATTGGCCAGGAATTGCACCTGAGTTTCCCTCATGAAAGGCAAGAACCCTACCACAGAACCACCACTGCTCCCGCCTTTGCATAGAGACACCTTAGGACAAAAACATGTATTCTATCAGGAGCTCAGTGTTCCTTTGACACTTGCCTTCCGATCAGGCTACTTTTGCAGTATAGAAGGAAAACGTTCTTTTCTAACTCAGTATTCGGTTCACAACAAGGTGAAAATAAGTGATCTACAAACAGCAGGGGGCAGGACCAAAGAGAGAGTCCCTGCTGTTTCTCAAGTACAATTTGGATTAACTAGAACATATAAACGGAGAAATCGTCCCCCCTACGGAGCTAGGTGCTTTCATAAAGTGGGCTTTATAGGAACTGCGAGCATTTCACTTGGGCCTTGAAGACTTATAGAATCAGCTCTCAAATCTCAGTTGAGGAAAAAAATGTGTTCTTACAGTAAAACCTGCAAAAGCTGGAACCTGTGTAAGGCGGAAACATGTCAGAGAAGGAAAATTCAAATATTTTCCACTAATAGAGAGCGACGGAAAAGTGGCAAGACTGCACTCTGCCAAAGGTGAAAAACTTGCCAGAGCCGGAAAAACTTGCCAGAGTTCCGGCTCTCACAGGTGTCACTGTATAAAGTTCCCCTAAGATTCCCTGGTTAGCTCAGCTGCTAACTGAAAGGTTGGCGGTTGGAACCCATCCAGTGGCTCTGAGGGAGAAAGACCTGGTGACCTGCTCCCATAAAGATTATGGCCTAGGAAATCCTATGCGGCAGCTCTACTCTGCCACATGGGGTCGCTACGAGTTGGAATGGGCTGGACGACACCGAGCGACAATAACAAGATGAGAGTTCAGAATTACTACAAGAACACTGGCCCTTTCTTTCTCTAGGCATCTAAAGTACGCTGAAGGGTAAATTTGGCTCCGACTAGAAATGTACTCTTTCAAAAAGCACAAGGAGAACTAACAATGGGAACTAGGGCAGGGCAGGGGACTCCATGCAAAACTGATTTAATTTTCATTCAACATTCACAGACTGGGAATTTTCCAGTCACTCACTCACTCACTCACTCAACAAACCTTTTAACAAAAACACTCAGGCAGTTCACGGCTTTACAGCAAGTCTGGGGCACCTTGGTCCTCGAACTCCTGTAAATTTTCACCCCTTCCCCAGTCTTCCCACCATTGCAAACAATTTTGTGAAAAAACATGGAATTTCTAGAGAATTCAGTGGTTCAAAGGCGACAAGGACATAGTGAACGTAGTTAATATCACTGACGTGTACATGGAAAAATGGTTGAAATATTTTGTTCCATGTATTTCACCATAATACATATTTTTTTAATTAAAAAAAAAAAAAAAGTAGACAAGGAAAAGAAACCGGGAAAATCAGGGACAGCTACAGGAATTAAGCCTGTGAACAGACTCCTGGTGAACTGGGGTCTGCTAGAAGCAAACAATGTCATAAAACAGCAGCAGCCCCATGCCATGTACATACACCGTTTCACAGAATCCTCAACAGAAATGAATGAAGGAGCAATGCGTAGTCCTCTCGGGAGGCTAAGAGAATGGCATTTAGCTGGCAGATTACATTTTATAAGTGGAATCGGGATTTGAACCTAGGTCATCTGATTCTAGAAACTCTATTCTATACCAGTTGCCACGCTGATCTACCTTTGACTAAGCTTATTCTCCCCGCTGTCTGACAATTCTGTATTTGTCACCCGACTGAAATGCTACTAATAAAAGATTCATAAGGAAAAGCTCTATCTGAATGCTAATACCCCCACAGAAATTAAGTCCACTAGTCATTCACACAGTGCAATGAATCAAGCCAGATCTACTGGCTTTGGGGGAAAGGGAGCTTTATTTGAGACCAAGGAAAAGTGGGTAATTTGGGCTGCAGGGCCCCTCAGGGGCTACAGCGGAAAGTTTTGGAAAGCATAAAAGAGAGGAGAGGCAGTACACACTCATTATACAAGAAAACTAGCAAAATGCAGAAATGGACCTCGATTCTCCTTTCAGACCGTTCTTTATACGAGTCGGAATCATCGACTTGATGGCAACAGGTTTAGTTTAGTTTTGATTTGGTGGCGCAACGGTCAAGTGCTCTACTGCTAACCAAAAGGTTGGTGGTTTGAACCTACCCAGTGGTTTTGTGGGAGAAAGGCCTAGCAATCTGCTTCCGTAAAGATTACAGCCTAGAAAACCCTATGGGGCAGTTCTACTCTGTCACATGAGGTCACTTTGAGTTGAAATCAACTCAACAGCACTCAACGACAGCAAGTCATATACTACTACCCGTCTGTCAGTACTGCTGTACTATACAGGTTTGTGTGTTGCTGTGATGCTGGAAGCTGCGCCCCTGGTATTTCAAATACCAACAGGGTGACCCATGGTGGACAGGTTTCAGGGGAGCTTCTAGACTAAGACAGACGAGGAAGAAAGGCTGGGTGATCTACTTCTGAAAATTAGCCAGTGAAAACCATATGGATCACAAAAGAACACTGTTCAACTCGCTTATTTGGCCACGTCATCAGGAGGGACGGATCGCTGGAGAAGGACATCATGTTTGGTAAAGTGGAGGGCCGGCAAAGGTGAGGGAAATCCTTAATGAGATGGACTGACACAATGGCTGTAACAATCGACTCAAACAAACCAACAATCATGAAGATGGCGCAGGACTGGATTACCTTTCATTCTCTTACACATAAGGTCACCATAAGATGTAAAATGTTTAATTAAGGCAGTGGGTCAAGAAAATAGTATCTTGGAAAGACTAATGTGGTCTCGTTGTGAAGGTCAGATGGGAGGGTTTGAAAAGACCGAGTGCAAGGACTTCACGCTGCTCACAGCTCCGTCCTCTTTCTCTTCAGCAGCAAATCAGTATGTTCGCCTTTAAGCATGACATTTAATCCCACTAATAAAACACCGTTGCTTACACAAATGCTATAACTTTTCCTATCTGCCTGCCATTTATTCCCTAACCATGTTTTCTTTCCAAGATCCCTGACACAGATGTAACGCACACGTCCGTAGTTGCCATGGAAATTATCTATGTGGTCCGTGTCATGCAGTTGCCAGCCCAGTAAATAATCCCTCAGCAGGAAATACCACATTTTATGTAGGTCTGCCTCTCCTGTCACAGTCATACTTCACTGGTGGCCAAAACTTCAGGCCCCTACCCGTACAGGAAAACATTTATAATTTGAAAGAAATACCAGAGCCGCCTAGCATGGTTCACAATTTTCCTTGTCTTTGATCCTCCAAAACGACCTGTCATGATTTCCTAATCATGACATTTTCTTTCTATGTAATATACCTAGAAGAAAGGAGCCGCGGTGGCACAGTGGTTACGCCCTCGGCTGCTAACTGTAAGGTCAACAGTTTGGACCCAGCAGACACTCTGGGAGAGAAAGATGTGGCAGTCTGCTTCCATAAAGATTACAGCCTTGGGAACACTACGGGGCAGTTCTACTCTGTCCTATAAGGTCGCTATGAGTCGGAATCAAGTCAAGGGCACGACAACATATCTAGAGGAGACAGCGCAGCAGGAGGTAACAGAATGGATTGTCTACTAAAAGAACACTGTAATTTGATTTGCTGGAGATCCCTTTGAGGGGCCTGAAGCAAATGGCCAATTACACCAGAGCCCGAGAATACCAGGGAACTTGACTGAATGATCAAAGGCTGGGAGAGGGTCCACACGAGAGGACATGGCTGGAGTCAGAGACAGACAAAGCAGCCCAGAATGTTGGGCAAATCCAAACAGTTCCCACTAGAGCCCTGGTGGTGCCGTGGTTAAGAGCTCAGCCACTAACTGAAAGGTTGGTGGTTCGAACTCACCCAGTGGCTCCACAGGAGAAAGACCTGGTGATCTGTTCCGGTAAAGATTATAGCCTAGAAAACCCTACAAGGTGGTTCTACTCTGTCACATGGGGTGGCTATGAGTTGGAATCGACTTGACGGCACCCAACAACAACAAACAGGACAGAGTTGGATGGGATTAAGCGCGAGAGAGCTCTTCCAGAACATCACAGGGGTCGTGCTTTGGTCCTCCTTCTCAGGCAGTGTGAGAACCAGTGGCATCTGCTTTGCTTTCACGGGAGGCTTCAGTGCCATCTCATAAGAACAGGCTGTCACTCCAGAGGAGTCCCTGGGTGTTACAGATGGTTAATGTGCTCGGCTGCTACCCAAAAGGCTGGCACTTTGAGTCCATCCAGAGACGCCTCAGAAGGCCTGGAGATCTACTTCCAAAAACATCCACCATTGAAAACCCTATGAAGCACAGTTCTACTCTGACACACGTGGGGTCACCATCAGCTGGAATCAACGCGACGGCAAAGGGTTTGGTTTTTTTCCTGTCACGCCAGAATGCGACCAGAACTTGACCCAGAGCCTCTTGATAGGCCAACTCTCAATTCTCCACGCCGAGGATGTTCAAAACTCTTTTCTCTGGTCTCTGCCTTTGACAGACTTAACATTTTCAGGGAATGAGGAGACAGCATAGATTACTTCTGCTGTTGTTGAAGGAATTTCTAAAGGCTGAAAACAGACATTGCAACTTATACTCCAAATAGCACTCTTTGCATTCCCCAAAGCCACAGCAGAACCTGCTATGAGGACGTCTTGCCTTCTAGAAGTTCCCTGTCGAGTCAGTCATTTGAAACTCAGGGCTACATTTTCCTACACAAACAATGTGACAAAACAATATGACAAATCACAGTTGAGTTCTAAGCAAGCTCACAAAAAAAAACAAAAAACAAAAAACAGTTTAACCCACAACATTCTGAGGTAAAACAGCACTTCAGAACCACCCGCCACCCAGCGGGGTCAATGATGGCATGGGCAAGTACATGCTGGTTGGAAGAATAAACCCTATACAGCTGTGACCCTTTAACAGATTTAAAAGCACAGATTTCATTATTGAAAAAAGAACCAATTTCTCACAAAAATGGACAGCAGATGGGAAGCACTTTTCCATCTTTCTCTCAAAGAGCAAGCAAAGGTGGTATGTGGTGGAGAGCTTCTAAGGGGGCCCCTATAATCCAGCCTCCGGGTGCTCCCTTTGAGCGTGGGCAGGACTTCTGACCTGCTTCTGGCCAACAGAACACGGCAAAGGGAACAGGATGTCACTCTGTGACTATAGTGCATTATGTAAGACTGTCTGGTGAGCCGACCCTCCTTGCTGGGTGGCTGAAGTAAGCGGCCATGTTGGGAAAGCCCCTGTGGAGAGGAACTGCAGGCGGCCTCTGAGAACTTCAGGCAGCCTTTGGGAGCTGAGAGCAGTCTACAGCCAACAGTCAGCAAAAGGGCAAGACCCTCGGTTCTACAACCACATGGACACGAATCCTGCCCACAACCTGAGGGAGCCTGGAAGCGGGCTCTTCCCCAGCTGAGCCTCCAGACGAGAATCCCACCCAGCCGACACCCTGACTGCACCTTATACCCCAAATAATACTCTTTGCACTCCCCAATACCACAGCAGAAACTGCTTTGAGGATATCTTGCCTTGTAGAAGTTCACCTGAGACCCTGAGAAGAGGATCCAGCCCAGTCGTTCCAGTCTTGCCCACAGAAACTGTGAGATAAAAAACGTGTGCTGTTTTAAGCCGCTAAGCTTTTGTTACACGGCAGTAGGTAACTAATGACGTTGTTGTCGTCGAGTTGATCTCAACTCATCGTGACCCCATGTGACATAGTAGAAGTGCCCTGTAGGGTTTTCTAGGCTATAATCTTTATGGGAGCAGACTGCCAGGTCTTTCTCCCATGGTGCCACTGCGTGGGTTCAAAATGCCAACCTTTCCATTAGCAGCTGAGCACTTAACCAATGTGCCTCCAGAGCTCCTGAGATAACCAATACATGGTCCAAGTGGACATCTGAGAAACTAAGTGAGTTTGCACTCATTCTTTAAATCCTCAAGTAGCTAAAAATCAGAATCCCAGCATTTCTTTAACTCTCTTGGCCCCAATGGTGGCATTAGCCCTTGCTTCACCTGAAACTATTTTTTCTTGATCGAAGCTGAAGGATTTGAAAAAAACTGTCCTCCTTCTGGAAAAAGGGTGTACTATTAAGTGGCTGCTATTTCATTTTTTTTAAATGTATTTATTTACTCTGTGCTGCTGATCTAGGAGTTAAAGGAGCTACATAAATGAGCAACACATGATTCCTGCCCCAAAGTGCTCACAGTCAGAAAGAAAGAATAAAGTAACCACATTACAGGCAAACACCCACTCAACAAGTATTTATTTTACATCTACTGTGCCCCCCATCCCAAGTGCTTGGCCGCTAATCAAAAGCTTAGAGGTTCAAGTCCACCCAGGGGTACCTCAGAAGAAAGGCCTGGCGATCTACTCCCGAAAAATCAGCCACTGAAAACCCAAAGGAGCACAGTTCTACTCTGATGTGCCCAGGGTCACCATGAGTCAGGGTGGGCTGAACGGCAACTGGTTCTGGTTGTTATGCTCCTCCCGCCAGGTGCTCTAAGGAGCTCTGGTAGTGCAGTGGTTAAAGCGCTCAGCTGCGAACCAAAAGGTCGGCGGTTCAAACCTACCAGCCACCCTGCAAGGGAAAGGCGTGGCAGTCTGCTTCCATAAAGATTACAGCCTTGGGAACCCGATGGGGCAGTTCTACTCTGTCCTATAGGGTAGCTATGAGTCGGAACCGACTCAACGGCAACGGCTTTGGTTGGGTTTGGTCAGGTGCTAAGGAAACAGCAGGGAGAGAACAGACAAAGCTCCCTCCCCTCATGGGGGGAGGAGAGAATGTGATAAACCAGAGAACGTAAATGAGCGTGGCAGAGACCACAGGCCTCCAGTAGATGCACCATCTGTTTTTATGTCTGAGCTGTGTCTCTTCACATGAGCAGAGGTGACGCCGTGGTGGTGCTTAGCAGGCTGTGAATTCTCCTGACTCCAGCAAGGCACAGCTCCTTGCCCGAGGGTCTCAGAGCCACGCAGGAGCTTCCTTGTGCGCTGCCCGACCCCGAGGACCGGTACAGTCTGATTGAGGCTTTCTGCTCAGATGTCATCACTCACCACCACGGGCCCAGGGCTAGGTAATAAAGGAAGAGGTTCTAAAATAGTCTATTAAGACAGCAGAAACACATCTGACCGAGGCGGCAAGAGCAGAGTCCACTATGAACTCCCTCTCGTGGAAGCAGATTACCAAAGAAGCACCTCTAAGGGGAAGAGGAAAGAAGATATCCAAGGCTCACCGTGTCCACACACAATGGCTCAGGCGCGATGCAGTGTCCTCCCGCCCCGGCTGGCGGCTGGCGAGGATCCAGTTTTACCGACGGTCTTCAGGGAAGTGCACCTGCTAACGCTGCACCTTTGCTTCTGACACTTACAAGGTTGCAGCAGCCTCATAAACACGGCGCTGACTGATCACCACTGTCCTTGCTGGGAACTAGAGGCTTGAGGGAACACTTCCTCCTTCCGCCTTCATTCTTACTCCACGGCAGCCTGCTCAGAGCTGCACTCACATGGCCAAGGCCACAGGCTCCATCCCCCACCACGTCTTCTGATTAAGGACTTGGCATAGGCTGCTCATCCTGAGTAGGCATGCATTCTTGATGCGGCCATCAACTCAGAATTATGAGTACCAACGGCCCCAAGATGACATAAGAACGTGAGTAGGGGGAGTCAGGTGGAGTTCTTTATACACACACACAACTGAGCACACTTTACCTTGACTTTTGTGAGGAAAAAAATGGTGATGATAACCACAGAGTATCCATTCAGTAAGCCTTTATAATCTGATTTCAAAAATAATCAGAGCAATAGTTTTCAAATATTTTAATAGTAAAACGCTTTTTCCAAACTCCATTTTACATGGAATCCACTAGAAGAACCAGCTAAAACTGAACTGTCTGGGTGGTGCAGACAATGAACACACTCAGTTGCTACCTGAAAGGTTGGAGGTTCGAGTCCACCGAGAGGTGCCTCGGAAGAAAGGCCTGGCGATCTGCTTCCAAAAAAATCAGCCGTTGAAAATCCTATGGAGAACAGTTCTATTTTGATACACATGGGGGCACCATGAGTTGGAATCAACTCCATGAGAAATGGTAGTGGTAACCCTTATTTAAAGAGGGATAGGGCCAGAGAGCCTCACTGGCTGGCCTCTACCTCTCCCTCCCTGCCTGGCTCCTCCGTCCCCCTCTGTCCCTTCCTCAGAACTCCAGGACTCCCAGGGAACAGCGTGAAATACACTGACCTACTGCAGACTAGTCTAACACCTACACCCAAGAACAAGTTAGCATGGAATTCTTTTTTTAAAAAAGGGTGAGAGGAACAGGAGCAAGATGAAAAGTTCTCCGGCCGGAAGGAAAGTGGAACCAGCCCCCCGCATCTAAGAAATGCAGAGGCTCCCCTTATCTACCCAGAGACTCGAAGAACTAGATGGTGTCCGGCGCCCACTACCGACCATTCTGATCAGGGCCACAATAGGCGGATCCTGACAGAATGGGAGAAAAACGTGGAACAGATTTCAAATTCTTAAAAAGTCCAGACTTACTGGATCCACTGAGACTAGAGGACTCCTTGAGGCTATTACCCGGAGATACTCTTTAAACCCTGAAATGAAACTATCCCTTGAGATTACCTTTAGCAAAATAATAGAGTGGCACACCAAATAAAGGATATTACCCATCGGTACAGTGCTTCATTTAAAAAATCGTCTACTAAAAAAAAAAATCTATATGACACCAAAGGTCAACATTTACTCTAAAGCAAAGATGAGAAGGTTAGGGTGGCAGGGAAACTAGAGTACTGGAAACAGAACAACCAGAATGCAATCTGAGAGAATGTTGACACATTGTAAAAAATGTAATATCACTGCACAATTTGTGCAGAAATTGTCCAACAGGAACCTAATTTACTGTGTAAGCTTTCACCAAAAACACAATAAAATATTATTAAAAAAAGCAAAGGCTCCAGGAGTAAAATCAGAAATGCAGCCAGAGGCCATCATTGCTGCTGCATCTGAGGCTACTAGGAGGCAAGCGAGTGGCCACTGCACATGCACAGGTGCTTTTACCTGCTGCAGGCTGCACACCACCCAGGTGTATGCCTGGGAACGGGGGCTGGAGGGGCTGAGGCAGACCCTTTCTCCATAGCACGCCACCACAACCAGGCCTCTGCACACAAGGCCTCACAACCTGCAGAGACCTGTTCAGAAGGAAATGCAGTCATGTAAGAAACAGTCACGTGAAAAGTCAAACCTGCCTCTCTCTGCCTGGAGCAACAGAGGAAGAGAGTCAGGAATTGGAGGAGGAAATGGAATGTGTAGCTAACCGCCTCTATGAACAACTGCCTCCTTTGCCACGAGACCAGAAGAACTGGATGGTACCCAGCTGCCATTACTGAATGTTTTGATCAATGATTCTATAGAAGAATCCTGATCAAAAGGGGGAAAACACAGAACAGAATTTCAAATTTTCATGGATTCCAGACTTTCTGGAGCAATGGACGCTGGATAAATCTCTAAAACTCTTGCCCCGAGACAATCTTTTAAATCTTAAACCAAACTATCCCCTGAAGTCTTCTTAAAACTAAACAATAGTTTAGCTTAAGTAGTAAAAAAACATCTGTCTTGAGCATTATGCTCTATCTATGCAGGATCACACTGACAACAGCAACTCAAAAAATTCGATATGAACCTCAGGGGGCAGTGAGTTTATGTTAATGGGGGAAGAACAACTCAGAAAAGGAGGGTGAGAATGGTTGCACGACTTGAAGAATGTAATCAATGTTAGTGAATTGTACATGTAGAAATTGCTGAATTGGTGTATGTTTTGCCGTGTATATGCTCGACAACAACAAAATTGAAAAAAAGGCAAATCTGCCTTCAGGTGAGTCAATGAGGTAGAAAGGAGCTCACGGATGAGACGCAGAAAACACAGCAATTACAATGTTTTTCTTAAGGAGAAGACTAAGGTTTTTAGCTGTCAATGAACTTAAAAAGTGGACTTAAAAAGTCAACCCCATTAACCGCCGATGCCTGAAGGTCTAAATAAATAACATGCTCTTTAGGGTGTGGTGTTGCTGGGCGGACTGTACCTGGGCTGTGAGGTGAGGACTCAAAGCTTCGTCACCTGAGGATCACCTGGGTCTTAAGGCAAAGACGTGTCAGGAGAGGTAAGCCGGTGGCTTCAGGCTCCTGGAAGGCAAGGAAGAGATGTTAGACATGGCCTCTTTTGGCTCCAGAACCGCAAAGACTGTGGCTGTTACAAGAAGGAATGACTTCCAGTCACTTCAGCATCAGAAAGAACATCCAAACTGTGACACCAACTAAAGACGCAACAAGCCTCACCCAGAGGTAAAAAGGTCCTACCCTGGGACCGATGAGACCAGAGGCTGACTCAGGTAGGAGGTGGGGGACTGGACTAGCTGGCTGACCTCCAAACCAGAGGTTCTGCGACTCCCATCTCTACAAATGGACTGTCAAATTTCAAATCAGGATGATGTGAGAGTCACTAGGCTACTTCAAAGGAGCCCTGATGGTACAGTGGTTAAGCGCTAATCAAAAGGTCAGCGGTTTGAACCTACCAGTCACCCTGTGGGAGAAAGATGTGGCAGTCTGCTTCTGTAAAGATTACAGCCTTGGAAACCCTATGGGGTAGTTCTACTCTGTCCTATAGGGTCGCTATGAGTAGGAATCGACTCTACAGCAATGGGTTTTGTGTTTGGTTTGGAGGCTACTTCCACACATGTGGGGTACAAAGGTGGACATGCAGATGCTCTGAGGCCCCTGTTAGGGGACACACAGGAGAGTGAATCCTGACACAGGTATTGAGAGTTGAGGGAAGCCTGGGCATAAAACCCTGTTAGGAAGCAGCTGACTCTCATGGGTACAGTCTGCCATTTTGCAATACAGGTCTCCTGGACTAGCTGACAGACAAGTGCTGAGTGGGCACCAGCACAGTCTGACCGCTTCAAGATGAACCACAGATTGTTCTAGAAACAGGTCCTGTGTTCTTGCACCACCGTGCCTGGTGGAGTGGCCCACAGTCCCAGAAGGAATGAAATCAATCCTCGCCAGTGACAGCAGTTGTCACTGTCTGGGTGCAGCTGACAGCATCACTTTCCTGTGAGGGTACGCTAGGAAGAACCTCTTAGATTACGCACATATGAAGTTCTTTATCCTCTAAATCTTCCCGTTTATACTCTGCATATGTTCATGCACTTGCCCAGGAGTTGGAAAGGTTTAATTAAGCTTGCTGAACATGACGCCCACCTAATGTGAACCCAGAGAGGGTTATCGTTATGCCAAACACGCGTATAAAGATGCTAATCAACAGTGAAGAGCTTTATAACTTAAACAGCAGCTAGCTATGTTTCTAACAATTGGAACCCTACTCCACCCCAACCAAAACCTTTGGTCCATTCAATTCATGTACTGATATTTCATTATTTTCCACTTCCTATTTTGAAAATACCCAAGCCTACAGAAAAGCTGAAAAAAATATTTCCATACTCTTCCTCTATGTTTACCAATGATTAACATTTTCTTTATCTTTCTTCAAAGTATATACTTTGCTCATGAACATCTGACACCATGACACTTGACCCTAAATACCTGAGCAAGTATCTCCTAAGAATGGCACTTCCCTACATAACTGGAGGATCATTATCACAGCAAAGAAACCTAACATTAACTCAGTGTCATCTAAAACACAGACCAGAATCAAATTTCCCCAATTGTCAACATATTGCTCTTTCTTGATGATTTCCTGATCATGTGCCAAATGTCATAAGGGCTTTGAGAAAAACCAAGACAAAGATGAGACAGGCACTTAGAGGCCCTACAGTGAGACAGAAGGAGCCCTGGTAGCAGTGGTTAAGCATTCAGCTGCTAACCGAAAGTTTGGTGATGCGAACCCAACCAGCGGCTCCATGAGAGAAAGACCTGGTGATCCCCAGTAACGATTACAGCCTAGAAAACCCTAAGAGGCAGTTCTACTCCATCACATGGGGTCACTATGAGTCAGAAGCGACTTGACGGCTCCTAACAACACAGTGAGATGGACTGAGACAGTGGCTAAAACAACAAACAGACGCAAACATGGGGATGGCACAAGACTAGGCAAGGTTTCATTCTGGTGTACATGACGCCACCATGAGTCGGAGCCGACTCAACAACAACAGTGAGATAAACACAAAAGCAATGGTTCATATGCAAGGCTCTGTCTCGGTGGAAGAGAAGGCAGTTGGCGCTGTGTGGAGACTTCAGATAAGGCTTTGGACCAAGGCGACGTTGAGAGGACCAGTTTACTAAATATATATGCGGAGAGGGAAGGAAGTGCTCCAGAGGATCGGAACAGGATGTACAAATGTGGAAGCTTGAAACAAGGCTGCGATGGAAACTCGCAACGTGCTGCAGGCCGAGGGTTGACATCATCAGAGCCCTTGTCATCAAGAAAATGTCACTTTATCCCTGGGGGCCACTGTGGGCAGGGGTGGTAACAGAAGAGGTAATTAGCCAAGGGTCACAATCAGATTTATATTTTAGGAAGGTAAGTCTGGATTAAGGAGCCCCGGTGGCGTAATGGATAAGTGCACAGCTGCTAACCGAAAGGTCAGCAGTTCGAACTCACCAGTGGCTCCACGGAAGAAAGATGTGGCAATTTGGTCTTGCAAAGATTACAGCCTAGGAAACCCTATGTGGCAGTTCTACTCTGTCACATGGGGTCGCTATGAGTCGGAATCGACTTGACAGCACACAACAACTCTGGAATAAAAGGGCCAGAATCCAGAAGGAATTACCTGTTGCCAAAGATAAAATTTGAGCTTTCAAGCAAAAATTAGTCATTTGGGGAAACTTTTCTCTGTCGCCGAGATCTTGACCGCTTCCCAATACTTAAAGAGCTTTCTGATCGTATTGCTGGTGATATTAACAAATACGATTTTTTCAATATGGTATCATGCAATGTGTCAACATTTGGACAATCTATGCAATTCAGCAAAACAATAATTCAGTAAAACAGAATCACTCATGGATGAAAGATTAATTCAAAGTGCAAGATGGTATGGTGGTGCTGTAGTCAACTCCGATTCACAGCAATCCCATGTGACAGAGTAGAACTGCCCTATAGGGTTTCCCAAGCTGTAATCTTTATGAGAGCAGATCGCCAGGTCCTTCTCCTGTGGAGCCGCTGGGTGGGTTCAAGGTGCCAACCTTTCAGTTAGCAGCTGAATGCTTAACCACTGTGCCACCAGAGCTCTTTAAAGTGCAAGACAGACTAATAAATTCTGGAGTTCAAAGAGTTCACTGATATCTTTCAGATTCCACAGTTGAACCAACCATCACCTGTCGAGTTTTGGTGTAGGATCAAAAAAGAATGTCCACAATTACCTGAAAAGGGTGCGAAAATATTCCTTTTTTCCAAACTACATACCTGTGAGGACATTTTTTTTTTATATACTTCAACCAAACAGAGGTAATACAGAAGCAGATATGAGAATCTAGTTGCCTTTCTGTAAGCTGAACATTAAAGAGATTTGTACATATGTAAAACAATGACACTCCTTCTCATTAAATTTTTTTGTTTAGTTAAAGATATTTTTCATAAAAATGTTACTTTGACTGACATGTTGTTATTGTTAGCTGCCACTGAATCAGCTCTGACTCATGGCAACCACATGTACAACAGGCCAAAGCGTGGCCCAGTCGCGCGCCATCTTCATGTTTGAGTTCAATGTTGCAGCTATTGCAGTGCCTTCCAACCTAGAAGGCTCATCTTCCAGCACTATACTGGACACTATTCTGTTGTGATCCGTGAGGTTTTCACTGGAATCATTATCCAAAGTAGACCGTCAGGTCTTTCCTCCTAGTCTATCTTAGCCTGGAAGCTCCACTGAAATATGTTCACCATGGGTGACCGTGACGGTATTTGCAATACATGTGGCACAGCTTCCAGCATCACAACAACACGCAAGCCACCGGAGCATGACAAACTAACAGACAGGTGGCAGGAAGTTAACATAATATGGGTTTATTGTTGTTATTTTAAAAAGAATTAATCCATAAACATTTTAAGTTGTTCTCAATTTTAATTTCTAATATGATACATAACCCACATAAGCAAAAGTCCTTTGGAGTCGTCATAATTTTTAAGAGAGTAAAGGGGTTCTGAGACCAAACAGTTTGAGAACCACTGCTTAAGGGCTGCCTAATCAAATGAACAAAACCAAGCTTAATAATATGCTCAACATCCGGAAAACCACTACCCTGCTTCCTTAAGGCATGAATTAATAAGCAGCCTGTCAGAGTAATTCTTGCTCCCGTCATACTTGTCTGTCATGGTACAAAAGCAGTGAATGCTAAGCTTGAAGGTCCTAAAGAAAAGTATGCCATACATTAATCCAGGATGAACTCATCAGCATTAATGGGATTGGAATGCATGGCAAATAAATTAATTAGTACTGCTTTTCTTTAATCCAAGCGTGTTCCAACTGACTTACTCTGATTTCTCAGATTTGAAAATTCATTTGTTAAAGGCGGAGTCGTGAAAATGCTCCACCCCCTAGCTAAAGAATCCAATTTCATTTATTTCATACATATAACAAACAGCATTCCAAAACCCCCTTTCCCAGGCTTCCAGGAGCTGCGAAAGCATAACTGCAACAGTGTGTAAGCCTGCTCTTGTAGGGGACACGGTTTCAAACGGAGAGAAAACGTGTACATAAAAGAAGCTGGCAACACCAGCAAACATATTCCCCTGAGCAATTTATAAATCAAAAGGAGTCAGATATTTCTATTAAATATACTGGTAATCATAACCAGTTGCACATTGAGTTGACTCCAACTCATGGCAACCCCAAGGGTGCTGGAGCAGAACTGTGCTCCATAGGGTTTTCAGTGACTGATTTTTTGGAAGTAGATAGATCACCAGGCCTTTCTTTTGAGGCTTCTCTCAGTGGACTTGAACCTTCAACCTTCTGGTTAGCAGCCAAGTGTGTTAACCATTTGCACCACCTAGGGACTCCTTAATGTTTTTTAATTTATTTTATTAAACATAATGTCCAACTGTTTGGCAACTTACATAGCTTCTTTGTCTATGAATGAGTTTTGGCCTTATTCTTCACCCAACAAATATTTAGTGAATGTCAGATACAGTTCTAGACATGGTGGGGTGTGGCAGGCAGTGAACTAACCACATCAAAACCCTGTTCCTGCGGAGTTGATATTCTATCATTAGAAATGGCTCTGTATGATAAGTATGGAAGTACAGATAGTCCTCAACTTCCAACGGGGATCCGTTCCAATGACTCTGTTGTCAGTTCTGACATAAGTCAAAAAAAAAAAAAATGAAGTATTCAAGTTTTCATGATTATTTTCTTTCATTATCTGTACCTTTATAAATCCGACATTTGTCTTGGGAGTTGGCAACATTACATCTGAGAATGATCATATCAGCAAATTATGTGCTGTAATGTTGTATGTAGTACATACCACTAACGATAAATGTACCAAAAAAAAAAAGGGACGGTCATAAGTATGGTTCATCATAACTCAGATACGTCCTAAGTCGGGGAACCACTTGTAATAATAACAGAAGGTAGCAGACTTCTGATCTCCTAAAGTAATCCATGAGATTAGTGAGAAATCAGATGAACCTCAATTACACAAGCAAGTGCCCCTCCTGCGAGAAAGTCCAAAAGTACTGTTATTGGCGAGTGGGACCCAAAGCTGATAAGACTAAGAGGAACAAAGTTTAAGGCACTTTGGGGATTTCTGTTAAGTCGACTGACTTCCACTTCAACCACTATGTCAAGAACAGCACTCCTAATTACTGGGCTGAAGGCTGGGGGGACCATGGTCTTGGGGAACATCTAGATCAACTGGTATAACATAGTTTATAAAGAAAATGTTCCACATTCTACTTTGGTTAGTAGTGTCTGGGGTCTTAAAAGCTTGTGAGTGGCCATCTAAGATACTCCACTGGTCTCACCTCATCTGGAGCAAGGGAAAAGGAAGAAAACCAAAGACACAAGGGAAAGATTAGTCCAAAGGACTAATGGACCACAACTACCACAGCCTCCACCAGACTGAGTCCAGCACAATTAGATGGTGCCTGGCTACCACCAATGAGTGCTCTGACAGGGATCACAACAGAGGGTCCTGGGCAGAGCTGGAGAAAAATGTAGAACAAAATTCTAACTCACAAAAAAAGACCAAACTTACTGGCCTGACAGACACCCTTTGAGCTCAGTAATGAAGTCACTCCAGAAGTTTACCCTTCATCTAAAGACTAGACAGGTCCATAAAACAAAACGAGATTAAATGGGTACATCAGCCCAGGGACAAGGACAAGAAGGCAGAAGGCAACAGGAAAGCTGGTAATGGGGAACCCAAGGTTGAGAAGGGGAGAGTGTCGACATGTCGTGATGTTGGCAACCAATGTCACAAAACCATGTGTATTAATTGTTTAATGAGAAACTAGTTTGCTCTGTAAACCTTCATCTAAAATACAATAAAAAAAAATTTTTTTTTAAACCCAATGGGAGGAAAACCGCACTATTTCAACTCCTGTGTCTAGCACATGCCTGGTATATAAGAAGCACTCAATAAATGTTTTTTTAATCAAAAATAAAAAAGAAATTGTTGAATTGGTGTGTGTTTTGCTGTGTATATTTTCAACAACAACAAAATAAACTGCTGCTTCTATCTAACATAGAGAAGATCAAGAGTTTGAAGAATTTATCTATCTAGGATCAAATCGACAACAGTTATCTCGAAAGGTTTGATAGGAACCTTAGGGGGCAGTGAGTTTATGTTAAGGGGGAAGCAACAACTTGGAAAAGGAGGGTGAGAATGGTCGCACAACTTGAAGAACGTGATTGATGTCACTGAATTGAACATGTAGAAATTGTTGAATTGGTGTATGTTCTGCTGTGTATATCCTCAACAACAACAACAACAAAAATAAATTGAAAGAAGGAAGGAAGGAAGAAGGGAAGGAAGGAAAGAAAGAAGTTGGAAGAGAGGGGATTGCTGGGGATTTAGGGGTCTGGATTTAGGAATTAAGAAAAGGGGAGGGGCTGAGTGGGTGGGGTTCTCTGTGAGAAAAGAAATAACGGGCACTGAGGGGCCACTAAGTGTCCCTCAGGGGCCCTGGTGGCGCAATGGTAAACTGCTAACTGAAAGGTTAGCGGTTCAAACCCACCCAGCGGCTCCAGCAATCCCGTCTCTTCAGATTTTTTGATCTTGGAGATTACAGCCAAGAAAACCCTATGGCGCAGTTCTGTTCTGTCACATCTGGTTGCTGTGAGTGGAAATGGACTGGGCAGAACCTAACAAACAACAACATGTGTATCGGATTTAAGGCTCAAACCAGCCTCAAGAGAGAGGCCATTTTATCCCCCTGTTACACATGAGATACTGAAGCTCAAAGAAAGTAACTTGACTCTCAAACTGAGGTCTCATCACTATTTTATGGAGAAGTCTTCTTGTTATTATGAAAAACACAATGTTTCAATGTTTAAGTGGAAAGTATATCTTTAATTTGTGGTTATGGAGAAGCAAAAAGATTGGGAGCCATGTTCAGCTTTCTCTGCCAGCAGCGCTCCACCTGCAAAAGAGCCTGAAACCTCTTTATTTTGCAACACCTGAGTATTTGAAAAACGAAATCATAAATTCTGGGAGTTGGAAGGAGCCAACCAGCCACCAAATGCAGAAATCCCAGTAGACTGCAAAAGGGAAAAGTGATTAGGGCAGGAGAATAGTGAGGGGAGAGAGGAGGGCAGGACTAAAGCTGCAGGAAGGAGGGGAGTGGAAAGATACACTGACTTTTCCATACAGTCATTTCCCTCCCTGCACTCTAAACGTTCTCACCAAATAGCCTTGGAATTGTACCCCTGGTCCACCAATCACGAACGCACACCTGAAGTCAGTTACATCCCCACTGACAATAATAATAATAACGGCTAACATTTATATTAAGGTCCCTGGGTGTCATAAGCTCTTTGCCCTCAGCTACTAATTGGAACAGACAACGGTTCGAGCTTACTCAGTGTCACCTCAAAAGAAGGGCCTGGTGATCTGCTTCTGAAAAGATTACAACCAAGAAAACCCCATGGAGTAGTTCTACTCTGTAACACGCAGCCACCATGAGTCAGAATCAACTCAAAGACAACTGGTTTTGTTTTAACACTTATATTGTTATTGTTGTTAGATGCCGTCGAGTCAATTTCGACTCATAGCGACCCCATGTGACAGAGAAGAACTGCCCCATAAGATTTTCCAGGCTATAAACTTTACAGAAGAAGATCACCAGGTCTTTCTCCTGTGTAGCCACTGGGTGGATTCAAACCACCAACCTTCTGGTCAGCAGCCAAGCACTTACAACCATCACACCACGAGGGCTCCTTAACACTTACATTAAGTGCCTACCACCATCGTGCTTGGTAAAGTAGAGGGTCAGCAAAAAAAGAGGAAGACCCTCAACGAGATGGATCCACAAGGTGGCTGAAACAATGGGCTCAAACGCAGCAACAATTGTGAGGATGGCGCAGGATGGGGCAGTGTTTCATTCTGTTGTACGTGGGTCGCTATGAGTCAGAACTGACTCAAACGGCACTTAACAACAAGCACCAGCACGGCCCTCTCCTAAGGCACTGCAGGTGTGTGACTTCCTTTAATACTCAAACCAAGCCTTCGAAGCTTATACTGTTATGACACCCATTTCACCCATGGAAAAATGAGCTCCATAAAGTAGGTAAGAAGTGGAGCCTTGGCTCTAACCTCAGCGTGTCAATTCTAAAGCCTCTGTGATGCTCCACTGTTTCCAATACTGCTGAAGCTCTAGGTGAGACCTCTAACAGGTCCTCTAGGGCAACAGGTCATAATGCAGTTACAGTAACAGTTTAATTAGACACAAGGACCATCCTCCCACTTAGTAAATACAGGCAGTAGGATGTAATGGAAAGATATCAAGGTCTTGAAGAAGACTTTGGTTTCAATCCCTGCTCAGCTACTTACTAGCTGGATGAACCTGGACAAACTATTCCGACTCTCCATTTCCTCATTTCTCCAATGAGACAATCACCGCTAGGCTCACAGAAACGGGTGAAAAAATAAAATTGAGAACATGCCTATAAATATGTGAAGCACTTTTTGAAATAAATTCATTCTTGGAGAATTTTGCTGAATAAATAACAATTTCAGTAACACTTCTTCCTTTCATACTGTTCTTCAATTGCACTAACTCCTAGATGACATTTTGAAATTCCTCTGCCAAACAGCTAATGAGCTATACAAATATAAATAAATGCAGTCACGGGGAGCCACTATTTAAAGAAATTCTCTCGTTTCAAAGAATTATTTCATATGTGAATAGCCAGCTCTTAATTACATGGTTTGTCAATATTTTTAAGGAATTATCTCATTAACAAGCTGCTGGAGTAGACTGTGGTGCCCATCCTGAATTGGGACATGTGATGCTTCTGTCTGCCAGTTATTTATGGAGGACTGACCAAAAAATAATGAGCCCTGGAGGCGCAGCGGTTAAGAGCTCACTGCTCACCGAAAGGTCAGCAGTCTGAATCCACCAGCTGCTCCTTGGAAATCCTACGGGGCAGTTCTACTCTGTCCTACAGGGTTGCTATGAATCGGAATCCACTTGATGGCAACGGGTTTTTGAAGGTGCATGGTTAAGCTCTTGGCTGTTAACTGAAAGGTCAGCAGTTCAACCTCACCAGCCACTCCATGGGAGAAAGATGTGGCAGTCTGCTTCTGTACAGATTACAGCCTTGGAAACGCTATGGGGCAGTTCCACTCTGTCCTATAAGGTCACTATGAGTTGGAATCGACTCGACGGGCAGTGGGTTTGGTTTTTTATTTTACTCTTAACCGAGACACGACGTCAGTCATTTCATCAAAACCTAAGAGGATAAATTGACAACAGCAATTGGAAAGACTAGGTAGGAAGCTGAGGGGGCAATGGGTTTATTACGTTAATGGAGGAGGAACAATTTGGAAAATGAAGATGAGAATGATTGTACCACTCGAAGACTGTAATCAATGTCACTGAATTGCACATGTAGACATTGTGGAACTGGTGTATGTTTTGTTGTGTGTATCTTCAACAATAAAAAAAAAATTTTTTAATCAAAAAAAGCTAAGAGGAATCCCCAAAATGTTAAACATAGAGTTGACATATGACCCAGCAATTCTTCTCCTAAATGAAAACATGTAGCCACACAAAAACTTGCACACGAATGTTCACAGCAGCACTATTCACAATAGCCAAAAAGTGGAAACAACCCAAGGGATCTATCAGCTAATGAATGGGTACACAAAATGTGGTACAACCACACAATGGAATATTTATTATTCCGCAATAAAGAAGGACTGATGTACTGAAGCTATATGCCAGCACATGGACGAACCTTGAAAGCATTATGTTAAATTAAAGACACAAGTCACAGAAGACTACATATTGTTTATGACCCCACTTATATGAAATGCCCAGAATAGAAAGTAGATTAGTGGTTGCCTAGAGCTGGGGTTGGGGGAGAGAAATGGGGAGAGATTCCAATGGGTATGGGTTTCCTTTTTAGGGTGATGAAAGTGTTCTAAAATCAAATGTGGTGATGGTTGCACAACTCTATGAATATACTAAAACCAGTGAACTGTACACTTTAAACTGGTAAACTTTATATGGTATGTGAATTATATTCAATAAAGCTGTTAAAAAAAATAGAGGCCGACCAGATCCACAAGGAATGGTAGGATAGTTTTAACATTAACCATGCCCAGGCAGATCCAACAAGGGCCATACAAGTTCAGTTGCTAAAGCAGCATTTTCTCAAACATACTTTGATTCTGCTTCAACTCAAAACTCTGCCACCAAAAAAAAAGAAAGAAAGAAAATCAATAATTATGGCTCTGGTTGCAATTGGTAAGAGGATTTCCACTAAATTTGCACAACTGTTTATTACATGTTAACAGTCATTATGCTTTCAGAGCTTCATGAATATGAAATTAGCTCCTACTTAATAAAGCCTCCCTGCAGGCACAGCCACATCTTTTGTTGTTCTGTGAAACTGCAAACATAAGCTTTAATATGTAGCTTAAACATTTCATGGAGACAGGGCGCAGGATAATAAAATTGAGGAAGAATACAGCATTTGTTGGTTTAAATAATATGATATATTTAGTTTAACCTTTTAGCTCCAATAGAGTACTCTGCGTGCAGATGGTCTAGGATCTCAGAGAAAATGGCATAGCTTTAATAGGTAATCAAGGTTTCTGCATGGTGCAGGCTAACCTAAAAGTTGGCAGTTCAAACCTACCCAACAGTACCGTGGAAGAAAAGGCCTGGTGATCTGCTTCCATTACGATTACAGTCAAGAAAACCCTACGGGGCAGTTCTACTTTGTCATGTGAGGTAGCCATGAGTCAGAATTGACTCGACCACAACTGACAACTAACTGAAAGGTTGCTAGTTAGAACCCACCCAGGTCACGGCCTAAGAAAGGCCTGGACACTTGCTTCTGTAAAGATTACAGCCAAGAAAATCTTATGGGGAGTTCTACTCTGTACTACCATGGGGTCACCATGAGTTGGGATCAACTCAATGGCAACGACACATACAGTAGGTAAGCAGAAGAAATTAAAAGATCACCAGGCAGTACGAAATTTAGTGAGGTCTCTTAAAACTAGCCGGAGTCCCTAGGTGGAGCAAACAGTTAATGCGCTTGACTGCTGACTGAAAGGTGGGAGTTTCGAATCCATGCGGAGAAGCCTCGGAAGAAAGGCTTGGTGATCTACTTCCGAAAAATCAGTCACTGAAAACACTATGGAACACAGTTTTACTCTGACACACACGGGACGCCATAAGTTGGAGGCGACTCCACGGCAAAAGCACTGTATTTCTAAGGCCATCGAGGCCCACTACCAGGGCAAATAAATTACCAGTGAGGCTGGGGAAAAGACATGCCAAATTGGCAAGCTGGAGAGAAAAAAATGCATGAGAGACAAATTTCAGGATCCCTCCCGTCCTGAATGTTCGAAATGCTCAGAGGTTTGTTGGCAGCAGCCTTTTGTCTGCCAAGGCACACCTGACAGGTGAGTTCCTGTGACACTTCCCGAGTTTGTAGCTGCTGGGCACAGCTCCGTGCGGTGGGATTCGCCCGCCGCCCCCCCCTCCTTCCCACGGTGTCCCGTCTGGTGCGGCAGCTCCCAGGAGCCTATAAAGACAAATGGGCTGCGGATGTAGCCCGGAGCCAAGGAAACCGGCCCAGGTTCAGGAGAGCCCAGACTGCAGGCACTCCGCCCGCAACTACCCGGAGGAATTAAGCAAGCAGTTGCCAAGCCTCTGCCTCTGGATCTCTGTTCTTTTATAGACTTAATTTGTTCTCCTGAGGCTGAACTGCTAGATATGTAGCTACAACTCTGCACAGGAACACAGCGGAGTTTAATGTTCATGCCATTAAGTGTATAAAGTAGTCCTCGCTGCAGGGAGCCGTTCACAAATCCAATGAACTCACATCCAAAGGGCCAGGTGTCGGGCAGCACTCAACGTACAAGGTCTCTTCCTCCCTGTCTGCTCCTCCAAAACCCATTGCCTTGAAGTCGATTCCGACTCATAGCGACCAATGTGACAGAGCAGAACTGCCCCATGGGGCTTCCGAGGCTGTAATCTTTACGGAGAGCAGACTGTTATGTTTTCTCCAGCGGAGCGGCTGGTGGGTTTGAACCGCTGACCTTCTGGTTAGCAGCCACATGCTTAACCACTGCTCCACCGGGTCTTCTTTGCTCCTCTAAAACTTAGCCAAGATTTCTTCCCCAGGGGTTGAGAACATTTTCATCTATTTTAAACACTCCCAACAGGCTACATATAAACTACGAAAGATCAAAAAATACCAGCACTGAGACAGAAGCAGACATGATCTACGTAATCACCCCCAGGCCACAGTCTGTATTACCCCTTCATCAGCTGTGCTGTCTCTATGTAGCATGTATTTGTTGTTTTGGGGTGCCGCCTAGTCCATTCGAACTCATAGCGACCCCATTGGACAGAACGGAACTGCCCCATAGGGTTTCCTAGACTCTAATCTTGACGGAGGAGCCCTGGTGGCGCAATCGTTAAGCACTTGGCTGCCTGCTAACTCACAAGTTACACCATTACATAACTGGCAAACCACTGAGAATCATGGCCCAGCCAAGCTGACACACATTTTTGGGGGGAGGACACAATTCAATCCATGACAGTAACCCAAAATAGCTTTTTTAAATTATATAAAGGTATTATATGGCTTAAAAAATAAAAGCTTATTCTTTGATGTCTTTCCATCCGCACTCATTCAACTGGTGGAAGACCTGAGGCATGTTGTCTAGAATATATTAAAACTATTCAACATATAAACAAAATGGGAAAATTGCAAAAGCATAACTAATAGTGACCGGGTCTCGAACCACTGATTTTTACTTATACATCCCTGGGTCTGCAGAGCCAATAGCCAAAGTCCTTTGCAATGAGTGTGTGCTGGGGGGAGGGTGGCAGTGACTATATCCATTCTTAATCTCAACATGCCACTTAGATGCTAGGAAGGCCATAAATAACAGAACTGCCACACAAAGGACAGCCTCCTGTAAAAATAAAAGCCCATCACACATCATGGGGCACCCCGTCTGGTGGCTTTTTTTTTTTTTTAATCTCTGTTTGGCTCTTGGGTCAAATTCGGTAGTTTTCACTTTGAGTCGGAAAGTGAAATGCTTTTGTGGCACTGGCTGTGCTGCCTCAACGCGGACAGAAAAGGAATGTAGTCTTGAGGCCTGTGTCCCCCTTCCAAGAGGCCTGGGAACTCACAGAGCCCCGTCCCGGGTTTTGCCAATCTCTGTATACAGGGTATACAATTTATGTCTCTGATACAGGTAATTAGAGAATAATTTCCAGTGCATTTTTTTCTTTGCTCATCCTCTCCAACCTGGGTATTATTAGTCAGCAGCCACACTTCCTGCCTTTTAACCTACATTTCTGTCAGCTGATCATCACCTACTCTTCTTTGTTGTTTTATGTATAAAATTTATAAAATGCTGCTCCAAAACCCTTCTTCAAAGAAAGGTCAGGGGGAAATGTCACCGGGAAGGATACTAGGTGGCCGGCGGCCGGGGTGGCACCCAGTTCTCAGAGACCCTTCCCCCAGCTCACGGCAGCCAGGGTGGTACCCATTTCCCAGAGACCCTTCCCACAGCTGCGTCCCCAGCACAGGACGCGGCCAGACCTCCTGATCTGATTCTGTGTAGCCAGTGGGCACGCCCAGGGCCAGACCTCGCCGACCAGCCCAGGCGGGGGCAGAGCCGGCTCCCACATCCCAGACTCTCTGTCTGCACTTTCTGCTGCACACATGCACGCTTTTACGCACACACTCTGTTAGGAACTGTGGGCCAGAGAGAAAGCTATGGCTGTACCCCCTGCCCTTGTTGTTTGCTGTTGTTGTGTGATACCATTGAGTCAATTCTGACTCACAGCGACCCCATGTGAAACGCCGAAAACTGTGGAAGGCAGAAACCTGTCAGAGAAGGAAAACTCAAATATTTTCCACTAAAACGAGCGATAGCAAAGTGGTAAGACTGCATCTTGTCAAAGGCTGAAAACTCACAAGACCCAGACAAAAAGGCAGTTCCGTCGAGTTTCACCTCTCACAGGTCTCACTATAAATGTAGTCATTGTTTATCAGAAATTCAAATTTTTATTCACTAAATCTGGCAAGGCAACAGGCCCAGGCATCAACACCTCATACCCACTCCCCACCTTCCTTGACCCTGGAAAAGAACAGATGGTAAGTGTTTGGCTTTCTCTCTAGTTAGCATAATCGTAAAGAAATGAGATTGTTGGCCAACTGCTTATATTATCACAGTATCTGCACAGAACGTCAGGGAAGTAAGCTCCGTAAGCTGGGCGAGCACTCTGATAGCCCAGTAAGAGCACCTGCAGGCATGCAACCAACATTTGTTCAATGAATGAACGCTATACCCCTCAAAAAGCTTGTTTTGAAATGTGAGATCTTATGTATTAACTGACAATAATTAAGTCTAGGGTAAAGTGTAATATTTTGCAGTGCTCACCAAGGTAGCTAATATTCTTTACTCTTTAACCAGCTTGTGGTCTGAGGAACATTTGTAGCACAAATCACAAGTATCTGCACTGGGCTGAAACCAAGCAAATGAACAAAAACACGTGCTCTTCCACATGATGAAGCACATGGCAAGATTCACATGAAGAACGTGGAGAAGAAACGCTACGCCTCCTAAATGCAAACCAAAACCCATCCGACACTACAGGACACAGTACAACTGCCCCATAGGGTTTCCAAGTCTGTAATTGTTCCGAAGCAGACTGCCACATCTTTCTCCCTCAGAGCAGCTGGTGGGTTTGAACCGCCGACCTTTCTGTTAGCCGCCACGTGCTTAACCACTGCACCAGGAGGGCTCCTTTACTGCCTCCCAAACTAAAGCAAATCCAGTTCAAAAGCCCTTTTTTCTGTGCCCCTTTGTGTAACTATTATAACTGTTTTTCAGTTACAGGAGCCTTTAAGCAAACAAACATCTAAGAACACCGTGATTTTCTTATTTATACAGAAAAGTGTTATTCGACCCTGTGCCAATTTCCCTTGATCTGTGCTGGAAGAAATTTCACGGATGCCTATAAAACAATAAACTTCAAAAATATATATATATACATTTTTAAAAGAGAGTACCGTATATACTGCCTCTAACTTATGATAAATCCCCGGTATATTGTGAATTTTTAAAAAGAAACCTTTATTTGCCTTGCAGCTGTGAACTTTCTACTCTGCTAAAAGGCCCCAAATTTAGCATTTACAAACAAATAGAGAGATAAAGTAAAAGCTGTGTTTAACTTTTGGACATGCCATTATTTTTGCATTAAAAAAAACACTACACTCCCTCCCCTAAGCTTTTAGGTATTTTTAACTTCGGAAAAAAGTTAGTTTGTGTACCAATTAAACAGAAGGTTTTTCAAACCAATACCTGAAAAGTTTAAATTCCAAGTGTAGTCTATATTCCCAGTATTAATTTTTTCAAACTTGGCCCAAAGGAATATATTCCTGTCCACTGGGGGACACTGGTGTCAGCTCTGGCCACCAGCCACTGTCTTGCCACTTGCAAGGAAGAACCTATGAGCCTTACAGCTCTCCGTGATTCAGAGCTGAAGAAACATTTTAATTTATTAATTTTCACCAAACATCATTAATGCTTAATGTTGCCTACTTGTTGTTATTGTTAGGTGACACCAAATCAGTTGTGACTCACAATGACCCCATGTGACAGAGTAGAACTACCCCCCAGGGTTTCCTAGGTTGTAATGTTTACGGAAGCAGATTTGCCGGGTCTTTTTTCCTGTAAAGCTGCTGGGTGGGTTCGAACCGCCATCTGAGCGCTTAACCATTGTGCCACCAGGGCTCCTTAATGCTGCCTAGTGCTCCCGTGTAATTCACGAGTAAGAGTATGAACTCACGGGGCTAGTAGAGTCATCAAGAAATGCAACGCTTTCTGCAGGTAGAAGGCTCCACACAACTATATAACGTAGAAAACTGGTCAGAGTCTCATCTAACAGCAGGGAACTCATTAGTGTAACTGACATTGTCTTAAAATTGGGAACCAGTCACCTGCATTACATTCATTCTTCTTTGGCCGCAATTCTTCCTATTTTCTAAAGGCTGACACCAACAGTGCCAATTTCAAACCAAACCTACACTTTGTAGAACTGCAGACGGAGAGTTACGGGCATGTGGGAGGGAGCTGGGATGTCCCCGGCTGCCTGCTGCACTTACGTTGTTTTTAGCTGGTGTCTGAAGGATGGGCAGAGGAAGGTGTGGGCCGGGTTCATGTGCCCCAGTCAGCACCAGGGCCAAACCCTGAATCCAAGTCTGCCTGGCACCGACACCTGCGCCTTCCACCCCGATCCGGGCAGCTCTAGCTCAGCTTGTTACCTCCCTTGCTGATTTTTTAAAAATTACCTAAATGTAAAAGATAATGTGGAACACTGCAAAATACGTTACCAGGAGTGAAACACCAGGCAGGTCCCAGCACAATGGCTCCCGCAAACGAGGGCGGCGAGGAGAAGGGCTGTTCTGCCATCGACGAAGTGGACACCAGAGAGGACACCGTCGACACTCACCAGCGCATCCACGGAGTGGGCTTCAAGAAGCGCGCTCCTCGGACACTCAAGGAGATGCAGAAATTTGCCATGAGGGAGATGGGAACGCCAGATGTGCACCCGGACATCAGGCTCAACAGAGCTGTCTGGGGCAAAGGAACAAGGAATGTCCCATACTGTAGCCTGTATGGTTGTCCAGAAAACGTAACGAGGTTGGAGATTCACCCAACACACTCTATACGCGGGTTACCTACGGACCTGTCACCACTTTCCAATACCTACAGACAGTCATTATGTGTGTAAACTAACAGCTGGTTATTAAATAAAGTTATAAACCTGCAAAAAAAAAAAAAAAAGAATGAAATGCAGGGCAGTTCTAGAATTCAAATAAAATTCCATACATAAGGTAATGACTCTTCTTCATTGTGGTCGGAAGGCTAAAAGTACAAGTGACTATTGTGGCAGTCGCAGAGGGGCGGATGGCTCGCTTTCCCTGCCTCCTCCCTGCAGCCACCTCTCTCGGGCTGGCGTCACTCCTGACAGTGTCTCTGGCTTTTCTCCACAGGCCCGACAGTGGCCTGGCTGGACGCCAGCTCTGACTCTGTCCTCCCACCCAACTGGGTCAGGGTCAGCTGAAGGCGGCTACAGATTCAACAGGCTCCGACTGACGGAGACCATTGCACAAGCCGGCAACACCCATCTCTGCCGGCAGGGAGTGGGAGAGGCCATGAAGGAAGCTGGGTCCCAGCACAGGAAACAAGGGCAGGGGGCAGGCAGGAACTGCAGAGCAGCGTGGCCCCGTGAGCGAGGCTCTGCCTGGTGGCAACTAAGGGGGCACGGAGTAAAAGGGGCATGTATTGGACGGTGTGGGGAAATCACCGAGGATACGGCTCCAACTGGGGGTGCCCAAGCCAAACAAAAGAGTCCTGGTGGCGCAGTGGTTAAACGCTCGGCTGCTAACTGAAAGGTTGGCAGTTTGAACCCACCAAATGCTCTTTGGGAGAAAGATGCGGCAGTTGGCTTCCGTAAAGATCACAGCCTAGGGAACCCCATGGGGCAGTTCTACTCTGTCCAAAAGGGTCACTATGAGTTGGAATTGATTCAACGGCAGTGGGTTTTTACTTAAGTCAAACAAAAGAGCCCTGGTGGCACAACAGTTAAGCACTCGACTGCTAATCAAAAGGTCAGTAGTTCAAACCCACCAGTGACTCCACGGAAAAAAAGAGCTGGTGATCAGCTCCTACAAAGATTACAGCCTAGGAAGCCCTATGAGGCAGTTCTACTCTGTCACACAGGGTCGCTACAAGTTGAAATCGACTCCACAGCACCCAACAACAAGAAGTCAGACAAGAGGGCTGTGTCGATCCTGGGGCTCCACCTGGCTTCACCATGACCAACAGAATGCAAACAAGATGAACCTGACGAGCTTCATCCTGCCCCCTTGTGAAATGCCAAGCCATCCATATTCAGAGCGCTCCAAGAACACAGGAAATAATATCCCTGGTCAAATTTGGTCTACCCCAGCCACGTGTCCTACCTTTGGTAGAGCTGACAAAGCAAGCTTTATGAGGAGGCTCGTCCCATGACAGCATTTCCAAAAGGTAAGTGATAACCCCCAAGTGCCCTGGCTCCCACGGGCCATGTGACTATCTAGAATGAATTCTTCTCCAGCCCGTTTCCAAAGTCAGCCAATACTCCCTCCGGTTCTAGGAGTCTGTTACCAGCTGTGGAAATAGAATTTGCTTTTTGTTCGTTCTAAACCATTTTAAAGTCCCTACCAGCGCTTCTTGAGCCCTGGCGGTGCAGTGGTTAAGTGCTCGGCTGCTAAACGAAAGGTTGGCGCTTCAAACCCACCAGCTACTCTGCAGGAGAAACATGTGGCAGTCTGCTTCCGTAAAGATTACAACCTTGGAAACCCTATGGGGCACTTCTACTCTGTCCTATAGGGTCGCTCGCTATGAGTCAGAATCGACTTGACGGCAATGGGTTTGGACCAGGACTTCCTAGCTCTAGAACTGACTTCCAGAGCTGGCTGGCAACTCTGCAGTTCGCCTTGCCATGGCTTTCTTCCTCTTGGTCCTTCCAGCCTGGGCAGTCCCAAATCTTCTTGTCAACCCTCTTAGCAACTCTCCTCCACCCCAAAATGAAAAGCTACGGCTTCTTTTGGGACCTGCGAGCTAGTAATGTCCCCTCCTCTGTAATACAACCCTCATCAGATTTCTGCGCAGAGAGCAGATATTGAAGACATTTGAACTTGAGCTGCACAAGGGAAGTCTTTTTTTCTGCAAACTTGAAGATTTGCCATCTTTTGTTCTCCTGCGAACCTGAGATGAACTTGATGGCACAGCTGAGTGTGCACTGCTCAGTACAAGGGCGTGTTATTTTTCTATACACACGTCTGCAGTCATAAACGAATGCTCTGTTGTCGGCAAGATCGTGTCTGCTAAGGCAGATCTAAAGACCTTGGGCAAAACGTCCTGAAGGAGGGTCTCAAATGTTTCAGGACAAATGAAGAGGTGTTGGACGTCTTCTCATGGTGCAAGTTCTCCCAGCATCCACGGCTGGCTGAGGACTAGAGGGAGAGCATCTTGGGGCAGAAAGCGGGAAGGAACAGAAACCATCTGTCCTACACTGTTATTTCTTGCTGAAAAGGACACCAGTAAATCAGCTGTAGTCCAGTTGACTCCAACTCATGTGTGTCAGATAAAACTCTGCTCCAAAGGATTTTCAATGGCTGCTTTTTCAGAAGTAGATTGCCAGGTCTTTCTTCCAAGGTGTCTCTGGGTGAGCAGCCGAGCATGTTATAGTGGTTGGGCAGGAGGAGACAAAGGAGGTGAAGTTTCAGGATTCATGGGCTCTAAAGACCTTTACAAGGAGCCCTGGTGGCGCAATGGTTAAGCACTCAGCTGCTAACTGAAAAGTCAGCATTCGAACCCACCAGCCCCTCCTAGGGAGATAGATGTGCAATCTGCTTTTGTAAGGATTACAGCCTTGGCAACCCTATGGGGCAGTTCTGTTCTGACTTATAGGGTCACTTCGTAGTCAGAATCAACTAACAGCAATGGGCTGATGGGTTAAAGACCTTTAAGGAGGCCTGGTGGTACAACGGGTTAAGCACTCGGCTGCTAACCATAAAGTTAGCGGTTCAAACTGACCCAGCAGCCCCATGAGAGAAAGACCTGGTGATCTGCTCCCGCAAAGATTACAGCCTAAAAAAACCCTATGGGGCAGTTCCACTCTGTCACATGGGTCGCTATGAGTTGGAATCAACTCAACAGCACCCAATACCAACAAACCTTTAAAGCCACGTTCCAAGCCCAGGACCCCTACACCATGCTCCCCTCCTTTTTGAAACATATTCTAGGTCTTAGCCCTCCTTTGTACTCAGACGATCTGCAAATATGTGTGGAGAACGTGCTAAGCGCTGGGTGCAGAACCTTCTCCTCTACGGGCAATTCTCACACCTGGAAATTCCTCACCTGGATGCTTCATGGAGCCGTCAAGACCTGTCTCTCTCGCTAACTGACTTTTCTCGTCTAGCATAAGGTAGTGAGTGCTATAAAGCAGTCATTATTCACGGGCTCAACTGCAAAAGTTCCACCCCGTGTAATGTGCGGTTAATCTTAACGCCTGGTGAAGCAAATAACTAATAATGTGCAAGCTTCCAGAAACTGCAAAGTGCAGAAAAGGTGATTACACGCTGCTACCCTCTACATTCCTGCCGGAGGTGCCATAAATTCAATCTGATTGTGCCAAAGAAACAGTGCCATGACGGCATTTTATAAAGTGATGCATGTATCATACAACATCCAAAAGCTGCTGGAGGACATGGGGTAAACTGTAGTCCCCCTCCATGTCCTGATCCCACCATCCCCGCCACCATCTAGAGCCCCTCCCTAGAAAGTCCACTTTCAGCCCAGTTTTTTACAGAAGCCATCATAAATTTCAAATTTCAGAGAAAAATATAAATGACATTTCTATATATTATATGGCGTCTCTAGGTGGTGCACACATTGAATGCGCTCAGCTGCTAACCGAAAGGTCAGAGGTTCAAGTCCACCCAGAGGCACCTCAGAAGAAAGGCCTGGTGACCTACTTCCAAAAAAATCAGCCACCGAAAACCCTTTGGAGCACAGCTCTACTCTGACACACACGGCGTCGCCGTAAGTCGGAGTCAACTTAAAGACAACTGGGGGAAAAATATTATTTAACAAAGTTTTCTAGTGAGTATATGAATTAGTGAACCAGACATATAGCAAAAATGTAAGTTACACACAACTGAATTTAATAACACCCCATGCATTGCTTCTCTAATTTCTTTTCCTGAGAAGGTAACATTCCGAAGCGCTTTTGGACATTCTCACAGACACTCGCAGTCAAACACTTGGACCAATTTGAAATTTTTTGAGAAACTGATCTGTTTTGCCTTCCTCTTTATCTTACTTTAAATGTCCCTGTATTACTAAGTATAAAGCTTTTAAGTGAATGATGGTCAAACACAGCCAAGTTGTTTCCTGAATATTCAAAGCCCAGGTTCTCTGCCTCAGCCCCATGCCCAGCACATTCAAGAGGCTGGGGTGGATCTCGACCATCACAGGGCACCCCTCTTCACCTTTACACACCCCTTTATAAAACTTTTTATAACGTTTCTATTATTTTTAGTGACAATTCTGAAATGGGATAAGGCTGTTGTTGTTGGGTGCCGTCGAGTAAATTCTGACACACAGCTTCCCTGTGTGACAGAGTAGAACTGCCCCACAGGATTTCCTAGGCTGTAATCTTCACAAAAGCAGATCACTGGGTCTTCCTCCCACAGAGCCACTGGGCTGGGTAGGTTTGAACCACCAATCTTTGGTTGGTAGCCCAGTGCTTAACCACCGAGCCACCAGGGCTCCTTCATAAAACTCTTTAAGCATCAAACATAAGTAAAAGGCAAGAAGGCTTAAACACCTGAGCGCACACCCAAACGTGCCATCCTTGTAGATACATTGTGTCTGTTCACTGCTGTCCAGTCAGCCCTGACTCAAGGCGACCCTACGCACAATGCAAAGAACACTGCCCAGTCCTGCGCCATCACCTCGGCAGTTTACAGATCTGACCATTGTGATCCACAGAGTTTTCAATGGCTGAATTTTGGAAGCAGATTGCCAGGCCTTTATTCCTAGTCCATCCTAGTCTGGAAGCTCTGCTGAAACTTGTTCAGCATCGTAGCAACACGCAAGCCTCCACTGACAGATGGGTAATGGCTGCACGTGAGGTGGACTGGCCGGGAATCAAACTTGGGTCTCCTGCATGGAAGGCGAGGATTCTACCACTGAACGACCACTGCCCCCTGCTAGACAAACACCACCCTGGCTTAGAGGGCTTCCTGGCAAGGGCCCCGAGGGCCTCTCTCCTCCTGCCCGCCTAGGGGTCCCAGCTCTGGCTCCTCAATGCCTGCTCCTGGCTGCATCCCCACGCCTCTTCTTCCCTCTCTCCCCCTTTATTAGAAAGCTCCTGAAATCCACCTCTTCTATTAAGAATTTCCTGATGCACAGAGAACAAGTAGCAACCTCTCCTTAGCCCACCTCAACACTGCCCTCCCCTCAGAAGGAATCACTCTGCATATTAATTTACACCTACCCCTATACAGCCAAGTAGCAAGACATTTATACAAGCTGGGGAAGGGGGTTTTTCAGCTTGAGATAAACAATTGCACATCTTATCAGTCAGTAATATGTACTACATATTACAAAAAAGAAAGGTCATAAGCGCAGTTCACTGTAACTCAAAAGAGGGACTGCCTGTATGTTAATTGCTTAGCTCTCAGCACAGGCCTACAGAGTATGGAGTATTATTGCCCTCATTTTCCACATTAGGAAACTGAGGCGAAGAGGTGCAGAGGGTCCCGCACGCAGAGACCTGGTTATTTAGATCTTGTGTGTTTTTACATTTTCCTGCCTCCTCCCTTGCTGCCAGGCCTGGACTGCCCCTTCTCACACTGTCAGGAGCCCCACCTCTGCGGTCTCATTTACTGCTTCTTATCTGCCGAATGTCTGCTTCGGAAACACATCACCAGGCTTGTCAGTAATGAGCACAGGGAGGATGAACGGGGCCGCTTTCCCTTCCCCATCCCTCCAAAAGGCACTAAGAGTAAATGAGGTCGATGACTGCAATTTCTTCATTTCAGTTTGAGCTTCTATTTCATACCAAAGGAGCTCTCGTGGTGCAACAGTTAAGCGCTGGGCTGCTAACCAAAAAGTTGGTGGTTCAAACTCACCCAGGGATGGAGCAGGAGAAAGATCTGGCGATCTGCTCCCGTAAAAATTACAGCCAAGAAAACCCTACGGGGCAGTTCTACTCTGTCACGTGGGATCCCTATGGGTCAAAATCGGCTCAAGGACAGCCAGCAACAGACCTAGGAGCGTATGAGGGTTATGGTCCTCAGGCCATAGAAAAATCTTAAAAGAGCCCTGGTGGCGCAGTGGTTAAGAGCTAAGCTGCTAACCAAAAGGTTGGTGGTTCGAACCCACCAGCGGCTCCACAGGAGAAAGATGTGGCAGTCGCCTTGGAAACCCTACGGGGCAGCTCTACTCTGTCCTATGGGGTCGCTATGAGTCGGAATCAACTCGACAGCAACGAGCTGGGTTTTACGCCCGTGCCCACATGTCAGAAACACCCGCGTAATAAAGCGGGCCATAAAGTGCTCCTAACTCAATGCAGTCTAGCAAGAAGGGCAATTCTAGAAGGGACGAGAACTAACATTTCTGAGTTACTACTCACTTGACTGGGGGCAGTACTACTTGCCCCCACAAAGCATCAGTATTGAGGAACTGCTCCTCTCCCCCAATCCTTGCTCCCAGTGCCCTCAAGGCAAAATGAAACTCTCTTCCTTCGCACACCTGCACACCTCACCAGAAAGAGATCCCATGTGTGTCAGAGTAGAACTGTGCTCCATAGGGTTTTCAATGGCAGATTTTTCCGCAGATCACCAGGCCTTTTTTCCAAGGTGCCTCTGGGTGGACTTGAACCTCCAGTCTTTTGGTTAGCAGCTAAGCATGTTAACTGTAACCCGTCCTCCAACCCAAAGGCCACCCAGGGTGACTCAGCAAGACCTCCCTTAAAGACACAGAGCACAGGACAGTTAGCGGCAGCCAGGCGCAACAGGAAAGCGAGAGGAATTTGTGCAGGGTGTTGTATCCTTCCCTCCCTGCTGCCTGCATCCAAAATTGCCCAAGAAATCTAAGATGGTGCTGCCTTGGCCTGGACTCACCAGCTCCCAGACCCGAGAGATTCCTTCAGTAATTAGGTCTGAATTCCTAACGCAAATTAGATCTGTCAACTTTTCTAAAATTCTGATTGTATCAGACTCTGAGACTAGCAAGACAGCTTCCGCAGTTCAGTATCATTACTGAAAGAGTGAATAAATGCTCTTGCCTAATACCTCCCAAGACTGCAACAAAAGCCTTCCGACAAAAGTTAAAAAAAAAACCTGGTTGCTAAAAATTTGAGAATATGAATTTATGGGGGAATTATGCAATTATAGCTACAGACTATCCTTTATTCCAAATAATATATATATCTAGAATATACACACACATATGTATGTATATGTATGTATGTATATGTAAACCAGCATAAAATCAAGTTCTTGATGATTCTTCTCAAATACAAACAATGGTGGCATTAATATTTCTAACTTACAGATTTTTTTTTAAAAGACTGTAATTTGAGTACTCTGAATGATGCAGCGGTTAAGCACTCAGCTACTAACCAAAAGGTCAGTGGTTTGAATCCACCAGCCGCTCCAGGGAAGAAAGATGTGGCAGTCTGCTACCATAACGATTACAGCCTTGGAAGCCTCAAGGGGCAGTTCTACTCTATCCTACAGGGTCGCTATGAGTCAGAATCGACTTGACGGCAATGGGCTTTTGGTGGAATTTTTACAATAAATTTATTTTTACTGAGAAGCATAGTAAATAAGACGTTCCAGAGGAACAAGGGCAAGTATTTGTACATTGTTTCAATAAAGCTGGACAATTCATCTTGTTCTAGTTCTCTGTTACATCACTATGCCCTTGTATGGTAGAATCAATTCTCATGACTTACGATTGTTTTATGAATTATATACACAGATTTGTTATTTAAGAATAGTTATTTTCTCAAGGGGGGAAACACTTTCAAACACTCTGCGGGCAAACAAGATTTAAATTCATATAAAATCCCATCAACCTTCCCAAGAAGAGCTCCCTAATAGTATGACCATTACTGCTAAGGTTATGTGTTCAACATTCTGTTTGGTTTTAGCCCATCAGACTTGAATTCAAAATTTCACATTTCTGTAAGAGCATTTTTTTCTCCCTCCTCTTTCTTAGCTCTCGACTGGCTTCTTCCTCAAAGGGCAATGAATAAAATAAACTCAGTATAAATCAAACCACTGAAATTAATAGATTAGACTTGCACACAGTCTGACCAGGCCACCTTTAAATCGCCAACGTGTCAGCCAAACTGAAGACAGACAGACCCGGTCGTCAGCAGAGCACGCTGAGTCATCCAAACGGGTCTTGCCCAGTGAGCCTCTTGGGGATGAGCACAAAGAATAATGCCCACGTCAGTCAAAAACCCTCAAGTCACCCAGAAACAAACAAACAAAAACCTCTACTCCCTGATTTTCTTTGCTCAAACTGGTCCTGACCGAGAACTGCTCCCACCCCTGCTGCCAGCAGGCCTGAAACTCAGCCATACCAATGGAATGGCACGCAGGGGGCAACCAGCTTGCCCACGCTGAGCAGCATTTCTCAAGCTGCAAGTCACCCCCAGGATTTTTTTTTTTAATGAAAGAAAAAAGAACAAAAATTATCAGAGTACTCCACAAGCAGTAAGAATAAGTACGGTTTCATGAAAACTTTCCTTTTAATTTATATATAAACATGTGTATGTCTATGTGCGCGCAAGGAGGCTTGGTGGCGAAACGGTTAAGTGCTTGTCTGCTAACTGAAAGGTGGGTGGTTCGAACCCACCTAGTGGCTCTGTGAGAGAAAGACCTGGTGATCTCCCAGTCTGTTAGCACCACGAGCCCCATCCCAAACGCAGCCCAAGGAGAAGCTTCCAGAACACAGTGCCAACAGCACTGTGGGAAGGCAGAAAATATGGCCCTGGAAGCCTAGGGGGACACGTCTGACTGAAGGAGAGACTGAGCTGATGTTCCCAGTGAGCGGTGTCGTCAGCTCTAAAGTGGTATTCATCCTTCCTACACTAAACCCCTGAGCTCCGGGATGCTTCCAACGCTAACGCACAGTGCAGGTAAAGACGAGCTGTTGCATTTTAAAGAATTTCGTACATTAGGAATCAGAATGACATGCAGCCAGTATACCTTGGTAGAGGAAGAAACAAGGTCCTGGCACTCAAAGATGACAAATCCTGGTTATCGGGCAGAAATTCTCAACAACAGGACAGGACAAGCCGGCCCGACGGCACGCTGGCTACAGTCGAGTAAGTGAGAGCAAGCTGTAATTTGGCTCCATCTATCAAGAGGCCTAATAACCAACCAACCTAGGAAAAACTTAACATCCTGATACTCTAATTTTAACAGGGCTGGCTTAGTCCACAAAGTAAAGACCAAGCGCCTGATTCACAGTATGTTTTGCGGACCAAAGTGTAAAATAAACCCCAACTGAGATGTCAGGACAGGATTACAATAGAAATTTAAGATAATTCATTGTTCCTGCCACCTGCCAAAATGTTCTATTTAGTCCAAAGCCAGTCCTCTGTTAAAAAATAATGCTGTTTTTGTAATGATAAAAACATTCAACAAATATCTATTGAGCACCATTTTAGGTGCTCCCCACGTAGCAGTGAGCAAAACAAAGTCCAACCGTAAGTCTTTTCCTGTGCAAATACATACATCCCATTAAGATCACACTGAATATGGGCAATTCACCCAGATTTTTTTTTTTCACTTTTAACATTCAAGTTTTCCCATAAGGTCAAATGTTCTATGAAAACACCAGTTTTATTGGCTACATAACATTCTGTCATAGAGACGGTGTCATTTACCCAAAGTCATTTCCAAACGCTTTGTTGTTGTCGATGGGTGCCATTGAGTCATTTTCAACTCAGAGCAACCCCATCTGACAGAACAGAACTGCCCCATAGCGTTTCTTTCCTAGGCTGTCATCTTTACGGGAGCAGATCGCCAGGTCTTTCTCCCACGGAGCTGCTGGGTGGGTTCAAACCACCAACCTTTTGGTTAGCAGCTGAGTGCTTAACCTTTGTGCCACCAGGGCTCCTTTCCAAATGCTTACCAAGATTAAAAAAAAAAAAAAAAAAAGGAGAGAGACAAAGTTAAGCATAACCTGTAAGATCTAGATTTAGGATCTTTAATAACAGAAAAGAAACACATAGCCTTACCAAACTCAGAGCACCGCAGCCAATGGTGCTGTGTATAAGCACAGTCACACCTACACCGTTCGCCTCCTCCAGGTCTACATTGCGAATCTCCCTTTATAAGCCCCTCTCCCGTCTTTGATCCAAGGGAACATTGTCTGCACAGAACAATAAGTTTTAATTTCAATTTCCCTTATTTTCAGGAAAGGAAATGTTTGCACTTCAAACAGCTGCTTTGAAGAGCGGACCTCCAGTGCTGGCTCTGCAGGTTAGGAGTTGTGTGGGCCCAGCGGGTAGGCGAGCGCTGGCTGGGCGGCTGCCCGCTGAAGTCACTCTCAAGGCCAGCTCCTTCAAGGAGAGGGTCTGGGGCAGGAGAAGGAAAAACAAACACATGAAAACATACTGGAGGCTTTTGATCGCGGCCTTCAGAGGCCCTTTTTCACACACCACGTAGGGAAACCGAGGCACCAACAATGGGAAGCCACAGACAACGCAATAGTAGCTTCTAAGACAAAAATCACACCGGAAACCAGATTCATGGACTGCAGACCCGTCCCGGGCCAGGTAAAAGCAGAGCCATTCTCAGTTATTCCTGGGAATGACAAAGGGGACAGCCCAGATAAGTGTAATAACCTTATTAAATTAAATTTTAAAAAAACTAAACCATTAAATCAACTGACGCAGGGTGACCCCCTCTGTCAGAGTAGAACTGTGCTCAGTAGGGTTTGTTTTTTGTTGTTGTTGAGAATAGGGTTTTCAATGGCTGATTTTTCAGAAGTAGACTGCCAGGTCTTTCTTCTGAGGCGCCTCTGGCTGGACTTGAACTTCCGACCTTTTGGCTAGTAGTCGATAGCTTAACTGTTTGCACCACCCAGGGGTTAGTGGTTATTTAATAAGGTGGGAGTCCCTGGTGCTGCAAATAGTTAATGGACTCATCTGCTACCTAAAACGTTGGAGGTTCAAGTCCACCCAGAGACGCCTCGGAAGACAGGTCTGGCAATTTGCTTCCATAAAGGTCACAGACTTGAAAACCCTATGGAACACTTCTACTCTGCACACATGGGGTCGTCATGAGTTGGAATCAACTCAGTGGTAACTAATGAACCACAGCAACAAATGTTCCACCAAGAGGCCAATGCAACTCCCCTCAACCATACGCCACCAAGTCTAGGAAGCAATGGTATAGAGCAGACAAGAGAGGGCTTGTAAGATTGTCTTTCAAGTCTTGAACAGGTTCTGAATATTTGTAATGATCTAAGCCCTTCCCTACCCCAAGGATATGACATGACAAAAGGTTAGGTTTTCCTACCTGGGTGGGCACCTACCCAAGTGGTGGGCAGAGGTGATGAAAGAAAGGCAACTCAGGAGAGGGAGCCAGCTCCTCCCTGTAGCCCGAGGACTCAGCTGCGGAACTCTTGGCTGTGTGTGTGTTTGGGGCTGGGGGGAGACAGCTCTGGGTGGCCAGGACTCCCACGCTAAAGGAAAGGCTTCCAATCACCTTCCACCTGGCTGAGCACTAAGCCTCTGGGGTGGAATTATGAATGATTTTTATTTTTAAAACCAAATTTTTAACAAGGAGCATTCTAACTTTTCGAAACACTTTTTCCTTAAGAGTACAGCTCTTTGGAAAGATTTCCCTAAAATAAACAAATAAATGAAAATGGCTGTAAAGGACCTTACTGGAACAACTAAGAGTTGGATATGGACTGTGGACTAGAGAACAATGTTGTATCAATGTTAAATTTCCTGATTTTAATATTGTACTCTGGTTATATCAGAAACGTCCTTGTGCTTAGAAAATAAACACTCAAGTATGCCAAAGTAAAGAAAGGGGCATGATGTCTTTGATGCTCAAATAGTTCACAAAAAATTCACGTGTGTGTATATGTGTGTGTGTATGTGTATATACGCATATGTGTGTATATGTGCACGCACATGTATATACGTGCATATATATGTATGTGTATAAGTTTACGTATATGTCTGTATATGTACGCTTGTGTATATATGTGTATGGATATGTGTGTGTGTATATGTGTGTGTGTAGGTATGTGTATGCATATATATAGAGAGAGAATGATTTAAAAAAGGGCAAATTGTAAACAACTGGTGGATTTGAGAAGAGGATACTTACTCCTGCCACTTTCAAGTTTAAAATGTTATCCAAATAAAGCTGAAAGAAAAAAGGAAAAGAAAGAAAGGCAGGGAGGAAGGGGTGGGGGAGAAAGTTTGCCCTAACTGTGAGACCATCCCTTCAGAGCTTCCAAGGACACCTCCGGCCTGCAGTGCGTGGACAAGGCCTGTCTCTGCAGGAGGGAAAGGGTCCCCTGCGTAGCTGTGCAAACACAGTTGGCTTAAGCAGCTATGTACTGAAGATCTAGGGAAAGCACTCTCAAATCAATTCAGGGTAGACGGGGCCCCGTGCTGTGCACCTCAGGCTTGGACAGCTCCTGACAGGCTTTTTTGAGGGTGCCAAAGGGTGGTGCAAATGGTTAATGTGCTCGGTTGCTAGCTGAAAGGTTGGAGGTTCGAGTTCACCCAGAGGCAACTCGGAAGAAAGGCCTGGTATAATCTACTTCTGAAAAATCAGCCACTGAAACCCCTATGGAGCACAGTTCTACTCTGACACACATGGGGTCACCATGAGTCAGAGTCGCCTCAATGGCAGCTGGTAAAGAAGTGTAATCTAAGGAAGGAGACATTTCTCCAACCCATCACGTTAGAGAAAGAAGCAGATTAAAGACTGGGAGGCAGCATTACTACTGCCGCTGGGCTTAAGAAGCAAGGGTGGAGTACAGAGCAGGAAGCCGACTTTTCCCTATAAACACAAGTCTCTGGTTCCCACCAGACCCCCTGCACCGGGTTCTCCCCACACCATTCAGAGAGTGGAGCGCAGGATGACTGGACTTGTCGAGTAAATAAAGCAGCCCCCCCACCCCATGGTCCCGGCAGGAAATCCCACATCCAGCTTGGCTCAGGGATGTGGACGCCGAATGACTGACCCAGAAGGAATGCAGCCCAGCCTGTCACACGCCAGCTCCCAAGGCCTGGCCACTTCCCAGCGCAGCAGACCCTGAGACACTCGGGGAGCCAGCTGTGCTGAGCAGGGGTCCTGCTGCTGGCGCTCAGGGAGAAACCACGGCGAGCAGAGGAAGAAAATGGGTGCCGGAAGGTGGGGGAGTGGCCAGTTGCAGCACCCCAGTACTCAGAAACACAGAGGGATGTGGTGACCAAGAATCTTCTGTCTGTGTGTTGGCGCTGCCTGGGGCACATGGCATGCCAAAACACGTGCTGGCATAGGCTGAGTGTTCACAGTCCCAGCACACCTACTCTGCCACTTACGAACTTCCTGTGTGCCCACGGGCAACGTGCTGAGCTTCGCTGTGATTCCTCCTCACTTAATACTATCAACCTCACTAGGCTGGTGAGGATCAAAGGAAAATACATAGGAAGTGTCCAGTACGTGGTGAGTACTAAATAAGTGCTTACTATTATTGATATTAGAGGGCAGAGGTGGTTCAGTGGTAGAATCCTCACCTTCCATGCAGGAGACGTAGGTTCAATTCCCAGCCAATGTACCTCATGCAGAGCTACCACTTGTCTGTCAGTGGAAACTTGTGTGTTACTATGATGCTGAACAGGCTTCAGCAGAGCTTCAAGACTAAGAGGGACTAGGAAGAAAGGCCTGGCGATCTACGTCTGAAAATTAGTCATTGAAAACCCTATGGATTACAGCGGCCAATCCTCAACCCATCAGGGGGATGGTGCAGGCCTGGGCAGCGTTTCATTCTGTGGTGCATGGGGTCGCCATAAGTCGGGGGCCAACCTGACCACAGTTAACAACATTACTGATATTACCCAGCCCCAGGGTCTCTCCCTTCTTTCCTATTTGGTGTAACAGATTTTGATTAATGATATTTGGTAGGCAGATAAGAAGATACAGAGGAATAGGACATTTCCAAGCCAACCTTAACAGCTAACCTCAAGCATGTTTATAGGTACAATGATAAGTTAAAGCAGTGGGATGAACAAACAGAATGTAAGGCAATGTTAGTTTTCCTTTCCCTTCGAGTATTTGTTACTTTCTCTCCTCACTGCTAGCACGAGGTGACGTGTCCATTGCCCCACCCCAAGAAGCTAGGTGAGTCTATATTTACACCCTCAAAGAAGGGATGAAATAAGGTGGAAAACAGAAATAGCCTTGAAGAAGGAGAGTCGGGAATAAGATGAAAAAATGGAATGTGAGGCTAACTGCCTCCATGAACAACTCCCTCCTTTGCCATGAGACCAGAAGAACTGGATGGTGCCCGGCTACCATAACTGAACATTTTGATCAAAGATTTTATAGATGAATCCTGATCAAAAGGGGGGAAATGCAGAACAGAATTTCAAATTCTCATGGAATCTGGACTTCCTGGAGCCATGAAGGTTGGAAGAACCCCTGAAACTACTGCCCTGAGATAATCTTTACACCTTAAACAAAAAATATCCCCTGAAGTCTTCTTAAAACCATGCAGTAGTTTAGCTTAACTAGTTGAAAAAAAAAAAAAAAAGTCTGCCATGAACAGTATGTTATTTTAAGAACTATCTATATGGGATCCAGCTGACAACAGCAACTTCAAGGATTAGATTCGGAAGTTTAGGGGGCAGTGAGTTTATGTTAATGGGGGAGGAATAACCCAGAAAAGGAGGGTAAGAATGGTTGCACAGCTCGAAGAATGTAATCAATGTCACTGAACGGTACATGTAGAAGCTGCTGAACTGCTGAATGTTTTGCTGTGTATATTCTCAACAACAACAAAATAAATAAAATTTAAAAAAAAGAAAAGAAATAGCCCTAAGTTTTGGGCTTTGATTTTTCCAAAACTCAAGGTCCTCAGGGTAATCAGGATAAAATGTTTGGGGGTCGGAATGACTATCACCAGGTCAGACAACCCTCCCACACACACACACACACACACCCCTGCACTCACACACTCACTCACTCACGCACGCACCCACAGGCAAACACTGAAACAGGGGATGTGAGTTCTGCTTCCAGACTGACTCATTGTTAGTTGCCGTAGAGTTGATTCCAACTCACGGCAACCCCATGTGTGCAGAGTAAAACTGTTCCATAGGCTTTCCACAGCTGTGACTGTTGGAAGCAGATCACCACACCTGTCCTCTGAGGTGCCTCTGGGTGGGATCGAACTGCCAACCTTTCAGCTTGTAGTCGAGCACTTAAACCATTTGCGCCACCCAGGGACTCCTCCAGACTTACTGTTGTTGATTTCAACTCATAGTGACCCCATGTGTTACACAGAAGAACTGCCCCATAGGGTTTTCTAGGCTGTAATCTTTAGGGAAGCACGTAGCCCAGTCTTTCTCCTGCGAAGCACCTGGGTAGGTTCAAACCTCCCACCTTTTGGTTAGCAGTTGAGTGCTTAACCAGTGCACCACCAGGACTCCTTAGTGGTCAAACCCAAGATAAGTGTGTGGATCTGAGACCCCAGGAACCTGCCCCCTACTTCCCAGGGGACACCTAGATCCCAGAGAGCGAACGGCTGCCAGGTACACCCCAGCAGAGAGAGCTAAAACAGCCCCAGAGGCTACTGTTCCATGCCCCCATATTGGCATAGTGGCCACAGAATGATCTAGATGATCAGACAGTGTGAAGAGATCCCTCCAGACCTGAAGGGGAAAGTAGTACAGAAACAAGGGCACAGCCACAGCTCCTGGACCAAGGGCCAGATGGGATGACGAACTTTCCAGCGGGTGCCTCAGAGGCCGAGACACAGCCCCACACACCTTGGCACTGTATTTGCCCCCTGGTATTGCAACACAATCCAAAGAAAGGGGGCTGGATATGTGTTTTACCACCCTGGCAGAATGCGATATCAAAATAAAGTTGGTATAAAAATTATTTTTCTCCCATGCCTGAATCAAAGAATTGAAATCTCTTTCCAGTATAGTAGTTACATGCATTAAAAGCTAGTGAGTAACATGGATTATCTCATTTAAATCCTCTCAATCCTATAAGGTAGGCTAACTAGTAGTCAGTAACCAGTTTCCATCCAGCTGATTCCGACTTGTGGCGACCTCATGTGTGACAGAGTAGAATTGTGCTCCATACCGTTTTCAATGGTGGATTTTTCAGAAGTAGATCACCAGGCCTTTCTCCCAAGACACCTCTGAGTGGACCTGAACTGCCAACCTTTCAGTCAGCAGTCGAGTCAACTCAACAGCAACTGGATTTACTAGAGGAAGGGACATTCTTTCTGCCAGCCCCATGTAAATTCACTAAGCCGTAGCCTTTAAAGGTTTCTCTGAGCTTGATTTCTGATATCCAGAAGTCAGACAGAATCACCAGGCTTATTTCATGAGAGAAATTCAAATGTAAGGATTTGGTACTTTCATTGTTTCAAAGAATATCATGGACTTTGTGTTTATTAGCTTCATTTACGGTGAGGCAGAGAGATCCACTTCGCAGTCTACACATGGAGCAAGTGTACATAGTTCAGAGCCTAAATGGCTTTCTGGAGGTGGCCTGCAGAGAAAGAAGCAAGGCAGAACTCCAGAAGCCGCAAGTGGCACCCTTCCCAGTATAGGTACTACCTTTCCCTTATCTCCTAAGAGCAGCAGTCACTCGTTTCAGGAAAACTCGCCTTCCATACAGGAGACTCAGATTTCATTCCTGGCCAATGCATCTCATGTGCAGCCACCGCCCATCTGTCAGTGGAGGCTTGCCTGTTGCTATGACGCTGACCAGGTTTCAGCAGAACTTCCAGACTAAGACAGACTAGGAAGAAAGGCATGGTGATTGACTTCCAGACTAAGACAGACTAGGAAGAAAGGCCTGGTGATCAACTGCCAAAACTCAGCCAATGAAAACCCTATGGATCACAATGGTGAGATCCACAACTGATCATGGGGATTGTGCACGACTGGCAGTGTTTCGTTCCGTTGTGCACGGGGTCTCCAAGAGTCAGGGGCTGACTCTACAGCAGCTAACAACGACAATCTCAGTACACACTTAAACTCTGGAGGCCCCGTCCCCTAGTCACATGGCTGTAACTCCAAGTTTATACAGTCTGTTCACCAACTGTACCATCGGGTGGTCCCCACCGTTAATGACAATGACTGACCAGAGGGGGAGAAGCCAAAATGATCCCAGAATTTATTCCAAAGTCCAGAAACGTCTTTCCCACAGCCAGTGTTACCAGGATGAAGGAATCCTGACCACAGAGGGTCAGGGAAAAAGCTTCCCCCACAGCTCTGCCGATGTTACATACCTGAACAAATGCCTTAGGTGTAAAATGAGAATATTTCGTAGCCCACCAAATCATTTTACCAATTTGCTGCCTGTCCTTTTCACAGATTCACAGGCAGCTAAATCCACTCGATGTCCCTTAACAAATTATGGCTCGTTTTGAGCAACTAGAAAGGTAGTTATTTTCAAGGCTAATTTGGAGTTGGGGGGGGGGGTGCGAGAAGAATAGTTATGGAGAAAGAGAAAGAAAAGCGCCAAATTTTGCCAGAGGCTGATAATGTGCCAGGAAAAATAAAAAATCAGTTGCCATGTAGTTGACCCTGGCTCATGATGACCTCGTGTGTGTCAGAGTAGAACTGCGCTCCATAGGGTTTTCAATCGTTGGTTTTTCAGAAGTAGATCACCAGGTCTTTCTTCCAAGGCACCTTTGGGTGGACTGGAACCACCAATCTTTCAGTTAGCAGCCCAGGGCATTAAACCGTTGCATCAGCCAGAGTCTCTGGCCAGGAAAAATTCTCTGACCAGAAGAGAGATCTAAAATTTTGGGGGCGGACAGAGCTTTGGCCTGGGATCCCACGTCGCTGGGTGCAGGCTGGATGGCCTAAGGCCCTTGCGACCCCTGCAAGAAGCCCCCTGCCAGCCACCTAGTGGAGAGTGACAGGGCAGCACAGAGGGGCCGTGGGCACCAAAAGAGACTGAAGACACGCCCAGGTGTAGTGTGAGGAGCCAAGACAGCTAGGTGAATGGGAAGGAGGCCCCCCAACCTGGGGCAGGTGGCTCAATAGTCACCCACCTGGGAAGGGGCCCAAGACAAGACCTCGTCCAGCCCTGTCCCTTTAAGACGTGAGGGTCTAAAAAGGTCAGTTATTGACTTTTTTTTTTTTTTTAAATGTCCTTCTTACACCAAACATGCTCTTCCCTCAGCCTTCCCCATTTCGTTAACATGACAACTCCTATTCCACTGGGAATCCTATTTGACTTCGTTCTCTCCCACCTCACATCGAATCCACTGGCCAATCCTGTTGGGTCTACTTTTAAAGTATAGCCAAAATCCAGCTATCTCTTGTTTCCACCATGTCCACCAAAATTACTGCCAGCGGCTTCCTAACTGGCCTCCAGGCTTCTCCACTAGCCCCTCCCTGCCTATCTACTCTCCACATGGCAGCAAAAGCGATCAATGAAGAACATGTCGGAACTTCTTTCCAGTGGTTCCCCATCACACTCTGAGTCAAAGCCGAGTCCTGATGGCTTACAGGTACAATGTAAAAGGACAGTGGAAGAGAGAGCCCCCAGGTCACATCTGAAGGTCCTGCTTGGAGTGATAGAAGGGCCAGATAAGACCATCAACATCTCAGATGACGCAGAGGACCAGATACCCTGAGGCTCAGAGGACACTGCATTGCTCCATCACAACGCAGCACTCAGGAATTCCTGTTTCAACTCCCTCCCTAGGATTAATAAGAGCAACACCTCCAAATGGATGGCTAATAATGAGGAGGAATTCATTTAACGGGACATAACACTGTCCCTCCAACTTAATTACCTTTTTTTTTTTTTAAATCGGCCTCTCTAAAAAGAAACTACAGGCTGAAATAATCAATATACGTGCATTTAATACCAGCAAGAATCGGAAGCTGCTACCAAATATAATCAACGCGGCTTAGAATTCAATCACACTGAGGTCAGCGATCTTGTTTCTCAAGCCCTGTTCTTCGTCTAAAGCAAATAATTCTATGTATAATAGCACGCACGTAGCACTAAGATCCAGGCTCAGGCAACTGAGCACATTTCTGATCTCTATTTACTAAGCCATGTCCTGTCTGGATACTCAACTCCTTTGATACCTTTTGAATTTCATCTTTAATGATTAAACATGACTCCAATATGACAAATCTTTAAAACTATTGTCAACCTTTTCCCCTACTAAGTTTCCATTCTGATCAGGTGACTTAAAATAAGCCTTTTGTTTTAATGACAAAAGGGTGTGTTCATATAAATATAATAATTTCCACTGAGACCAACTAAAAATATCAGGAGAATAAACATATCATGGTTTCCTATTATAAAAGGCAAGAAATGTTAAGATAAATGGCAAATAAATTATAATTCAAGTCAAACACCATTAGGAAATTCAGCCAGAGGTATTAGTTCTACTAGTCAACTTTTCGCTGAGGAGCACATTTGTAGGGAAATAACACTTAGGGCTGAAATTGCAAGCTGAGTCTCCTCCTATGTCTAAGTCTGAAATAAAACCAACTCCAGGCTACACGAGAGCATGACCGAATGTACTGGGAAGTTAGGTTTTTTGCTGTTGTTGTTTTTTCTAGAGGGCACATGTCTGGCTATCCTAATCATACACGTCAAACACAACTCCTACCTGGTTCCCACAGTTACTAAAAAGGCGAAGGAGCCAACATAGTACGTACGCTGTAGTAGTACCGTACTGTAAATCCAATGCTGCTCTGTGCACACACAGGTTTTAGAGTGACTGCCTGGCGGGCCTGCGCTCAGGAAGTTTTCTACTACGCAGAATGAAAAATACTGAGACTAGGTCTTCTTTATAAAGCCGGAAGAACTTCCTCCCACTCCAAACCATCTGGAAGGCTTGAACAACACCGCCTTTTCAGGGCAAATCGGGTCTTAAGGAAGCCCATCAATGGGGGAGACCTAGAAAAGAGGTGTACGAGGACCGGAGCGGGTCTTGGGGTCTGAGGACGAAGGGAGGTGGGAGCCAAGGCCACCGGGCGGGAGTGCGCGACGCTGTCCCTGGGCCCGCCACCTGCCTCGGGACCACCCTCCGGGCCGCTGGGCGGGATCCGGACCCGCTACTGATGACACATCCCCGGGCCTCGTGGCGGGGCGGGGTGCTCTGCTCTGCCCCGCGCCATGTAAGGGAAGCTCTCCTTCGCCGCCCGCCGGGCTCCGGATCCTGCGGGCTGCCCCTGGTGCCGCCCCCTGCCCATCCTGGCCACCCCGTGCGCCCAGGACTCTGGAAACCGCGCGGCGTTGGCATCCCCGAGACGCCGGCCGCCCACGCTTACTCACTCCGTGTTGCATCATGCACCACGCTGCGCCCTCAGGGAACCAAAATGGACTCCGAGTAAGACTACAGCCGCGTGGGCACCGGCCCCGCGCGCACACCCCGGGCCCGCCCCTGCCCGCGACCCTCCCGCGGGGCCCCCCTGGAGGCGGCGACGTCCCCGGCGCGGGACCCTCGCCGTGACCCCACGCGGCGCCAGCTCCTTCCAAGGTGACCCTATCCGGGAACGCTGCCCGGGGACGCTGCGCGGGCGCCGGCGGGGACCGGGCACTCACCGAGCCGTTGGGATGCGTGGAGGACCGCGGGCGGACAGATGGACGGACGGACGGACACTCGGATAGAGATGCGGGTGGCGGAGCGCGCTGCGCTATGAGCAGGAGTGGAAGGTGCTGTTAGCGGATGCCAGCTGCCCGCGCGCCCTGCGCCCGTGCCCGCCCGGCAGTCGGTCGGCAGCTCGCACCTGCCCGCGCGGAGAATGAAGCGCGGGAGGCCGCTCGAGCCGGTTTCATCAGCCTCAAGTCACAGGCCCGCCGCCTGACCTGGGAGCCCCGCCCCGCGGTCGCGTCACATACCCGCCCCGCGCTCGCGTCACACACCCGCGTGTCCGAACCTGGGATTCCCTACCCCAACCCTCCGAGACCGGGACGTGCTATAGGCCCGTGCATGCCAACCTGGACCGGCGGGTATCTAGCGAACTGCCGGAACTGTCCACTGGCTACCTTAACTCCAAAATTAAAAGAGTTGGAACGTACGTGAAGCGCTTTTAGAAATGGTTATAAACATTTGTTTCGTTGTATTATTTTATAGCTGTTCCTTTGCTGTTAATAACTTATCCTTGCCTACTGTCAGGAAAGGCCCCAGAGGTTGAATCTTGCACCTTGGCGGAGGACAAGCACGCTGGGCAGGTAAGCCAGTCACAGCAGCTGGCTTCCAGAGTTATTCTCCTGGATTTTGCAGATAGTTTACTAGCTGAGGAGTCCCTGTGTGGTGCAAACGGCGCTTGAAAGTTTTGAGGTTCGAGTCCGCCCAGAGGCACCTGCTTGGAAGAAAGGTGTGACAACTATGAAGGGAGTGAAATGGGCAAACCCCACCTTTCTCCTGAGTGGCAAGGATCAGCATAAATCCAATACCCAGCTGGCAGTGAATCCAGGCTTCACCTTTCCACATCTCCATTACTTGTCACCAGCCACTTCCATGGCAAAAACTCTTTCAGATCCGAATCACTCAGAGTTAGATCAGGCCCCATCCCTGGCTATCCTGAGCCGAGTCAAAACATCTCTGGCCACCTGAGGCCATGTCATCAGGGAGCAGCCATAGGCTCAGGAGTCTGCACAACTTCCTGCACTTCCGATGAGCTGCTCTCTCTCACTCCCTCTCTGTCTCTCTTTGTCTCTCTCTCTCTCTCCCTTCTTCCCTCTCTCTCTCTTCTCCTGGGACTAGGTCAGAAGCTAGAAGGACTCTTTATCATTCATCACTGCCCGTGCAGCCTTCTCTACCACCCAGCCACCCAGAGCTGGGTCTACACAAATTGCCTCTCTACCGCCAGCCCCTGCTGGCTCATTGTCCCTGTGGGTTCATTAATTCTCTGGAATGACTCAGTAAATTCACAGAGACTACTACCTATACATACTTACAGTCACCCATTTATAACCAGGAAAGACACAAGCAGAGACGCATCTGGCAAGGTCTGGGAAAGTTCCTGGCATGAGGCTTCCGTTGTCCCCAAGGACATGCCTCACCCACTGCCCTGCATGGATGTTCTCACCAATCCAGGAAGCCCCAAAAGAGAAAGCTTCAAGGCCCGGTGTCTCCTAGTCACTGGGACCTCAATAAGTATGATTGACTGCATCATGCACCCTCTGTTCCTGAAGTTAGGTGGTCAGGTGAGGAGCCTGAGTAGTCCCTACTTGCCTGGTTATTTCAGAAAGACAAAGAGCGCCTTAGTTGCTCAGGCTGTTTTCAAAAACCCAAGACAAAAAGGCAAACTTGGTTCTTTGTCCCACAAAAGACCTGGCAAAAAGATTAGCCTTTGAAAACCCTCTGGAGCACAGTTCTACTCTGACGCACATGGGGTCACCATGAGTCGGAATCAACTCCGTGGCAACTGGTTGGTTAGAATTAGACTGAACGTAAAAAGCATATAATCACATGGTACTAGCTTCAGAAAAGGTGTTAATATTTGTAAAGCACTTTGAATGTGCTTGGCATAATAAGTGACAAGATATACCTTGTTTTAAAACAATGAATTTCATTTTCAAATGCAGGGTGGTAAAATAATGCCCTCAAGTTCCATGAGGAAGTCTCCTGACACCTGGGCTGGGTCCCCTTCCCCCCAAATCCCAGCATAGCACCTTGACTTGCTGTGGATGTTCGGTAGTTCCATCATCATTTATTTAAAAAACTATCCTTTCTCCATTGAATTGCCTTTGCCAATTTGTCAAAGATTTGTCAAATAGAGTTTGTCAATTTGTCAAATATAGTTGGCTGTATTTGTGTAGGTCTGTTTCTGGACTCCGTATTCTGTCCCATTGATCTATTTGTTCTTTCACCGATACTGCACTGTGTTCATCACTATAGCTTTATAGTAAGTCTTGAAGTCGGCTAGGATTAGTCCTCCAACTTCGTCGTTCTTCCGCACTGTTTGCCTTCCCATATAAACTTTAGAACCAGTTTGTCAATATCTACAAAATAACTTGCTGTGGGATTTTGATTGGGATTGCAATGAATCTATAGATCAAGTTGGAAAGAATTGACATCTTAATGTAGAAAGTCTTCCTATCCATGAACAAGGAATATCTCTCCATTTATTTAGATATTCTTTGTTTTCTTTTATTAGAGCTTTTTAGTTTTCCTCATATAGAGTTTGTACATATTTTGTTACATTTATATCTTATATCTAAGTATGTCATTATTTTGGTGCTAACGTAAATGCTTTTGTGTTTTTAATTTCAAATTTCAGTATTCATTGCTGGTATATAGGAAAGCAATTGACTTTTATATAGTAACCTTGTATCCTCCAACCTTGTTATAATTGCTTATTCGTTCCAGGAGTTTTTTTTTATTGTTGTTGTTAATTTCATTGAGGTTTTCTGCATAGACCATCATATCATATACAAAAACAGTTTTATTTCTTCCTTCCCAAACTGTTTCTATTTCCTTTTTTTGTCTTATTTCATTAGCTAGGACTTCCAGTACAATGTTGAGTAGGGGTGGTAAGAGGAAATATCCTTGTTTGCTCCTGATCTTAAAGAGAGAGCATCTAGTTTCTCAACGTTATGATTATATTTCTCAACATGATGATGTCATTGTTATTAGGTGCCATCAAGTCGATTCTGATTCATAGTGACACCATGTGACAGAGTAGTACTTCCCCACAGGGTTTTCTAGGCTGTAGTCTTTATGGGAGCAGATCATCAGATCTTACTCAGATGGAGCTGCTGGGTGGGTTTGAACTGCCAACCTTTTGGTTAGCAGCTGAGCACTTAACCATTATGCAACCAGGCCTCCTAGTATGATGTTAGCTGTAGGTTTTTTTGTAGATGTTCTTTTTATCGAGTTGAGGAAGTTCTCCTCTATTCCTAGTTCACTGAGAGTATTTATCATTTATGGTGTTGGATTTTGTCGAATATTTTTATGCATCTATTGATATAATCATATGGTTTTTCTTCTTTAGCCTGTCGATGGGATGAATTGCATTCACTGATTTGTGAATGTAAAACCAGCCCTGGATGCCTGGACTAAATCACTCATGGTCATGGTGTATAATCCTTTTATATATTGTCACATTCAATTTTTAAATATTTTGTTGAGGATTTTTGCATCTATGTGCATGAGAGATATTGGTCTGTAATTTTGCTTCCTAGTAATGTCTGCCTGGTTTTGCTATAAGAGTAATGCTGGCCTCATAGAATAAGTTAGAAAGTGTTCCCTCTGTTTCTATTTTCTAGACTAGCTTGTAAAGAATTGGTATCATTTCTCCTTTAAGTGTTTGGTAGAATTCACCAGTGAAACCACATGGGCCTGGTCCTTTCTGTGTTGGAAGATTACTAATTGTTGCTTCAATTTCTTTAACAGGTAAAGATGTATTCAGATTATCTAATTCTCCTTGGGTGAGTTTTGGTAGATTATGTCTTTCAAAAAATTGATCCATTTCATCTAAGTTATCAAATTTGTGAGGGTATAGTTTTCAGTAATGTTCCTTTATTATCCTTTTAATGTCCATAGAATCAGTTGTGATGGCTCCTGTTTGATTTTAGATATTCGTAATTTGTGTCTTCTCGTTTTTTTCCTGGTTAGCCTGGCTAGAGGTTTATAAACTTTACTGATCTCTTCAGAGAACCAGCTTTTGGGTTCATTAACTTCCTCTATGAATTTCCTGATTTCAGTTCCATTAATTTCTGCTCTAATTTTTATTATTTCTTTTCTTCTACCCACTTTGTATTTCATTTGCTCTTCCTTTTCAAGTTTCCTAAGGTGGAAGCTTAGGCAATTAATTTTAGATCTGTTTTCTTTTCTAATATGCTATAGATTTCCCTCTAAGCACTATCTTTTGGTAAATTGTATTTACCTTTTTATTTATTTCAATTTTTTTTTTTTTAATGTCTCTTGAGACTTCTTTGACCCCGGTGCTATTTAAAGGTGTGTTGTTTATTAATCTCCAAATATTTTGGATTTTTTCTAGCTATCTTTCTGTTATTGATTTCTAGTTTAATTCCAGTGTAGTCTAAGAGCATACTTTTTAGAATTTTTATTCTTTTAAATTTGTTTAGGCATGTTTTATGGTCCAGGATGTGGTCTGTCTTGGCAAATGTTGCACGTGAGTTTGAGAAGAATGTGTATTCTGTTGTTGACGGATGGAGTATTTTATAAATGTCAGTTAGATCCAGTGGATTGATGCTGCTGTTCTGTTCAACTGTCCTAACTGATTTACTGCCTGCTGGGTCTATCAGTTGCTGATAGGAGATGTTGAAGTCTCCAACTATAGTAATGGATTTGTCCATTTCTTCTTCCAGTTCTACTAGTTTTGCCTCATGTACTTTGACACTTTACTGTTAGGTGAATACACATTCAGGATTGTTATGACTTCTTGGACAATTGACCCCTTTATCATCATATAATGCCCTTCTTCATCTCTGATAATTTTCCTTGCTCTGAAATCTACATTGTCTGAAATTAGTATAGCTCTCTTTAGATTAGTGTTAGCCTAGTCCATTGGTGGCTTCTGCTCCCAGTAAGTGTGATTCTCTGTATCTGCCTGTATCTCCAGTTTTCAGGACAGTGTTTGCCCTGTGACCTCAATTCCATGATGATCTAAGAAGAGTTGTTGATTTTTAGTTTTCCAGATTTTATTTTCTGTTGTGAGGACAAGAGTGACAACTGCCAAGGTCTTTGCGTAGCAGATGGGAAACACCTCTTATACTTGCTGACACTACTGTTGAAGTACGTCTCCCTTCTCACAGAGGGAAGCATTTGTGATTCGAAGAGCATCAGCTTCTCTTTTGGCATCTGTCATGGATTGAATAGTGTCTCCTCAAAATATGTGTCAACTTCGCCAGGCAATGATTCCCAATATTATGTGGTTGTCTTCCATTTTGAATTCTGATGTAATTTTCCTATGTGTTGTAAATCCTAATCTCTGCCTGTGGTTAATGAGGCAAGATTAGGCTATGTTAAGAAGATTAGGGTGGCATGCAACACCCTTACTCAGATCACAGCCCCACTACCATGTAAGGAGAGTTTCCCTGGGGTGTGGCCTGCATCACCTTTTATCTTACAAGAGATAAAGGGAGAGAGAAGCAAACAGAAAGATAAGGATCTCATGGCCACCAAGCAAGAAGAGCCAGAAGTGGAGCATGTTCTTTGGACTCAGGGTCCCTGTGCTGAGAAGCTCCTAGACCAGGGAAAGATTGATGACGAGGACCTTCCCCGAGAGCTGACAGAGAGAGAAAGACTTCCCCTGGAGCTGGTGCCCTGAATTTGGACTTCTAGCCACAAAGCCTGTGACAGCATAAACTTGCATTTGTTAAAGCCACCCACTTGTGGTATTTCTGTTATAGCTGCACTAGATAACTAAGACAGCATCAGACCTGGGTTCAAATCTGAGCTCTATCACTTCATTTGCTGTATGATCTTCCGCAAGCTATTTCATCTCTGCTTGGAGCTTATCATCCTTATATTCTTATCAGAACCCTACCCCCTTAGTGTTGGAAATACGGTTATGGGATGTTTTTTAACTGACTTTAGAATTTAGTAGATTGTAGAGATGTTGTGCCTGAGCGACAGAGAGCCAATATAGAGAGTTAGCATTTTTAAATTCTGAGAGCAAGTGCTCAAGGCCCTGAAGGGTATATGGGTGAACTTAGCTGAGAAGATTTTTAGGACTGTATTCAGTTTAGCAATCCCATCCAGAAACTTTCACCTTCAGGAAGGCAATAGGAGACCCTCAATGTCGAGCGAATATTCAGGCCTGTGAGCAGGTGATTCCCAGCGAAAAGGATTCCATGTGAACTGGGGAAAAATAGTGATGTTTAAGGTCTGAAGGGACCAGTACCTGGAGAAGGACCTCATCCTTGATAAAGTAGAGGACATCAAAAAAAGAGGAAGACCCTCAATGAGATGGATTGACACAGCGACTGGAACGATGGGCTCAAACATACCTACTATTGTGGGGATGGCGCAGGACCAGGCAGTATTTCATTCTGTTGTATGTAGGGTCGCTATGAGTCGAAGCTGACTCAATGGCACCTAACAACACAGCAACAAAGATTGAAGCAAAAAAGCTAGAGGGTGCTAAAAAAAAAAAGTGGACTGTATTCTTTAAATAAAGCTGATGTTTAGGCAGGTCAGGATTCAAGTTACAGGACCAGAGGGACAATGAGTGACTGACAGCCTTGATTAGAATCAAAAAGCAACTTAGCCAAATTCCAGAAACCATTAAAGAAAGGAAATTCTAGAATTTAAGCCCTAGAGAGTATGGTCTAAGGCTAAGTTTGAAGGACCAAGTTCCAGGCAACACCCTCAGGCAGCATGGGGGTGTACCTGACAACATAGGAGTCCCTGGTTGGTGCAAATTGTTAACGAACCTGGCTGCTGACAAAGAGGTTGTAGGTTTGAGACCACCCAGAGGTGCCTCAGAAGAAAGGCCTGGTGATCTAGTTAAGAAAAATCAGCCATTGCAAACCCTGTGGAACATAGTTCTATTCTGACTTACATGGTGTCACCATGGGTCAGAATCAACTCCATGCCAACTGGTTTGGTGGTGTTATTAAGCAGATTAAGGAAACAGAGCTCCCCCATTTTCTGGAGTGTTTCAAAATAAGTATTAGGTAAGTTATGTGTAAGGGTTGTATAAGCAGAGAACATAGGTTCAAATCCTGGCTCTGCAACTTGGAAACCACATAAACCAAAAACCAAACCCGTTGCCATCAAGTCGATTCTGACTCATAGAGACTTTATAAGACAGGGTGGAACTGCTCCATAGGGTTGCCAAAGCTGTAATCTTTACAGAAGGAGATCGCCAGCTCTTTCTCTTGAGGAGCAGCTAGTGGGTTTGAAACACTGATCTCTTGGTTAGCAATTGAGCACTTAACCACTATACCACCAGGGCTCCTTGGATACTACATAGATAGGCAAATTACTTCACCTTTCCAAGATCTCAGTTTCCTCAGTTTAAGATAGGGATATTCCTGTGATGAATAAATGATATGCATGTAAACCAATTAGAACTGGGCCTGGTACATAGTAGATGTCCAGTGAACATTGTTTTTGTGTAGAACACTAGACTGATTTGTGGGGTCACACACAATGCTAAAGGTAGGGAGACTTTCTTTTTCCACAGTAAAGGGACATCCTTCTTTGTCCCTCATAATCAACAACTGGACACCTTGCTGGGAAGGGCTGGCAGTAGTTGGCCCTGCAAGGACTGAGTAGTAAAATGTCACTGTCCTGGTGGCCCAGGTGGGGAGTAAAGAGCACAGTGTCTGTTACAGATTGAATTGTGTCCCCCCAAAATAATGTAATGTAAATCGTCATAGCCTATACCTGTGGTTATCATCCCATTTGGGAATGAGTTCTCTTTGGTATGCTAATGAGGCAGGATTAGCGTAGGGTAAGTCGTGAGTCAATCTCCTGAGATATAAAAGGAGCAGATTAAGCAAGCTGAGATAGGGGAAGATAGATGCCAAGCCACATGAAGATTGCCAAGGAACAGAAGCTCAAAAGACACAAGGACCTTCCTCCAGAGCCAACAGAGAGAGAAAACCTTCCCTAGGAGCTGGTGCCCTGAATTTGGACTTCTAGCCTCCTAAACTGTGAGAAGATAAATGTCTGTTTGTTAAAGACACCCACTTGTAGTATTTCTGTTACAGCAGCACCAGATAACTGAGACAGTGTCCCTGTGTTCCTCAGGGACCATCACTGCTTTGCCTGCCCAGCCCGCTCCTATCACCAGCACTACTACCACTTTGCTGGGATATCTACTCTTTGTCCCTCCCAACCTTTCTAGGAAATCCTGATAGGAGCTGGCATCTCACACAACCCCATCTTCCTCAGCATAGAGACTGTTGGGGGTGGGAAGCCCCTGGCCCAAGCTGGTCAATTAAGTCCCCTGTCTACAGTGATGGCCCATGGTATGTGGGCAGATGACCTTAACTGAAATCATGTCCCAAGCCTTCCCAAGTACTTTGTGAATAGGAACAAAGAGCAGTCTCTTTCCTCTCTGTTGGCAGAAAGAGGAAGATGTGAGCCAGGTGTTACCAGCAGCCATGGGCGGGGGCCTATGTATGGGAAACGGGAGCTATGGCATTAGTGTTAAATTGCTGAATGATCTCTCACAGCTGGCGATGGAACCTGCGATGGCTGATAGAAACTGCTTGTTAGCACCCCTCCTCAAGCAGCGCCCAGGGCAGGGGCCTTACCTGCCATACCTTAGTTACACCTGTGGCCAAGGGCCTGCCGTGGGAAATAAGCCAGTCTAAGAGAACAAAGAGGAAAATCAAAGGTGAGATGAAGCAAGTGTTGTTGTTAGCAGCTGTCCAGTTGGCCCCTGACTAGTGGCAACGCCATGTACAACAGAGTGAAATGCTGCCAGGTCCTATGCCATCCCCATGATCGGTTGGAGATTGGACTGTTGTGATCCATAGGGTTTTCACTGGCTGATTTTCAGAAACAGAACACCAGCCTTTCTTCCTAATCCATCTTAGTGTGGAAGCTCCACTGAAACCTACTCGCCATCATAACAAAACACACACCTCCACTTACAGTCTGGTAGTGGCTGCGCATGAGGTGCATCAGCCAGGAACCGAACCTAGATCTTGGGCATGGAAGGCAAGGATTCTACCCCTGAACCACCACTGCCCTGGAAGCAAGTGTAAATGATGTTCGAATCCCCATCCCAGTGCTCACTGAGGCCACCCCAGCTGGCTATACAAGCCAGCAAGGTTTTTTCTTTTAATACGATGAAATACAGATACTCCCCGATTTACTATGGGGTTCCATTCGGATGACTCCATCATAAGTTGGTTCTGATGTAAGTCGAATACCTCATTTTGGTTTTAGTTTTCATTATTATGGAAACCCTGGTGGCGTAGTGGTTAAGAGTTCAGCTGCTCACCAGAGGTCTGCAGTTTGAATCCACCAGGCGCTCCTTGGAGACCCTAATGGGGCAGTTCTACTCTGTCCTATAGGGTCTACTCTACAGAAATGGGTTTGGTTTTTTCATTATTATTGCCCTTTATTATCAGCATCTTTATAAATCCAATCTCTGTCTTTGGAGATTGGAAACATTACATATAAACTTATAGGTATATTTTAATACATACATAAACAAATACACAAATCATAAAAATCTACTCCAATGATGAAGAGTTGGACCATGCTGGCATTTTGTCTGTTGCAGTAATAACTCCACTTGTGGAAGGTTCTGGATCATCTGGACTATTCCTGAGATTGGAGGTGGCACTTCTAGTCAGAAAACCAGTGAGGGTTGTCTGTAGGCTCCTTTATTTTTTCTCCATATATTTCGATGGTAACATCTCACTGCTTCCTGAATCTGCCTATCGACTTTAACAAAGCTATCAGCGTTCAGGTCCATTTTTCAAGAAACTGAAGTCCTTGATTTAGTTTAGAAAAAACATCAGCTAATCCTTTCACTGTAAAATTTTTTGACAGCTTCCCTTCTTCTTCTTCCTCATTATTTGTTCTTGAGCATTTCTTTCCTCTGCTGTACAGCAGTGTTTTGAACAGTAAATCATAAAATTGAACATCTGTGAGTGAACATCTGAGAATGATAAAAAACAAAAAAAACCCCGCTGCCGTCGTGTTGATTCTGACTTATAGTGACTATGCAAGGTTTCCAAGGTTGTAAATCTTTACGGAAGCAGACTGCCACATTTTTCTCCCTCAGAGTTGTTGGTGGCTTTGAACCGCCCACCTTTTGGTTAGCAGCCTATCGCTTTATCCGCTGCGCTACATCAGCAAATTACACACTGCAATATTGTATGTAGTTCATATTACTAACAATAAGACGTACAAAAAAATTTTTGAAAAAAGATGGTCGCTAAGTGTGGTTCGTCATAACTCGAATATGTCATAATTCGAGGACTACCTGTATGAACCCTAAAAAAGTCTGACCCAAACTGCAAAAGCCTGTCAGAAGCTACTCTAAAGCAATGTAAATTTGTCTCATCCAGCTAGAAAAGTGTAGTCATCAAACCATTACCTCCTAATTTAAATCTCAAAAAACCTCATGGCTGCAGGTGGCTGGAGGGCCAAATTATTAGCAGCCTGGCCAGAAGTAAACTGGTATCAGTTGATCTCAGTAGACGGGGAAAACCCAAAAACCCAAACCCATTGCTGCTGAGTCGATTCAGACTCATAGTGACCCTGTAGGACAGAGCAGAACTGCCCCATAGGGTTCCCAAGGACTGGCTGGTGGATTCAAACTGCCGACCTTTTGATTAACAGCCGAGCTCTTAACCACTGAGCCACCAGGGCTCCAAAGGGGGAAAACCCAAAGAAACCAAACCTGTTGCCGTCGAAGTCAATTCCAGAAGGCAGGGTTTGATCAATCATGTTAACATGAGCCAATGGGTGATCTTCTGTATTTCTCCCTCCTCTTCTGTTTATAAGCCCCATTGTACCTACCTTCTTGGAGCCATTTGCCTTTTTCTGGAATCAAAATGACCTCCCTATATGCCTATAGGGTCGCTATGAGCCAGAATTGACTCAACAGCAAACCAGTTTGGGTTTGTTTGTTTTTTAATATGCATATGGGACCCTGGTGGCACAGCGGTTAAGTGCTATGGGTACTAACCAAAAGGTGGCAGTTTGAACCCACCACCTACTCCTTGGAAACTGTATGGGGCAGTTCTACTCAGTCCTATAGTGTCGCTATGAGTCAGGATTGATTCAATGGCAATGGTTTTTTTGTTTTTGTTTTTTTTGATATGCATATAGAATAACTGCTCAGAATAAACCTTATGTTCAAATTTTGGTGAGTTTTGGTTATTTTTAACAGCTCCAAATTTGAAGACCAACAGTACTTGTTTCTTGCTGGGTTTCCATATAGTTTGGGAAGTTTTTATGCTCCCTGAGAAAAGTTTTTAACCAATTCCCGTATCTTTGCTGTATTCTTTAACACTATGAATGCTGAATCCACTGACATTTAAATTTGAGAAATACATGAAAACATTCTATAATATATGGTGGAAACTCTAATCTTCTTTGAACCAAAAAATAGTTTATCTTAAAAGGAATGTCTGCCTTGAGCACTGTGCTCTTTTAAAGAATTTTCTATGTGAGATCAAATTAACAACAGCAACTCGAAAGGTTAGATGAAAAGCTTAGGGGGTAGTGAGTCGAAGTCAGTGGTGGTGGAACAATTTGGAGGACGGCGAGGATGTTTGCACAACTTGAAGAATGTAATTAGTGTCACAGAGCTGTACATGTAGAAATTGTTGAAATGGCGTATGACTGTGTACGTTTTCACCAAAATAAAAAAGACAAAGAAGAGGATTGAATGTCAGAGCTGAAGGAGACATGAGCCAAACACTGGCGCAAAGCTCTGGTTTACAGAAGCAGAGAGGCCCCATGCGTTCCCCGTGGTCAAGCCTCAGGGTCAGTTAGAGGCAGAGCCGACACCCTGACTCGCAGTGCGGGACTCTGTTCACAACCTCGGATGGATGTGCCCATTTGCTTATTTATCAACTGTTTGTTTTTAAGGTAAGCCTTTCCGGCAACTGCTCTCCCCATACCTGGCTCACGTGGCCAGCTTGAAAGATGGGAAAGCCTGGAAGATTTTCCACGTCATCCTTGTCTACAGCCTTTGTGGTTGGGTCGATGTGCTGCCAGCACAAACAGTCCACTTGCTCTAAAACTGAGATGAACACAGTGCTATCAGCTACAGACAGTAGCGCCACTTGGGGAGGGTGTGGGGGGTGTGGACCATACCCAGTGATACTGTCAGAGTGGGTGACACCAAAATGATTGTCTATAAAAATATCCCTGTGGTTAGTTATAATAACAAAAACATTTTTTGTAAGCCCAGCTTTCATGTATTAATATATCTACAAGGTTAAAGCTCTATGCTAATTTACTTTTTGAATCTGACCGGATTCTGTATGGTCTGGTATGGGAGGAGGTCCATGGGGGTGGTGGTGACATCGTGAGTTACTGCACTGGGTGACACCAACCCTAGTGACACCACTGACTTCAGAGGCTGTGACTTCCCACTGTGAGCAGAGTGGTGGGGTGGAAAAACAAGAATTTTGGCATCAGATAGATGAGGACTTAAATCTGGACTACATTAATCAACTGGGTCACATTGGTTACACTCTTAACCTCTATGAGTCTCCTTAAATGTAAATGAGGATAGGTTATAATGGCAAATTTTATCTTGTGTAAGTTTTACCCCAATAAAAAAATGTAAGTGAACCCCCAAAACTACTGTTCTGAGGTCATCTTTAACCTGTAAACCAAAAATATCCCCAGAAATCTTCTTTAAACCAAATGATAGTTTAACTTAATTAGTAAAGAATATCTGCCTCGAGCATTGTACTCTTTTAAAGAACTAGCTATAAAACCAAAACCAAACCAAACCTGTCGCTGTCCAGTTGATTCCAACTCATAGCAACACTAAAGGACAACACAGAACTGCCCCATAGGGCTTCCTAAGCTGTAGTATTTTTGGAAGCAGACTGCCACATCTTTCTCCCGTGGAGCAGCTGGTGGGTTCAAACCACTGACCAAAAGGTTAGCAGCCAAGTGCTTAACCACTGTGCCACCAGGGCACCTAGAACTATCTATATGGGATCAAACTGACAACAGATTAGGTAGGAAACTTAGGGGGCAGTGATCTTATGTCAATGGGGGAAGAACAATTCAGAAACAGAGGGTGAGAACGTTTGCCCAACCTAAAGGAGATAATCAGTGAACTGTACATGTAGGAATTGTTGAATTGGTGTATGTTTTGCCATGTATATTTTCAACAAAAAAATAAAATAAATTATTTAAAAAAAAAGTAAACAAAGGCAACAATACCTACCCCTGACTGACTGTTGTGAGGGTTCAGTGAAATCATGTATGCAAGGAGGGGTCAACAAGTGGTAGTTCCTCCTAGCCTCTCTTATTTCCTCTGTTGTTGTTGTTAGGTGCCATTGAATCAGTTTCAACTCATAGCAACCCGATGTACAATAGAATAAAATGCTGCCTAGTCCTGTGCCATGCTCATGATCATTGCTATGCTTGAGCCCATGGTTGCAGCCACTGTGTCAATCCATCTCCTTGAGGGTCTTCCTCTTTTTCACTAACCCTCTACTTTACCAAGCATGATGTCCTTCTCCAAGGACTGGTCCCTCCTGACAACATGTCCAAAGTATGTGAGACAAAGTCTCGCCGTCCTCTCTTCTAAGGAGCATTCTGGCTTCCCTCTATTCTCCTATCTACTATTCCTTTCCTCCTCTTCTCGTCAGAAGAAAGGGTAGCAGGGCCTGGCACCCAGCTCTCTGACTCTCCTCCACTGCCATTTCCACTAAAACACACTCTTCTCACTCAACAATGGAAAGACTACCCGTGGATCTTAGGTTTCTGTGTGGAACCTGGAGGCCACTCGCCAGTCATCATCTTTTGTGGGTGCCTACAAAATCAAATCCCACTTCCAACACCAAACTGTAAGGATCAAATCAGTGCAACCTATTATCAGTTCTGTGCCACCTTCCCTTGCCCCAAGTTCCACTTCCGTTCTGATACCAGCTGTGCATAGAACAATTCTTCCTCTGACTCTGACCACCTGGAGCTAGGTCAGACCTCACAAGTTAAAGGTCACAGTCCTCCAGACTGCCAAGTCTGCCCAAGACCTCAGATGCCAGCCACAATCTTGGGAGTTCCCATGACACCCTCACTTGTGACCTGCTGGCTACAAATGCGGGGTTTTCCCATTACACCTTCAGGATGCCACCCATAAGCTCAGGAGTCCCGAAAGCCCCCTCACTTCTGACCTGCAGGATCCCATTGCTCAATAATTCACTACAACAACTCACAGAACTCACGGAAGGAAAAAAACTTATGATTATAGTTTTATTGTAGCAAAAAAGTTATAAAGGAAGAAGTACATAGGGTGAAGCCCAGAAGGGTTCCCAATGTGGAGCTTCCGTGTCCCAGTAAGGGATGTGCTGCTCTCCCACGTGCATCGATGCCTATCATCAACCAGGAAGCTCATGGAGCCTCCTGAGCCTCAGCGTCCAGAGCCTTTATTGGCATGTAGGCATGATTCATTAAGGCAGCCCCCTCCCCCAGAGGTTGATCACATGGTAGGTCTTTTTGGCCTGCAGCCCCTGCCGAAGAGGCACCTTATTGGCATAAACCATCAGGTGTGGTCTGATGGCCTCCTCAAACACACTTCAATCACTGAGGAAACCCCAAAGTTTTAGAGGCTATCTCTCAGGAACCAAGGAGCCCTGGTGAAACAGTGGTTAAAGTGCTCAGCTGCTAAGCAAAAGGTCAGTGGTTCAAATCTACCAGCCACTCTGTGGGAGAAAGATGTGACAGTCTGCTTTCGTAAAGATTTATAGCGTTGGAAACCCTATGGGGTAATTCTACTCTGTTCTATAGGGTTGCTATAAGTCGAAATTGGATTTGATGGCAGTGGGTTTGGTTTGATTTTAGTTCTCAGGAACCACAAACAAATACCAAATTCTTTGGGTAAAGTTAGAGTATTTATCCCACAGTGAGGTTTAACTAATTTCTGCAAGGATTTGATTTGACAGAAGCCATCCCTTTCTTTGGATTTCTAAAAAGGTGTGCCACTTGGGTGATGGGTCAACTTCAGCCAAGCCCAGCCACAGTGGTTCTTTTAGCCTAGAAATACTCATTAGGGATAAGGCTTTCTTGCTGCATTAAGACAGAAAAGGTACACATTTCAGCTCACCCAAACACTTCAGAAGTTTCTACTTGTTTAAGCAAAAATATAAGCTTTGTGCAAAGCCACTTTGGGCTTCTAAATAGTTTGCCCATAGAAATCGAAATACCATAAGATGCAGCAAGCCCACTCCTAGGAATATACCCTAGAGAAATAAGAGCCGTCACACGAATAAACATACGCACACCCATGTTTATTGCAGCATAGTTCACAATAGCAAAAAGATGGAAACAACCTAGATGCCCATCAACAGATGAATGGATAAAAAAAAACTATGGCACATACACACAATGGAGTATTATGCAACAATAAAGAACGATGATGAATCTGTGAAGCATCTCATAACATGAATGAAACGGGAGGACATTATGCTGAGTGAAATAAGTCAATCACAAAAGGACAAATATTGTATGAGACCTCTACTGTAAATAGTTTGCCCATGTCCCTAAACTTACTTCCTTGCCTTGAGCTACTCTAACTTCATAGCCTTGGAGTTCCTCAGTAGGAATTAGGCTCTTGTACTGGATACTCCTCCAACAAGACTGGGCTACCAACGCAGCAAGGACAATGCAGTGGTTAAGAACTAGATGGTGGAGACAGAGCCAAATGTGTGACTTTCAGCAGGGAATTGACCTCTCCAGGCTTCTGGTTCCCCGTCTGAAAAATGGGAAACCTTATGAGTTGCTGTAAAATTGAGGAAGAACCTGAAAGGCTCCTATGCAGTGCCCGACACGTAATAATAGCCACTCCATAAATGCTACCTATCTTTATTATGGTCATTAATATTTTCACCTAACACATGCTCTGTTGCTACAAGGAAATGCTAGCAAAACACCTTCATCAATGCCAGTTATCTTATTCTTTGACTACAAAGAGATTTCGAGGGGAAAAGCCATGGGGGCAGTGGTATTTATGAATGGTTTTTCATTGTGAACTGGTGCACACCCCAACTTGACAAGATGATAGGAATCTACCATCAAGACCATCTGCAAACAGCCAGTTATTGTAAGTGCTGTCAATAAGTTGGACACCCGTAAAAAGTTGAATCGGCAAAAGTTGTGTGATAGACATATTTACAACAATGGGAAAAAAAAAAGAGTAGCTGCGGCTGCTTATGTACAACCAAACACTTCATGGAATTTGGTTCTTTGGTTTGGAGGTTTGGAGTCATGCTTTCTTGAGACATCCCAGTTAACTGGCCTAATAACGTGTTTAGCGCTTCTGTTCTACCTCCTATTTCGTTGTGTAGTGCCTTGGGTCTTAAAAGCTTGCAAGCAGCCATCCAGGGCACAACAATTGGTCTCTGTTTGCCTGGAGCAACAGAGGAAGAAGGAGAGTCAGGAATAGGAGGAGGATAAGGAATGTGGAATGTATGGCTAATTGCCTCCTTTGCCACTAGACCAGAAAAACTAGGTCATGCCTAGCTACCGTTACTGATCATCTTGATCAAGGATCTATCGAAGCAACAGAGCTCCAAAATACATGAAGCAAAAACTGACAGAATTGAAGGAACAAATAAAGACAACTCAATAATAGTAGTTGGAGACTTAAATTGTTGTTGGTGTTGTTAGGTGCCGTCGAGTTGGTTCCGAGTCATTGCGACCCTATGTACAACTGAACAAAACACTGTCTGGTCCTGCGCCATCCTCACAATTGTTGCCATGTTTGAACCCATTGTTGCATCAATCCATCTCATTGAGGCGCTCCCTCTTTTTCACTCAGCCTCCACCTTACCAAGCATGATGTCTTTCTCCAGGGACTGACCCCTCCTGATAACCTGTCCAAAGTACGTAAGACGAAGTCTTGCCATCCCTGCTTCTAAGGAGCGTTCTGGCTGAACTTCTTCCAAGACAGATTTGCTTTGTTCTTTCAGCCGTCCGTGGTATATTCAATATTCTTCGCCAACACCATACTTCAAAGGCATCAGTTCTTCGTCTTCCTTATTCATTGCCCAGCTTTCACATGCATCTGAGGCAATTGAAAACACCATGCCTTGGGTCAGGCGCACCTTAGTCTTCAAGGTGACGTCTTTGCTTTTCAACACTTTGAAGAGGTCTTTAGCAGCAGATTTGCCCAATGCAATGCGTCGTTTGACTTCTTGACTGCTGCTTCTGTGGGTGTTGATTGCAGATCCAAGTAAAATTGAATCCTTGACAACTTCAATCTTTTCTCCCTTTATCGTGATGTTGCTTATTGGTCTGGTGGTGAGGATTTTTGTTTTCTTTATGTTGCGGTATAATGCATACGAAGGCTGTGATCTATGATCCTCATCAGTAAGTGCTTCAAGTCCACTTCACTTTAAGCAAGCAAGGTTGTGTCATCAGCATATTGCAGGTTGTTAATGACTCTTCCTCCAATTCTGATGCCCTGTTTTTCTTCATATAGTGCAGCTTCTTGGATTATTTGCTCAGCATACAGATTGAACAGGTATGGTGAAAGGACGCACCCCTGACGCACAACTTTCCTGATGATTGCCAATTTACCTAGATTCATACTTTGTACATTCCAAGTCTGATTATTAATGGATGTTTGTAGCTGTCTCTTTTCATTTTGAGTCATGCCACATCAGCAGATGAAGGTCCTAAAAGCTTGAGTCCATCCACATCCTTAAGGTCAACTCTGCTTTGAGGAGGCAGCTCTGCCTCGTCATCTTTTGAGTGCCTTCCAACCCGAGGGGCTCATCTTCTGGCACTGTATCAGACAATGTTCCCTGGCTATTCAAAAGGTTTTCACTGGCTAATTTTTTTCAGAAGTAGACCACCAGGTCCTTCTTCCTAGTCTGTCTTAGTCTGGAAGCTCTGCTGAAACCTGTTCACCATGGGTGACCCTGCTGGTATTTGAATACCAGTGGCATAGCTTCCAGCATCACAGCAACATGCAAGCCCCACAGTACAACAAACTGACAGACACAAAAATAGTTAGATGATTGTTATTCTACCAAAAGTCTTCCAACAATGCCTTAATATAGTCCCCCGCCCCCATTTTATCTTCTCGTTCATCTTTACTAATTGAAGTACAAAGTAGTATTTCAGACTACTTAAACCTACTGATAAACAGCCCTGGTGGCGTAACTGTTAAGCTCTTGGCTGCTAACCGAAAATCATCCAGCTGCTCAGGCAATGTGCTCCCATAAAGATTACTGACAAGAAAACCCTGTGGGACAGTTCTATTCTGTCGCGTGTGGTCACTATGAGTCCAAATTGACTCGACAGCACGCAACACCAACAAGAAACCTGTTGATGACAACAGCTACTTTCCTAGATCTTGACTTTTCAGAGCAGGTGCTGAGAGATGGTCCCCCTCAGAATGTTTCTGTAAAGAGAAATATGCCACTTCAGATGGCGTGTCCTTAGGCTCTGGGGTGGCGCACACATGCTGTGTTTCTCTACAGGATGGTTTTGGAGTTCAGACGGAATAGTTCTCAGTGTGCCTACAGTGGGGTTGGTGACTTGTTGTTAAGACAAAAAGCATCAGAAGTGTTGCCATGGGTATTTGATCTGAGGCTAGAAGAGCCCTCCAACAGGAAGAACACCAGCTAACTGGAGTACCAATGACCTCAGGGCCAAGGGAGAGATGACAGATAAATTAGGGTGGTGGGTTATGTAGTGAGTTCAAGGGAATTTGGAGCTGATCAACGAAAAAGACATGACAGTGAGATAGCAATGTTGCTCATCAAGCTGTTTATTGGGGGCAACGCATTGACAGCCACACACAGGGGCTCGGGGGCACAGGGAGCCACTAGAGAAGGAAGAAGGCATGAAAACCCCCAGGGAAGAGGAGAAGAGACGGGGCAGCTTACATGCACCCTATGTGATGTCCTCCTGTAGCGAGGTGGTGAGTCTCTGGGTCAAAAAGCTCCAAAGGACAGCAGCACCTTAGGGTCCTGGTAACTACAGGGTTTTATCTTATCTCTGGCTACCAGACACTGGGTGCAGTTTCCTGGGATATGTAAAGCAGGCAGGCTTTAAGTGGCTAAAAATTTGCTTATATGGGCTATTTTTAAAATAATTGGATGTGTGCAAATTTGAGTTTGGCGCTGGCGGGCCTTTGGGGTCAAGGGCTTCAGCTTGCTCTGATGAAGTAAGCAACTAGAGGCCTATGCACAGAGGCCATTTTTGACTCATGGATATAACAGGAGTCCGGGTGGCACAATGGTTATTTGCTCAGCTGCTAAATAAAAGGTTGGCGGTTCGAGCCCACCCAGCGGCTCCACGGGAGAAAGACCTGGCGATCTGCTGCTGTAAACATTATAGCCTAGAAAAGCCTGTGGGGCAGTTCTGCTCTGCTCTGTCACACGGGGTTGCTATGAGTCAGGATTGACTCCAAGGCAGCTAACAAACAAACAACAGCACATAGAACAGGTTCCTTCCAAGATGAGCCTGTTTGCCAAATAGAGAGTCACACAACTGCCATCAGCAGCAACACTCTTGTTGCAATGTCACGAGAACCATCGGAATAATGGCTCACCCACTGTGTGGACCTTCTCAGGAAGGCTAGTGTCGATCAAAGCATGTTTTTTGTTTAGAGCACTGAGCTAAGTTTCTGGAATTGAGATTGAAATTCACTGTAATTTATCGTCCAGAGTCCTTGGTCAAACTGAATGGGTATATCCATCTCTGAAAACAACGCTCTGAAAGTATATTAAATAAAGGTGGGAAACAAGGATACTGAAGTCCCCAGTTTCCTCCTGCCTACCACCAAACCTGATGGCCCAGTGGTCAAGCGCTCAGCTGCTAACTGAATGATCAATGGTTTGAACTCACCAGCCACGTTGCAGGAGAAAAGATCTAGCTATCTGCTTTCGTAAAGATTATAGCCTAGAAAACCCTATTGGATAGTTCTGCTCTGACGTGTAGCGTCGCTATGAGTTGGAATTGACTCGACAGCAATGGGACTGGATTGGACGACCACCACACCTATCCACCCAGATCTCCTCTTCCTGTCAGGGGCCTTGGCCTCGCCACAGCCAGCTCCTCACAGGTACCCCCGGGGTCTTTCCATGCGCTCCTCTCCACCTGGAACATTCTCTGCCTGAAATGTTCTCCCCTCCCCCTTCACCTCTCTAACTCCCTGTGGGGCTTCAGAGAAGTTATTTAACCTCTTGTGCCTCAATTTGATAGTCTATGAAATGGATAAAATAATGATTCCTTCTTCAGAGGTTGTGGTGAAGATTCAATGAGAGTGTAAACCTTCACCAAAAACACAGTAAAATATTATTTCAAAAAAAAAAGATTCAATAAGATACAGGTAGTTCCTGACTTATAACACAGTAAACAAACTTACGACCATCCTTCTCCTTTTGTACATCTTATCATTAGTAATGTGTGCTACATACAATGTTGCAGCATGTAATTTGATGATGTCATCACATCTGTAAGTTTATATCTAATGTTTCCAACCCCCAAAGACAAATAAATAGTGGATTTATATATAAAGATACTGATAATAAAAGACAATAATAATGAAAACTAAAAAAATGAGGTATTCGACTTACATCAGAACCAACTTAACGACGGAGTCATTGGAATGGAGTCCCGTGGTATGTCAGGGACCACCTGTAATATATATGAAGTGCTTAGCACAGTGTGAGGCACACAGCAAGCATTTAATAAATATTAGCTATTGTTATAAGCAAAGAACCCTGGTGGCACAAACAGTTAAGCACTTGGTTTCTAACCAAAAGGTTAGTGGTTCGAACCCACCCAGCGGCTTTGCAGGAGAAACACCTGGCTATTTGCTCTCGTAAAGATTACAGCCTAGAAACCCTGTGTCACATGGGGTTCTATGAGTCAGAATCGACTTGACAGCACCCGGCAACAACACTTGTTATAAGTATTGTTACTCACTCTTCACCTGCCAGCTTCCTCCAACAAACCTCTTCTGATGCCCTAACCCAGGTCATTTGCCCTGCTCTGTGCCCTGTAGCGTGTGGTGTGAGGTAGGCATAGGATCTTTAGGGGCAGCCCAGGAAGTCTTCATGAATTCATCTCCCTGATTCTTGGAGCAGCTGTGGGATGCACCCATAAACAAGAGCCACAAACAAAACCCCAAATCACTGGGCATGACTATTGATCCAGTGGTGCGCATGGATCCACAGAGAGCCAGCCAATCTGAATGATTTGGAGGATTGCTATGGAGACTGGGAGAAAGAAGATCTCCCTTTTTATGGGATCTCATGTTCTGTAACTCTTGTTAGGTGCTGTCAAATCAGTCCCAGACTCATGGGGGCCCCATGAACAACAGAAAGAAATGCTGCTTGGTCCTGTGCCATTCCCATGATCGGATGGGAATGGAATCATTGTGATCCGTAGGGTTTTCCCTGGCTGATTTTCAGAAGTAGATTTCCAGGTCTTTCTTCCTAGTCTGTCTTAGTCTGGAAGCTCTGCTGAAACCTGTTCAGCATCATAGCAACACGCAAGCCTTCACTAACACCTGGGTGGTGGCTGTGTATGAGATGCTTGGTTGAGAATCGAACCCTAGTCTCCCAAATGGAAGGCAAGAACTCTACAACTGAACCACCAATGCTCCCCTCCCCCTTCTCATGTACTAAGGATGATGTATTTCTGGAGTTGCCAGGGGCTATCTCTGCCAGCCAGAAACACTGCCTGAGGATGAAGCTGATGCAGAAGAAAGTATCTGCCAAGAGAAATGGAGGTAGCGGGTGAGGATGAGGGAGAGAGAGACCAGATTACATTGTTGGAGCCCTGTTTTTGTTGCTGGGTGCTGTTGAGTCAATTCTCAACTCATAGCGACACCATATGACAGCATAGAACTCCCCCATAGGATTTTCTAGGCTGCTATTTTACAGGAGCAGATCACCAGGTCTTTTTCCCGAAGAACCACTGAGTGGGTTCAAACCACCAGCCTTTCGGTTACCAGCTGACCGCTTAATGTTTGTGCCACCAGGGCTCCTTGTTGAAGCCCTGGAACCACCTGAAACATTTGTACCCAGAGCAACTGTCCGATCTGTAAATAGCCTCTTTTTGCTTCAGTGAGCTTGAATTTGGTTTCTCTCACTTGTTACCAAAAGTGCTGATTAAATATATCATACTTCCCCTTTTAGTACCACATCATAATTGGTCATCTAATTGTCTGTCTTCCCCTAACTGGACGTGAATTCCATAAAGGCGAGTACCCTGTCCTACCTGTTCACCATTCTATCCCAAGCATAATGCCTGGCCAGGCTGAGCGTGCAAACACGTGTTGGGTGAATGAGTCATGGATGACCTGAGCGATCCCCGATGAGATCATAGTTTCTACAGGAAGCAAGGATGGGCACGATAAAGCCCCCATCATCTTCTCTCAACTCCTTCCTAACTGAATGCCACCTGAAAATGTTATTACGCCAAAAAGACAGCTCCTCATTTCACTGCTTCCTATTTTCCTGAGAAACAGATGGCTATAAGATCATCACTGCCTGCTGGAAAGCAAGGTCTCCAAGCCCAAAGACAGGCCTGGCGATCTGTTTCCGAAAGGTCACAGCCATGAAAACCCTGTGGAGCACTTCTACTCTGCACACATGGGGTTGCCATGAGTCAGAATCGACTCGACAGTAACGAACACCAGCAAGCCCAAAATACAAGATTCCAGTATGTGAGGGGAGACGTGAGTCTTCAGCGGAAGTACTTGTGAGCACATCATATTTATCAAGTATCATCATATTATCAAACGTGCAACTTTTTGACACTTTCCAAAGGTAAACACTGTTGTTCTTATTAACAACTCCCCCATTAACAGGAGGAGACTTTGGGTAAGAGCCTGAGGAAGTGAGCAACGGTCCCTGGCTTTTTTCTGTGACATCTGCATTTCCGTGGGTCACGGCACCTGGTTATCAACGGTTACAAACAGCAGTGAATAAGCACTTCTCTCTGCTAGGCAGCAGTCCCTCAGCTGCAAGTAATCGATGTCTGATTTCAACAAGCCAGAGCATTAGTGTTGAAATTTGATTGGTATGTAACTGGGAAGTTTAAGAGTTGAGCCAGATATACGTATGGCCAGGGCCAAGTTCTCGAGATCGGTCCTCTTCTCTCTGTCTCCCATATTTTTGCTTTCCTGCTGACTTTTAAAAAAAATTTTATTTTGTTGTTGTTGTTGAGAACATACACAGCAAAATGTTCACCAGTTCAACCGTTTTACATGTACAATTCAGTGACATTGATTACATTCTTTGAATTGTGCAACTATTCTCACCCTCCTTTTCTGTTTTTCTTTCCCCATTAACATAACTCAGGTCCCCATTAGGTTCCTATCTAATCTTTCAAGTTGCTGTTGTCAATCTAAACCCATACAGACAGATCTTAAAACAGCACAGTGCTCAAGACAGACATTCTTTACTAGTTAAGCTAAACTGTTGTTTGGTTTTAAGAAGATTTCAGGGGATATTTTTGGTTTAAGGTTTAAAGGTTATCTCAGGGCAGTACTTTCAGCCCACTTGGCGCTAGAAAATCTGGATTCCATGCGAATTTGAAATTCTGTTCAATTTCCCCCTTTTGATCAGGATTCTTCCATGGAATCTTTAATCAAAATATTCAGTAATGGTTGCCAGGCACATCCAGTTCTTCTGGTCTCATAGCAAAGGAGGCAGTTGTTCATGGAGGCAGTTAGCCTCACATTCCATATCCTTCTATTCCTGACTCTCCTTCTTCTGTTGCTCCAGAAGAATAGAGACCAATTGTCATACCTCAGACGGCTGCTTGCAAGCTTTTAAGACCTCAGGCACTACGTAACGAACTAGGAGAACAGAATCATTAAACACATTATTAGGTCAATTAACTGGAATGTCTCATGAAACCATGACCCTAAACCTCCAAACCAAGGAACCAAATTCTATGAGGTTTTTGGTTGTAGATAAGCAGCCTCAGCAGCT